>NW_026087631.1:62015369-62319361 GCF_022539395.1 Myiozetetes cayanensis
TGGGAGAGCTTGAACACAGAGTAAAAAATCTTCTCACCCCTCAGAGAATGGGGAAAGGAAAAGTGTTCAAGTAAGATGCTTGGAAAGCAAACAGTTATCCTGAAGTCAGGTCCTACTGGATTAATTTAAATTCTGGGAGTTACTACATTCCTGTGATTCTACATGGGACAGAGCAGGGATATGACTGCGTTAGCGTGTAGTAGCTGTTTAATTGTCAGGCATTGGGAATGAATGTAGAATTAATTTAACTTTCTAGGCATGCAAAACCTAGGCTTTTCAAACAGCATTGAGTAAAGGGGCAGGGGCAGTTCAAAATGTGGCTAATTGGTTTTGTTTGGTTGGTTTTTTCAGAGGAAGGTTTATTGCAGTGTGAAGGACTAAAATTTGAATCTGGAATAGCTGAAGTGTTCTGCTCCCTCCCCATCTACAAAGAGATGGGACAGTTAAGGATGCCCTTACTGAGTATTGAAGGCCTTTTCCCTGCCATGGAGCTTTGGAACTTGGGGTGCTTCCTGGGTACAGAGCCTTTCTTTGGCTTGCAAAGATGATTCCTCACAAGATGAGCCACGCTAAATCCTATCCCAAGGAATTGTTTGAAAAGAAGCCAGATGATTTTTGGGGCAGATGTAGATGAACTACAAAGAAGGAGATGAAACAATGGCAAATGATGATGTGTAATATTTTAAAGGAATTTTGTCAGGAAACATGTTATCTATCTGAAAGTAATTGTGGTATTCCTGTTATGTGAGACAGATTGTGTATGTGTTTGTCTTTATTCTAATTTATTCACTTTGTGTACAGCCATTCTTAATAAGGCAGTTCTCTGCCATGTGTGGTAAATTTGTATCCACAGAGGAGCAGAACAGACAGTAGTGGTTTTGAACATTATCAGATGTTTTCAATGATTCAGAATTAGGAAGGTCTGCAGGGAGGATTTCTCTGACAACTTAAACAATACTTAGACTAGTCAAACAAGCTTGAAGGGCCTGAACCTTGCTTGTCCTACATGCCCAGAGGGCCTGAGCAGTCAGTGTGATTGCAAGGCAAAGTAGACTTGAGTGTGTCCTGCTCAGTGTGATGATTTGGTCTTGTTTGCAGCACAGATGCAAGCCAGCATGCTCAGGCTGCAGTTCTGGAAAGACAAAACATTCTCTGGAGGTTCACCTGATCTTTCCTGGCCTAGATATCCTGAGCAGTGCCCACTTCATTGGCAGGACTTACCTGGAATGGAGAGGTGTCCAAGGGGGATGCTATGACATGCCAACTCTAAGGCTTGTCAGTGGCACTGATATAAATTCCCTCCATTTATGTTTGCTGCTGCTGCTAATTTTTATGAGAACCTGTGGTGTTTTAATATGAATTCATATTGCCTTAGAAAAATTGAGGCATTCAGTGTTGAAGGATACAGCCCTTATTTTTGTGCAGTTTGGGTTGCATGTATTTAGTTATTCTTTCCTAGAAGAGCAGAAAGGTACCTCACCAAAATCGTACCTCTTATGTTTGTTTTTGACCCTTCTCCAGCTTGAAAGGTCAAGCAGTATTTTAGGCTTAATGTGGAGCTCAATAAATTGTTCTGTTAATGGTAGGATTGCCTTTGCTAACTTCTACCCCACTGTCTAGACAAGATTGATAATGATTACTTGCATAAATACCTTTAGCCTCATCCTGTTAAATTTTTTGTTGCAATAATCTTATTCTCTGGTCTTTTGAAAACTTAATAATTCGTTTCTACAGTTATATTACAGTATATTATTATTTCAGCATAATTCCCCTCTCCAGTGACTAAATGAGTATTTAAGGAGTTTGTGGAAGAAGTTGGATTTCTCTGTTTTGATAATCCTGTTGCCATCCAATTCTTCAGCATTTTCTTCCATTTTACTGACAATGGTGTCTAATTTGCCTTAACCTCTATACACTAATGGCTGTAGTGATGAAATAAAAACTTCCTTGAATAGTTTCAAGTCCAAAACCACAAGTCTTTGGCCTTGCATGGAGCTTAACAGTTAAACCACAAGAAATTAAGCTCAAGACATCAGGCAGAGGCAAATCACACAGTGACAGCAAATGAGTAAATTTTCCTTCAGGCATTTAATTTGATTATTTAGTGAGTTGTGCTGAAAACCATAGAAATGGGGGCCTGGTCTTGCAGCATTCTCTGTTAGCTTGTATTTGCTGGCACGATGTGGGATGTGGGACTTCCCAAAAGACTTGTAATTCAACATCTGCAGTTAAGCTGTATTTTTGCGTGGTTTTTATCTCTTCTGCCTACCTGTTGGTTGTTTTTTTTTTTTTTTTTTTCACTCAGGAGTGTGAGGAAGGGGAGACCTTGTTTTAGCTTCAGCTGCTAAACTGTTTGGCAGCTGGCACTTTTGTGCTATCTAGAGGATGTATAAAATGCAGACATGAAGTTGTGGACTGAGTTTCCAGTGTTTCAGTCCCCTTATGTGGACAAGAGCAGATATCTCTCAGAACCTGTGGTAGGCATTAGTCACAGTGTTGTCAAGACCGGCCACTGTTGAGGCCTAAAGCCCACTGCTGTGACTTGTCCTACAAAGACTCCAAGTCACTGTAGTCCGCTGGAAAGGTTTATGTGCAGACAAATCTGTTGTGTGAGAGAATAATCTTGCTTCTGAAGCAGAGATGCTGCAGAGAGAAGGCCAGATTTCTTGTGTAGCTTTATATATGTGCTGGGAAGTGGGGGTTTTGTGTGTTTCGTTTTGTTTTCTTTTCAGCTGGAAGTGTTTCGGTGCACGTGTCTCAAGGGTCCATGGCCTGAGGAAACACAAGCAGCCACGTCTCATACTGCAGTAATGAGGACAAATGAGATATGTTCCTTCCTGAAGGGGATGAATCCAGACAGCTGTCTGCTTAGGCATGATTTCTCCTCTGTGGCTTTACGGGCAAAGGCAGTGGAGGGAGAAAGTGCCTCTAGAAGGATTGTCTGACCAGACCTAGTCTGGAAGTAGCTGGAATAGGCTAATTGCTTTGTTAAGCAGCTTAATTAATGAATGAAACGTAGTCACTTCTTGAATAAGTGGCTGGGACTTTGGGAATGAAGAGCAGCTCTGGGGAAAGAAAAACTGGAATGGCGTGTTGTCACAACTTCTTTTCAATTAAATATGTTCAGACTGTGATTTCTTGGGCAGAATTCAAGTGGAAGATCTAGCCTCTAGGTTTTGAGTTCTTATGTTCTGTGTTTTACATGAATTTATGTTATTTGCTTGGGGGTTTTGAGTGTCACAGTAATTATAAAAAAAAAAAAAATTGGAAACAGGTGGTGTTTGTTCTGGATCATAGCAGGGGACAAGAATACCAATAACACTCTCTTCCCTTGCTAGATCCGGACAAGTGATAAGATGTCCAATTTTACCCTGGTTGGAACTTCTTGTACAAAAGGTCATGATTACTTCATTCTCTTCAAACCCTTCTTTAAAACTCCCTCCTCTGCTGCAACAGTTGCTAAAGCTGATGCTGAGGTGCTATTACTACAGACTATCAAGCCAGTTAGCGTTCTCTTTGCCTAAGGTTCTGTCTCCTACTTCAGGTCGTCAGCTTTTTGGATGTATGAAGGGGACCTCCTCAATCAGAGCATCATGTGCTGGAGACTTAGGACAGGGAGGGTTCCCAGCCCTCCTGGTGTTGGGAAGGGGTATGTGTGTAACAGTCAAGACTTTTCTATAAGTGGTGACAAATTAATTGAAAAGAAGAATATTTAGCTTCCAAATTGAGTGTTACAATGCTCAATTATAACATTAGAATACAAAGCCCAAATGAGGACTGTGTTGCATGGTAGTCTGTGCACTGTCACTAGGATTTTGTGGTGAATTGCACTCACATTTGAGTTTCCCTTTAAATTGTGTGAAATCTGAACAGGTCAGCACTCACCCTAGTTTTGCTTTCTTTTTTCCCCCCCCTTTCTCTCAGGGCAATTTGTGAAGACATTGCCAGAATACCATGTGGTTGATCCAGCAAGAGTAGATGCAAGTGGGCATTTTCTTTCATTTAACCTGCACCATCACATCTCAAACACGAGGAAGAAGAGAGATCTTGGGAAAAATGAAGATGTTGTATATTACAAAATTAGTCATGAGGAGAAGGATCTGTTTTTTAACTTGACTGTCCACATGGGATTTCTTTCCCATAACTACGTAGTAGAAAGGAGACGTGGCAACCACACTAGTGCGAAGATTGCAACTCATTCAGGAGCTCCTTGCCACTTCCTTGGCACAGCATGGCAGCCAGGTTTCGAGAGTGGGACAGCAGCAATCAGCACTTGCAACGGCCTGGTAAGTGATGTGACCTTTACTGGGATTCTGGGCTAGTTCTGCTGCCATTACAACTCAGCTGGGGTACTGGTGGATGAATATACATATGTTAAGAAGCTGGATGAGCCAGTGTGATACCTTACAGGCATAATGCTGAGAAAGAGTCAGTTTAATTCTACATATGTCCTTTGGACTTTTGGAAGAGAGAATTGGAAGGCCAAAAGTTGATGCTGAGGCCCTTTAGCATTTACTTTTAGCTATTTTTTTGTTTTGTTTTGTTGGTTTTTGTTTGTTTGTTGGTTTTTTGTGTTTTTTTTTTTGTTTTTTTTGTTTTTTTTTTTTTGGTTGGTCTGAACTGAACACCTCTATCAGTCGTACAGTTTGAAGCCATCCAAATATTGAGTCATTGCTTTGATTCCATTAGTAGCTGGAGTGGCTTTACAGCGCATCTGGATATGACCTTCTGTTCTATTTTCCTCTAAAAAGAATGCAGCTCAGGTGCACTGAAACTGCTCAGTGAATCAAATCAACTGCCGGTATGTTGGGAAAACTCAGTGACTTACTCCAGAACCGCACTGCATCTTCAGATATAAAATAGTAGGTTAGATGCAACCTTAGCCAGAGCTTCAAATTCAAGCCTGAAGCACTGCTAGGCATCTCTCACTTTGAAGAGCACTTAAGGCTGGAACTTGAAGTCCTACATTTCTCAATATCCTGTGGTTCACACTGAGATACGGGGATGGAAACCTTATTTTTTTCCATGCTTGCTTTTTTTTTTTTTTTTTTTTTGGTCACAGTCACAGATTAAGCTTCTGTTTCTAGAGCACAAGGCTGACTATGTCTTGTCAGGGAGGGAAAGAAGAGACAGGCTAGGGAGTGATGGTTCTTTTTTGAGTCTGAACACCAAGGTGAGTGTGTTTTAAGTCCAGCCTTTCCCTGCCGACCTGTCAGTATCAAAGTTGTTCCTTGCTGTTGAGCTGTATGAAGCATTCAGAAACTATGGGAAGTCGGCACTCTGGCAGTGTATGAAAAGCAATATGAAGACAGCTCTGATATAAATGAAATGGGAACCTCTAGAGTCTTACACAAGTGCTCATAACACTTTTGGCACGTTACCAGGAGAAACAGGCTATTTCTTGAGGTCAGAAGCTTTAGTCCCACAGGCATGAAGGTCAGGAATGTTCCAAGTAATATTTCCAGTGGGGAATAACTTATCAAAATTTTCCCGAAACATGTTGCAGTGATGCAAGGCCAGTAAGGAAAAGGACAACAAGTAGTTCCTGTGGTTGGTTTGTCTTGTGCTCTACCAGAATGTCTTTGTTATTTTGCCTTAGGATGAGAACTTGAAAATGACCTGCTAGATCTTCATTATGCCTTCTGAAGTATTTAGTCTGCAATAAGGATTAAAAACCAAAACTCAAATTGCATTTTAAATTCAACTCTGCAATATCCTTAAAAATGATGCTTTCACTTGGATTGCAAATGTTTTGAGTTTTTTATTTTGATTTGAAGGTTTTTGTCAAAACACCTTTCTTGTATTAGAAAAACGATATTGTGGGGGGTTTTCCCTCCTATCCCAAAATTAAACTTTGAAAATATATAATAATATATGTATTATATTATTTATAATATAATATATATTTATAATATAATATATTATTATTAATATATAATAATAAATTAGTTCAGGTTGAATTAATAGGTTTTGCCTCTGGGCAAAAGCATGATAGTTTTTATGTGATGATTTTTGAAGTCCAGAAGTCACTGCTCTGAAAGGGTTGCAATAGGAGTTGGGTCTGTATCTCTTGATTCTTCTGTGTGCTACAAGCTGGGGAAAGGTGGTTTAGCTTGCTTTTCTCCTGAAAGTTATCCAAAAGATCCAGTATCATCTGAAAGTGTTTATTAATGAATAGTTTTGCCCGCATTGAGTAATGCATCCTGGTTTTTAGAATAAAAACGTGGCATTTCTGAAACTTCTTTGTGGTGGTCTGCTACTTTCTAAGCTTTAGTGGTGATTTATTTTCATCCTGGTGATCCCAAATTTTATTCCTCTTCAGCATCAATTCAATTTTTACTTTCTACCCCCTCCCCTGGAATGCTTTGTGATTTTTTGCTTTGAAAAGATTTTTTTCTGTTTATTCTTATGAAGGGGGAAAGAACTGAGAATAGGTAAACACCATGGAATTAGAGCAGTTTTTTTGAGATACTAAACACCTATCCCATGAAGAGAAATGTGGGAGATTAAAGTACTTGATAAAAAAAGTTGTGTGAAGCAATGAGTTGCATAGGGCACGTTTATAAGGATCCTTGGGGCTGAGATGGGAAGATAAAACAGTGTGTTTGAAAGGTGCCAGCTTCATGGAATGTGCTTTGGTAGCTGTGGCTGCTGCACCTGTGACCACCTGGGTCAGGACTGCGCTCCGAGTGTGTGCCTTGGCAAAGGGGTCCCCAGTAACACTTAGCTCCTCATTCCACCACTACAAGCTGAAAGAGTGCTGATGTGCTCATAACTGGTGAAAACCAATATCTTAGCTTTCAAATACAGGGATCAGGAACATTAGTGATGCCCCTTCCCTGATGCTGTTTTGGCTTGAGAGCCAAATATAATAGAGACCTAAATATATAAAATGAAAAACATACTGTACTTTTTTTTTTTTTTTTTGGTTGTTGTTGAGATAGTCTTTAATAGGCTCAATGAAGCACCAATTTGCTGTGGTAACGAGTGACACAGAAAACTGTTTGATCTTTAAGTTTGTAATTTTTGGCTTTCTTGGCCATAGGAGCTGATAAAAAATTATAACACTGGGAAATACTGATTTGGTTAAATAAGTATGCTTTATGGAATATCTCTTTTGTTGACATTTTTAGTGTGAAATGGTTGCATTACTGTTTTGTAATTTTGTCCAAGTGAATTGCTTATGTCATATTTTTCAATGCTGTTGCCCCCAACCCCCATTTAAAAATGACAGCCTAAATTGGGGCCAAAATTTATTTTAAAATAAAAATCTAAACACACCTCTGGGAAGGGAATATTAGTTTTAGTCCTCTTTCTGTAATGACTTCCTCCCTTGTCAAGTCTGTTCTGGTTTGTGTTTGACAGTTTCATAATTTCCAGGAAAATAGCAGTGTATAAGAACCAAACAAAGACGCGGGGTGTAGGCTTGTGTTTGTCATAAAAATAGCTCACACAGTGCACTAAAACCACTGAAAATCTAGAAATGGATTTTCATCTCCCTTACATTTTCACTTTGAAATGTATTCCTACTTCCATTGACCATTACATAGGCATCGCTAATGTATTCGTCTGTTCCCAAAATGGCCTGCAGGGGAAATAACAGAGTGACAGTTTTGAGATGTATGAATGGGCGGGACAGCCATTGCATGACTTCGTTCTTTTTTAAAAATGTAACCGTGTCTCTATTTTTCATAAGTAAAGATGGAAAAAATGTGATTCATAAAGGGATTTGGGCAGAACTGGATAAGGGTACAGAGAATAAACTAGCAGAGATCTGGAGGAACGAAGCTGTATTTTTCAAATCTGCTTTTTTTCTAACGCTTTGTGAGATCTTAGTTTGCCGTTTAGGCTAAATAGATCATGACCATCTTAACAGGTTGAAGAACCTGATGCTGTAAGCTCTGCCTCTTCCTCTCTGGGTCAGTTGTTTAGTAAAGTCTTTTTGCACTTCTGAGCCTTGTTGAATAATGCATGAGACTTTTAACATGGGAAGAGTGGGAGAGACCTTGCTGTTTATTTTGGGTCACAGTTGGAGGAGGGAACCCCAGGGAGGGAGTCACTACTAGAAAACAAGAAAGGTATCAAACTGTGGCACTTGGAAGGAGAGCAGACATGAAATTAGATACAGGAAAATTTCCAAGATGAAGTAAAGGGAGAAAATAGATTATTTTTTTTATCTTTGAAAATAATATTTGGATTGGCTATTCTGCCGGGCTATTTAGGGCACACTTCTAATAATGCTGTAAGTTTCCACAATACCTTTTCACAGAAGGGTATAATGAACTTTTCCAGATACTAATGTCTTACTTGTCAGTTGTGTGTTAGTCCTGAGGTCCCTTGTGTTGCAGCTTGTCCCCTCAGTAGGGCTGGGAGGGAGCAAAGCCCAGTGAAGTTGAATGAATACCCTAGGTTTATGCACTGGATCCTATAGAGCTGGGAAGTGAATTTTCCTTTGATAGTCTATCCTCTTCATTAGGAACAAGGCCCTCTTTTATCCGTCAGTAACACAGACATTGTTTATAGTATTTTTAGATGACAGAGCATCATTAAGGCTTTGTTTCCTTGACACTTGTTTACAGTGTAGAGCTGTTAATCGACAGTTGCTTCTGGTAATACGTTTATCTTCAAAGGCTGTGCAAGCATGAGCATGGATAAGGCAGAAGAACGAAAGGACATTAGTATGGGAATTGAGAATGATCTGTTCACTTGTACCTGGTAAGCTCCTGGCCATGCAGGTCATGTGGACAGATCGAGCTTTGGCTTCTTCAGCTAGTCAGGGGGTTGTCTCTGTCCTGATAGGCATCAGCGTTTTCAAAAAGTGCTGTATGCCTTTGAAAACCAGGTGCCTTTGCCCAAGATTTTTGAAAGATTTGGTCCACCTCAGTTCTTCTTTCTGTGCCAAGCCACTGTCAGGCCAGCCCTTTGTGAACCTTTAATTGGTGTTTGTGTGACTGTTTATGTAGCTGCTGGTAGCAGATGCTCCAAGTGGGACCTCTCTGGGCACATCTTGCCTGCCCTGACATGTCTGACATGAAGTAGAATAGTGGCTGAATTCTGCTTGAATGTAACCATTCTCTTATTGCAGGATATCACCGTTATATGAAGGTCAGAATGAGCTCTGGTACTCATGCAGTGTCCCCTATACTCTTAATCTAGTCCACTCAGTGTAGCATAAAATCTACCAAAAGCATTTTGTCTTTAGCATCAGTTTTGGGGAATTCAGCACCATCGCTGTTCTCCTGCTACATGCTAGGAAGCTTTTCTAGTTAATGTGAGATGCTTTTTTCATGCTGATCCATATCTTATTGTCTTATGATCTGTCCTAAGTTGAACAGTTCTGCGCAGGTGCTGTAACAGTGGTAATATGTCCTGTGACAGTGGTCTAATACTGCTGTTCAGACTTTCCTCTCCTAAAGATATGAAAAATACACATCAGCATGTTGAACTTCTTGGTGTTTTCTGTAAATGATGTTTAAGAATAAAGGAATCTTTCAACAGCTTTATAATATTTATTTTAAAGTAAAGGAAAATTGAAATGCATTGCTAAACTTATAATAGGTATGTTTGTCTGCTTCTGTATGTCTCAGTGTGTGAGACTGTTCGATTATTGACGATTTGTTTGTTAATCTGTTGGTAAAAGTAGTTACCAGAGCTTTGCAGAGCGTATGTATTACCCAGTTCATTCCTACAGCCCAGAAGAATAACCATATGTTTCTACTCCACTGTATTATACCTTCAACTAGGAAAATTGTTTTTCTTCAAATGGAAATGTCTTCTGATTATTAAAAGTGGCAAAGTACATAAAGTATGTGACAGTGCAGAAAGACAATTACGTGTGTAACCTTTTCTTCACGTGAACTTGTGACCATCTGAAACTGGATCCAGCCCTGGTCCCTGGTCTGTGATTGTACAGCCCCGTGACACATCTGGGCACGTGATATTTTGGTGGCTGTTATTTCAAGAGTTGAGTTGGAGTGTGTTCTGTAGTGCTACCTCAAATAAGTGAATTCCATTCTGGGAACAAGGCTACTGGGAGACAAATACACAAGTTCTTTGTGGATCTCTTCCTTTTCACTCATCTCTTTCTTCCTCTAAGACAGTCTCTTGCACCTATTGTTTGTCTTTTCCCTGTTTTGTTGCACTTGGTGGGTCCTGCTTGTGGTTGGAAATGTGGTCCTATCTGCCAGTCATGTCTTCTCAGATGTCAGTGACATCTCCATTGGTGATAATCTACTGTAACCAAAATGTTGGAATAAAGTGTTTGGAGAATGCCAGGCATGAAGGCAAGCTGCCAGCCCTTTCCTTGTGTACAGGAATTGCTCTGTGGTTGGATACAATGGAGCTTCCAAAGTCTAATTTTTGCAAGTTGGCTTGTTCTAGCAAGTGTAAAGAGGGAAAGACCTGCTAAATAACTTGGCTATGTCTTCTAATATGCAGTAGCATGGAAAATACTCTGAGTAGAAGAATGTATACTGAAAATAAATGCAGTGTCTGCTGTGCATCTCTTCTGTGTTTTGTTTGGTTTACCTGTTTTCTCCATAATAATAATAAATATCTGAATACTTTCCTTGATTGCCTAGTGTTGTGGTTGTGTTGTGTGGTTCTGTTTTTATTTTTGAAGATGATCACAAGGATGTGTGGTGGTGTGTGTGGTTCTTTCCCCCCACCCCCATCCCTCAACAGATTCATCCTTCAAACTTTGATTAGTATTTGCTGCAGTACTTTAACACCCATCCATTTACTTTGTGTTTGAACTTCAACTATCCATCTGCCAGCTCCCTTCCCCCAGTCTTTTGTCTGCAAAAATACTCTAATTGACAGGTCAAACGAATCTCATCAGTGATCTCAATACATGAGAATCCGGCTGTGTCTGTGGCTCCTGCTTTTGGCCTTGTCACCTTTAACCAACATGAAGTTGTTAGCCCAGAAGCTGGGTATGACTGGAGTTTTTATAATGTAGTCGTGTGTTATGCTTCAGTGGAAGAGTCACTGATGGGGTAGGTTAAAATAAGGATTAGTCAGTATGAACTGATTTGGATGGAGTACCCAGAATTAGAATTCTCCTTTAAGATAATGTTTTTCTTGGAAAATGAAAAATTGATTATTTTTTTAATGTAGTTTTAAGAACTCTTATTCTCTTTTTAAAATATGTATCTACATATTTGCTAATTATTTTTGAATATTATTAGTTTCCATGAGTGAGTCTTTTTAATCAATCTGCTATGTGTGGGGTTTTTTTTAATTTTTTTTTTTTTTTCTGAAAGTCTCACTCATGATTTCATGACTTTGGTCTTTTTTGTAAAAAGTATATGACTGCTGAGGGAAAACTGTGAGATTGTGACTTCAGTGTAAAGATTCAGGACGCAGAAGTAAAAAATGTGCATAACACCTATTTTACCTCAATTCTTAATAATGTGAGGTTTGTAATATGGTCTGTTCTTTGTTTCTTCTAGTATCTTTGGAAGTTGTTGGCCAAATTCAGCCCAATCTGAAAGAGAGATGGAGGTATCAAAGCCATTAAATTCTTATGAATTTTACAGATAAAAGTGGGAACTTCTGATCAGTGAAATGATGGATGGGCACATGCAGGGTGACCAGTGGCTTAGCACAGTTGTAAGTTGTTACAGAACAGGGTGCAGTGCTACCCATGGCCCTGCTGATAGTGAGGAGTGATGGAGGATTCAGGAGAGATTGGAGAAAATTACTTTATGTGAGAAAATGGAACACATGAGAGAACTAAATCTGTAGGGAAACAAGGCTTTGACTGTTCTGCGGTTAATAGAATTTTTTTTCTTTAATCCATTTTCAAGATATTGAGAGGAGTGGTCCAGCTCAGAAGTAAACAGCATTGTTTGCACTGGTTGCCATATTAATAACATGCTGTACCTGCTCCCCATCACAGCATGTATTTTGTATGTAATCATTAATAATGAGCTGAAGAAAGGGTAAGAGCTGAAACTTTTCTACATACCCGGTCAGTGATGCATATAATGTGACATTAATAGGGACAAATCTTGCCAACTGCATGCTTAATTTTGTAGCTCTTCAAAGAAAAGGAAATTAGGAAGAAAAGCCTGTCTTGCTTCTATTCTGAGCACACAAACGCTAGCAAGTTGTTTGGTGGTGAACAGCAGTGGGTGATATTAACAAGAGTCTCAAATATCTCTGTCTGCTGCTTGCAGTTAGAGGATAGATGTGCAAGTGGTACTTTTTCTTCAGCTGTGTGAGCCTGGCTTCTGACACCAGCTCAAAAACAGCAGCCTGAAGATCCCATCCTGCCTCTTCAATTCTCTTTGTCTGTGAGAGACGAGCAGTTGCAGTCTCTGAAAAATACCAGCATCAGGACATGGTTGTGTATACATATTTATCAGACACACAGATATGCAAATTTGTATACATGTATGTAGGTCTGTCACACTGCAGCTAAAGCTCCTGGGTTAAGATCTAAGTGGTGTGCTGAGGCAGCAAATTGCTTGTTTGTTTGTTTTAAGAATCTGGTGCTTAACAATGGAGTTTCCTACCCCATTTGTAAATTACAACAGAATTTAAGTATTTAGTGATTTAGTCTAGCATATTTATGTGCTTTATATCCACACTGGCTCCAGGGTATGCTCTGGAGAAGGACTCATCTGAAGTTTCAAGCATTAAAAATAAATAAGTAGTCATGAAAAAGCTGGTTGTCTTGGCTAAACAGTGCCTGTGTTTAAATGCATTCATTGTGTGTTCCAGTTCTCAGGGCAAACAACAAATCCTTAATAAACTGCTTGTTGATGCATGGAAATCTCAGGAGCAGATTTAAACCTATTGTCTTTGCAACTCTCAGTAAAGGCTCAGGCAGATACAGGTTTTGATTTGAAGTTTTCTTTTGTTAAATTTCACTCCTTTTCCCCCATTTTTAAATGTATATATTTGAAACAAAGACAATTCTAAATGTGCAATACAAACTTGAATATCTCTTCAGTTGTATGCAGTGTTTGTCTGTTTCCTTATCTAGAACAATCATGGGCCAAATCTGGTCAAAATCGTAAGAATGGAGACTATGGATAGGGTGAATGTCTGTTTTATCAAGCATCCTCTGTCCAGCAATGACAATACCTAGGGAAGAGAAGAACATGGCAGTAGGACATCTCCCCTTTGTTCATCTTTGCTTATGTTTTCAATTCAGATCAAATTTCTTGATGAGAATCTGTTGATGAATTAGTATTTCACATATTTTCTGGGTATCCCATGACTCACTTTTTGTTAGAAATAGGAATCTTTACTATGAATTATAACACTTAAAAATGGATTTAGATGTATCTTCATTTGTTTTTCACTAGCTTTCTATCAGCTTGATTTGAAACTTCCTGAAGGTATTGTCTTGGAGGAGAGAGCGAACAGTCAAACACTGAGCACAGTGTTTGAGAAGGTTTACTTAGTGGCATACTGTATTCTTAATAATTTTTTTCTTGGTAATTCCAAACACTTCACAAGTATTTTGGTAAGTTGTTGAGATTGTTTTTTTATATAGCTCCAATTTTTTTTCCCCATGGAAACATCTGTTCAAGTTCCTATTTGTGCACAGTAACAGGTGGGTGAGAGCCCATCTGCTGCCTTTCCCCCTTCAGAGTGAAATGCTTTATCAATTTCAGTATTCTGCAGTGAATTACATTTTTATTGCTTCTTGTCCTGCTGCTCAGTCTCAGGAGTTTTCTGAAGTTCATTGGTTCTCCTTTGTCCTTACTCTCCTGAATTGCCTCTTGCAATTTTGTTATATCCTGTATAACAGACTGTAAACTAATTTTTAATCCAAATGTAAATACGAGGAAATTGGTTAAAGGAAACAAGGCCATAGCAGAGGAACTTCATTATTAATAAAAACATACACAAAAAAAGGTGCTTTTGCAAAGGAATTACTATAAAATTGCTGAATTACTAACTGTGAGATATAATCTATCATTTAAATTCACCCTAGACGGGGCAAATTTGTAAACAATGAGATATCTCAAATGGCAGGAAAGTAAATGGATAAAATGAGCAACTGATGGAGAAGAATTCCAGAAAAGTAGTGAGAAAGCAGTCTTTAACACAGGATATCCCTAACTGGAAGGTTACCAGAACATCTGGAGGTCAGTCGTTGTGTCCTTTGATCTTTGTACTGTTCTTGCAACCTTTTGATACGAACCTGCTCTTGTCTGCTACCAAAGGTTACTGAGTTGAAAGGATCTTTATTTTATTCCATTCTGGTCATTGCTGTGTTCTTATGGCACAAGGTGTGTAATGGGTTTTCACCAGTCCAGAGTATTTTTGCAATATCTGTTTGTTAATATAGGTGTCCTTCTCTTGAAAGTTGTGCGTGGAGTGGAAAACAAGAATTGGCTGCTGTTGCTGCCATGAGGCATGAGTAGTTCTTTTTAAATTAGGTTCTTCCTGGCTTCATTTTTCATATGAAATCTGGAAGTCCTTTGTGGCTCTTTGTGCTCAAAGAGCCTTGGTAGATCCTAATGTTCATTAATCTGTCTTTACCGTGTCTATAGATGACACCAAAGTGTTTGAAATGCATTGCCTGCATATTTCACAACAGCTGTTGATTTTTTCCTAATAACTCATAGTCAAAGGGAGAAACTGTAGCTCTTCCCTGAATAGATTTTTACATCATGTCAGTCCAGAATGGCTCAGTACTTCCTTAGAGTTTTTGATGTATCTTCATATAGTCTAGTTAAATTACAGCTGGTAGCAGAAGTTGTCAAAAAGTGACAGGTGCATATAACCTCCTTTTCATCTAAATGCACAGCAGAAGCTACTGCTGTTTCTTTAAAGTAGTACCCCAGTCTTACCAGTCAGAAAAAAAGGGATAAATTAGAAAAGTACAGGTTTCTCCTTACGCAGGGAACTGCATGTTTCTTATTTTATTGCTAGCTAAGCTACAGAGACATCATGCCACTTGTTTATCCAATTAAGTGCTCTCTTTTAAATCAGGAAATAGACTTCACTTGGCTTTGGAGAAGAGATCTAAAGTCTGACAGTAGTAGCAGTTCAAGAGAGAGATGCCAAGGAGAGTTATAAAGCTAAATGACCATTACTGCTCCTGTGGAAGGCAATCCAAACCTAAGGAGGGAATGAAACTGGAGAGCGTAAATTAGCTTCGACTAACCACAAAGCCCCTGCCAGCAGTAGTAATCACTGTCTTCCAGGAAAAGTAGTAACTGTCTGTTGAAGGAGTGTAATGTTAAATATGAATATTTTTGTAAGATAAATAGAAATAATAAACACATAATTAATTAAATATCATGCCAGATTGTCAGCTCTGCTGATTTTCACAGGTGAGGTTTTAGGCTGTCGAATTTATTTTGTAGCAGTGCTCTGAACTGCTCTGGTCATTAGAAAGAAATATTATCTCCAGCCCAGTTGTGTTATCCTTTGGGCCATTTTCTTGTAATTAGGACACGTCATCTTCTGGCAACCCAGCGGAGCAGCTTTTAGCATAGTCTCTCCATGTTGTGGCTGTGAATGTTGCTTTATATGGTACTATTTCTAGTTAAGTTGATTATCATAACACTTCTCAAGAAATGCGTTCCGTAAAGAGCTGAATGACAATTAGGTATTTTAAAATATAAACCAGCCAAGTTTGTTTACGGAGACTGAAGCTAGCCAAACTGAGCTGCATTTTTCATCCTTTGACAAATGTTCTGTGTTTCCCCATTATTAAAAATTTCTATTCTTTGACCTATAAAGTCCCATCCAGCACTTGCATGGAAATTCATTATTCATCCAGACACTACAGTGTGAAGATTCAAGATGCAGAACCATTTACAGAGTCTGTAAATGGATGAATGTTGTGGGAATTAAAAGTCCAAATCAGAAAAGCACATGAGGCATAATAGCTCAGATTCTCACAGTGGATGGACTTCTGTGAAGTGTAGGAATGTGAACTGTCAGTCTGCCACTGGCATTCCAGACTCTTAGCCCTCGTACTGGCTATTTTTGTGTACAAGTCAGGAGATCAGAGTGATCTGATTTAAAAATAAATAAAAATAAAAAAATCTAAACAGAAAACCTCCACTAACCTACCCCCTCCCCCTCAAACCCTTAAACTTCAACCAGTGTGCCTAGGGCCTTTTTTTCTTTTTTTTAAGCTGATTACAACACAAGGTCTCTTTAGGAGTTTAACCTGATCATGGCAGCAGATTGAGCTGTTTATCTGTATTAGATCTGTAACAATTCCACAGAGAACTGAGTAGTATTCTTCACTGTCCTTTGTCCAGTGTAGAATCAAATCAGGTCACCAATTTATACTTACATGATACATCTACCACTGGAGAAGCACTACTGTGACACAACTAATAGAAGTCATGTTGGACATCTGGGGATGTATTTGCTTTTTAGTTTGGGGGGGGGTGTTTGTACTTTATTACTAGCGTGATGTTACTCTTGGGAGAAAAAAGAAAAAAAATCCCGAGTCAAGCAGAGATTAGAATAATATGGGAAAATATGACTAAAGGTTCACTTAGAATACGGAAGGCATTTCTTATCACTCAGCTTGGAAAAGAACTTGTGGGAAGTATCACATCTTATTTTACTATTCCCCAGGTGTTTGCATTCGGCATTTTTGGGCAATAGGATTGAAGGGTAAGATGTTGCTGTGAGCCAGTCCTCTTTTTATATGTGAGATTTACTTTTTGCAAGTGAGAACTGGCAACTGGATCTGTGGATTTAGGTTTTCCCTTTGTGTCTTGTTTCTAGCAGCCTGAGCAGTATTTTGAATGCGGAGACCAGAGTGGTTTGTGAGAATTCACAGTCTCTTCTTGCAAGAAGCAGCCTGGCATTCTTGGGAAGATCTGGAAAACTTAAAAAAAGTAAATAGAGATTGAAATTGGAGCATAAGAGATAAGGTAACTGTGGGAGATGGTTTAGGCATCCTTGGACCTATCTGAAGGCGAGATTTCAAGAAGTCAAGACATCCCCTCTTTTGCACTACTCTGAAATCTGACTGATAAACATCTTGTGTCCTTCAGAAGTGGCTTTTATTCACTTCAGCCATATCTTTCTTGTAGGGACATAAAGGCTAAAGTGAAGGTAATTCTCCAGGGCAAGTGTACCTATATTTGTATAGGTCCAGATAATGCAGTTGATAAAATTAATTAAAACCAGCACCTTTCCCAAGTATAGCACCCCAAATATCCAAAGGATTCTGAACCAAGTGAGACACCTAATATGAACTAAATTAACACACTTGTGGGGGATACAGGAAGATAGAGGAGACAAGAAGTAAAGGAGAGACAGAACTTTAAGAAAAGGGGGAAAAAAGGAAAAGGATAGGGTGTTGTTCATGCAGTTGATTGCAGAGAAAAGATCTTGGCAACCATAAAGTTCAGTTGTCTGTGAACTATTATAAACAGAAGCTGAGGCAGTGCAGCATGTGTACATCTAAGGGAGGGTGAGCACAGCAATATTCCTGTAGGGCTTGTGTCAGGAAGCATTTTGCAGTGGCATAACTCAGCTTTGCGGCTGGGGAGCCTTGGCACGGCATTAACCTCTTTCATGCTGTTTGTGACAGAAGAAGTTCTGGGCAAAAAAAGCATGTTTACAAATGGATTATTTCAGGGTGTCCTGTTTGCCTTCCCATCTAAGGCATTTCTCTTCCTTAGTATTAAGTATTTCTCTACTGATCACCACAGGTATATGGCAAGAGAAGAAGAAATGTATCCCGAAAACAGGGTTTGCGTGAGGACTCTGTACTCTGGACCTGATCTAATACAATTCTCTTCTCATCATTTTGCCCAGCTTCTTTCCTTTAGGGTAATCAGGGATGTGTTGCTGCATTATCTAGCTCAGAAAAGCAAGAGAGACCATCTCAGTATATTGGTATGTGAAATGTGGAGTGCCCACAACACGCAAGTGCTTTGGCATTTGATGAAGTGGAAGGGAGGAAGCAAGCATGAGATCCAGACAGGGTTTGGTATGTTCTCATGACATCTTTATTTGATCCATTCTGAGGTGAACCTACTGATGCAAATACATTCATACCTGTCTGCTGTAGATGGTGAACCCTGGGGAACAGTGACTGTATTGCATCTTCTTGGCCAATTTTCGTTTAAAATAACAATTTCTGAGCAGAGCAGTGAGAGTTGCTGCATCATTCCGGCAGCTTGCCCTGAAGAACATGAGTCAATCGCAGTGGTTTTTGCCAAAGTCAAACAAGAAAAAGGTTCTTTTTAAATTTTTGTTTTCCTTTGGTCCTTCTGTAGTTGCTATGGTATTTTGTATACCATAGTCATGTTAGAGGATATGATGTCTAAAGCAAATTAACATCTCCATCTTCACATAACTTTGTCATAAGACCCCTTTTGTTCTATCATGGGTGACACACCAACACTGTGTTGCTTTTTGAGTGCAGTTCTTTAGTATAACAGCAGCTTTTAGGTGTGACTGTCACACTGTTCTGTGTGGTGTGTCCCAGCCCTCTGCTGTCCTTCCCTAGCTCTGGCTTTTGTTGCTCTCTCTGATACCTGCTTGCAGCTCAGGCCAGCTGCTTGCATGACCTCTCCAGTCGAAAAACAAGGAGGCTATTGAATTTGGAGGTAGTCTGTGCACCCTCTTCCCCTTAATGGCATCCTTTCTTTTCTCTTCAGCAAAGTGCTGTGGCGCCTTTGGGCGGCATCAGAAATGTTTGGTTGTAGCAGAAGGCTGGTTGAGAGCAGAGGTCTTGTACGTTGAGGGAGTGTACTCTCAATACAGCTTCTGACTTCTGTAATTAGATAGGCTTCAATTACTGCCTACCATCTTTTGTTGGTGCCTCCTTTGGCCTTATCGTGGCTTGTCAGCAAGAGCAGGGATACCTGGGAGTGACTATAGGTGCTGACCAGAGTGCGCTGAAGCTCAGTAAGCCTTTGTCCAAAAGACTTAATAGTACTACAGTTTCTAGGACTATCGTGTATCTTTCTGGTGTTGGTTTCATGAAGCATTCAAATTCATTACTTTCTGTTGCTGAAGTAAGATAATGTATCTTACATTGGTTTGTTGCATGATCACTTTACACTGGAGTTGTAGAGAGAAAAGCCTGGGCATTCTGTTCTTACATGCTAAATTCTGCAGCATAGGAGCCAGATTAACTCTTTAGAGAATTATTTTCTGAGGAGTTTGCTAGGATTTGAAAGGCTTTTGGTGTCATTTTTCACTTTAAGAACTTACTGAGCAAGTATGTGAGGCAGCAAACTATTTACTTTCTGGCTTGGATTCTGTTCTGCATAGACTTGCATGGGTTTTAGTCAGACAGCAGACATGGTGCTTACTCTGTAGTCTCTACATTTTTTTGGTCTCTGACAGGCCAATTTGTGCTTCAGCAGCTGTAGTAAAAGCAGAGAGATGTGAATCTGATGTGAACAACAAGAAATTCTAATTGTTTGGCTCTGCATAAGTGTTGGACAACATCACAGAAAATACTTCCAAATCTGTCTTGTACCAGAGGCTGAGGCAGAAACCGGCTCTGGTTTTCTGTTTTACTCTAATGTCAAAGAATGAAATTTGTTCTCTCTGTGTTCTGTAGCAGTGTAAACTTAGCGGCTGACTTGTAGCACAGCTCTTGGTGTTGTATTGTGTGTTACTAGAGCAAAGGTTACCCAGAGGGGCAGTTTCATGCTGTGGGTGCAGTAGGAAAAAAGAGAGTAGTTCCAAGTTACATACTGCATTGTTTTTCACTCTTTAACTGTAACAGATTTTTAAAATCTGGAAAATGGGTAGAACTGCTCCCACTAGAGCTGAGAAGAGATGCTGGGGTGAGGGCTGGGAAGGGAGGGATAGTTATATCTGGGCGGCAGGGTGAGTTGACGTGGTGAGTGCCCATGGCTGCTGGGGACCATGCTGTGTTTTCTTGTTTGCCTCTCAGGGCAGAAGAAAGTGGTGAATCTTCTCAATCACTGACAGGTTTCCTGGCTCCCATGAACTGGCCAGCTGGCTCCTCTGCCCAGCCAACCCAGTAGCTGTCCACCCAATCCAGTTGTGGGGTACAAATTAAAGGCAGTGTTTAAATGCAAAGCATTTGGTTTTGCACATGAATTTACTGTACAAGGTCTAGTAGTACAGCAGCAGACTGGCATGATATCTCCAGGGGGTTTTGGAGTACAAGAAGAGTAGGGATTTTTGTTAAAAGCAAAACATTTTCTGAGCCATAAAACCTGATAAGATTATTTGCAAAAGTTGGTCACAGCTAAGGGCCAAGTTTTTCTCTTGTTGCATAGCCAAGAAAAGGGTAAACCCCAGAGTGTGATGTTGAATGTTTTCATATGCTTGAAGCAACTTCAGATCTTTGAGTATGTTGATACAGATTTTATTGCACACAATGAAGCAAGAATGTAGTGCTTCTAAATAATGTTTCCATTTTTGCAGGATTATGAGACAACACAACTGTCACACAAGGGCAGGATCTACAGTCTGACTGTTTTACTGAAGAGTATAATGACAACATTTTCCGTGTAACTCAGGTTACTTGTGTGGTCTTGTTGAGAACTTTATGCAGAAGTGATGTAGCTATCCAGTGGGCCCTACTAAATATAGTTCAGTACTATTTGAAGCTGGAGTTGATGTTTAGTAGAAAATTTGAAGTGAACTACTTGTCTGTCTAACTACTAGGTATAGAAATAAGGGTACAGGAAAGTTTTCAAACCCATTAGAGAAATCAGGAACCGTGTCTGATAAACTTTGTAAGGAACTCGAAGAGACAGGAAGGAGAGTAATGGAATGGAGCAGAAACATGGAGTGGAGCAAAAAGTGAGATATTTGTGAATAGCATTTTGGTGCTGTGGGCAGTAGTGAGGGGTGAAGATCACCAGTGAAGATGGTACCTGTGAGTGCTGGAAGTCTGCTTGCTGCAGTTCAGACTGTTCTGCATTGCCATGGTTCATGAGGTGTATGCAGCTGTGGAAATTGGGTGTCTGACAGGAGAATGCAAGACAAGCACACTCCACATTTCTGTACTTATGTTATTAGAGCAGCTTGAAGGCATCCTTATTGTTTTTATGTTTAGGTTTTTTTTGTGTGTTGTTGCTTGTTTGCTTTTTTAATTTAATATATTTTTCAGTTTTAAGTGGAAAGCAATCTCATTGCATACAGAAAACTACAGCAGGGCACAGATGATATTTATTGAAATAACAAGCTTGTAAGAAAGAGAGCAGGCAGTTGGAAAGAATCCCCTGGTAATCTAATCAAAGTTAATTTTCAAGCAGTTGGTTTTTTTAATGTGTTGTTCCTGCTTGCATGGTAATGCTTTTGAGCTTGCAACAAGTTCGTGTCCTTAGGACT
Source organism: Myiozetetes cayanensis (assembly GCF_022539395.1). Lineage (NCBI taxonomy): Eukaryota > Metazoa > Chordata > Aves > Passeriformes > Tyrannidae > Myiozetetes > Myiozetetes cayanensis. The sequence continues at coordinate 62,036,646 of NW_026087631.1, forward strand.
GGACTGACTTGAGCCTGATTTGAAACTCACAGGATATTCTCCTTCGCTGCCAGATGTCCCTTCCTTTTACTCTATACTCTGTCCTAAAAACACTGTTTGCATTTCCCTTCAGAAACACACATCAATGAATAGTAATTGAAGGGCCGATAATGGGTTCAGGTTTAAGCAGTTTGGATCATTGATTTTTGGGAGCTATGTGTGCCTTTGCAAAGAAAGATAAGTACTGCATTGGATTTGTCAAAATACAAAGTCTGGAGAGAAGTGTAAAGCAGTGGCAGTCACTGTGCCACAGAGAAAGGTGTTTTTTTGCTTCTTTCTGAGTGGTAGTAAGTACATCTTGCATAAATTACAGTCAAAGTGTACAGGTAGTTGAAGACAAGACAACCATGGAGAATAATATGAAATGTGTCACTGCTTACTGCATGGAAGGTAGCAATGTGCAATTCTGAAGTGTTTACTTTTAATTGTAATTTGGTGTGGCACTTCTGAAAAAAAAGGAAGCAATTCTAGTCTGATACTTGCTTTCTAGCAAAGGTTTTTTGTGCTGAGAAAATCCTGGATGTTGGTGAAAATGGAGTAAATTTTCTTAAGCCAAGCAGAACTGGCAGAGATGTAAAACAGGCACTTGCAGCAATAGATGGCAGTGCCAGGAGAGATTCCCAGATCTGTTGTGTATCTTCCAGGCTTCTGTACACCCTTTTGACTGCAGATGTGTGTTAAGAGCAGTTTTCAGCCATTCTAAGGTGGCACCAAGAGTCTCAGAGCAGCCGTTTTGGGACTACAGCCATGTTTCTAGAGGCTTAATTTCTCTGTTTTGTGAATTTTTGTTTGAACATCTGGAAATTCGTGCTGTCCCCTGGAGCTCAGATTACAAATGGCAGTGGTGGCTGTGTGTCACCCATCCTCCTGACAAAGATAAATTTCTGCAATGCTTGTATAATTTACAGATGGTACCACGGACATTTTCATCTTGTCTTTCACATCTTTTTAAGAATGTTCAGTGTCAGGGGGACAAAATTATGCCCCCAGAGGGTTTTGGTAGAAATGTACCTGCTTGATAATGGCTCCTTATTTATAATTGTTACTTCAGCTCTCTCAGTTAACAGGTTTTAAATCAGAGGAATGTGTTTAGCACTGATATTTCTTTTATATCATTGTTCATCAAAATATGCCAAGATAAATACCTTAGAAAGCCTAAATGTGTCATAAATATACTGTATATTTTTTCTGATCAAACTTGGAGTCTAATTAGGAAATGTGATTAGAAAATGTAAAAAATGTAATCTCATTAGATAGAATCTGTTGTTTATAAAGTTGGCTTTGGCCATATTTCCTGCTGTTAATTCTTTACCAGTCTGGTTAATATCAGCTGTCCTTCCTTTTTTCCCTTCCTGCCCAACCTGAATCGTGTCCAGCTGACATGACTTTGATGTTCTGTGATGTGCTATGTGCCTTCAGTAGATACTATGCCAGCACTGACTTTTGTCTGTTCTCAGAAAAATTCCACTTGTTTCAAAATTTGTTGAACAAAACTTTTGAAGTTCTCACACAATTCTTGACCTTTCCTTTTACAGCTTTTGGATACAAGTTATCAAAATTCGCTGGCCTTAAAAGTGTCAAGTTTTAGGGGGTAGGCTTTGCTCTTTAACACTTTCTTTAGTTATTTTCTGAGTAGAAATAATATGACTACATTGCAGGACTGTCTTCCCATGTACAAAACAAGAACATTTGGATCAACAATTCTGGTTTTTAGTTTTAGTGTGGTTTTTTTTTTCTGTTTGTTTTTTTGTGTGTCAACAGTTCAGTCATCTCAGTGTAATAACAGAAGTTATATTTGAAGATTCATTCCCAATAGGCATTTTATATTTGTGTTACACTGCCTGTGTAGTTACTGTCTGAAGGGTAGGAAGAATGTAAACCAGGTAGATGTCCACCTCAATTGAATTTATTAATTCTTCCTCTCTGCTGGCCTGGTCATTTTGCTTGAGGATACTTTTGGGAAAATTTTTAAATACCAGTCCTTGATTGTGAGTCAAGGAGCATGACTTGTTCATGATGTAAATGGATGTAAGGTAGGTACAGTTCATTAAGATGAGATTGCAAGGACAGTATGAGTTAAAATAACGTAGTAGCACGTGAACAGCTTTTCAGGCAGATAAATCATTGTGTTTGAACTCAGTTTGGAAGAGAGAGAAGCCAAGTTCTAGTGGAGAAATACACAACCATAGCTTAGGTTTAATAGCAATTTGAGCAGCACTGAAAGAAATAGACTCTTTTAAAAAAAGTCCTTTCGCAAGTGTAGTTCAGACCAAATGAATTTAGTCAAACTGTTGCATCTGCTTAAGCTTGATCCTTTAAAATACTAAAAAAAAAAACCACAGAAGAAATTAAGACCTGCATGTTTGAGGGTTTGACAGAGATGACCTCATCTGTCTGTTTGAGGGTTTTATTTATCAGTTTCTTCCTTTCAAAGATTTTTTTCCTTTATTAATGTGTGACTCTATCATGCTTTAGGATAACTTTGTTTGTTGTGGCTTTTCACTTTTACTTTTAAAAACTACTATGGGATAAAAGCACAAAATATATAAACTGTACGAATACCAAACATTTTAATTTTTTTTTTTTTTCATGAAAGCCAGAAACACTCTAGTAGCGGCATTATGGCTTACACATCAAATTCACCCCTGTTGATGATAGCTTATGTTCCCTCTCTTGAGTCTTTTATAAGTTTTGCTTCATTGTGCAGGCTTGTAAATCCCAATTATACTAATGGGTTTCATGCTTTCACATTATAGGAAGGAAGTGCCAAATACAGCCCACAGTGGGATGCCCTCATCCAGCAACTAACTCTTACATAGTGGAGCCTTTTTCTTAGCTATCAAAAACATTTAACACTGGGGGAAAGAACATTAATACAGCTTGTGTTTGAGTCCAAAGACAATGATCTGGAAAGCTGTTTACAGTTGTGTTCTGTCAGGCTGTTGCATATTGAAACGAGAGGTAGAACTGTTGTCACATGAAAGAAAGTAAGTGGCATTTACAAAGCTGACAGTCAGTTAATTATTGCTGAAAAATACATAGCAACTTGCTCCTGTTCTTTTTAGAAATGGCATTTGATATGCTACTCTCATTTACTGAAACGTCTCATAAAATAATTCTTTGCTATGAGTTAGAAGGCCAAACATTTGAGCTCCCTTGTTTCTGAGAAACCGGTTCTCAGAGAGACATGAAACATAGGCTGACTCCATGAGATGGCATTTTGATGAGGGCTGATGTTGTGTCTCTGTTGTGGAAGAAATCAAGTCACAGATGTTAACTGTGCTTTCCTGTGGACTGTTTAGTAGGGTGGGTAACTGTCTGATGGTTTTTTATATTACCAATTTGGTTGGTAGCGTTTTAAAGAAAGGCTGAACAAAACCAGGTACATTTGGAGATATATATATGGGCACAGATTTTAGGGGTTTGGTGCTTCAAACCAGTGCTCTTAGAACTGGATTTATATGGGTTTATTTCAGACACTTATATGGTTTTATTTTAGACACCAGAGGATCTTGAGATGGGATCATGCTGAGTAGGGATGGTGGTCCAGCCTGCTAAAGTCAGAGTCATTCTTATGAAGACCTTTCCCTTTCCCTTTCCCTTTCCCTTTCCCTTTCCCTTTCCCTTTTCTCCCTTTCCCTTTCCCCTCTTCCCTCTTTCCTTTCCCTCTTCCCTTCCCTTCCCTTTCCTTTCCTTTTCTCCCTTTCCCTTTCTCCCTTTCCCTTTCTCTCCCTTCTCCCCTTTCTCCCTTTCCCCTTTCTCCCTTTCCCTTTCTCCCTTTCCCCTTTCTCCCTTTCCTCCTTTTTCTCCCTTTCCCTTTTCTCCCTTTCCCTTTTCTCCCTTTCCCTTTCTCCCTTTCCCCCTTTCTCCCTTTCCCCCTTTCTCCCTTTCCCCCTTTCTCCCTTTCCCCCTTTCTCCCTTTCCCTTTCCCTTCTTCATTTTAGACAAAGCAAATGATCTTGGCAAATATTTGACCTCATTGAGTATGCTTGAGACCGTGGCACAGTCAATGGGATTTTTAGCTCTGGAGTGATTATCAGTAGTCAGGTTGACATTAGAAGGACTAATATCCTGATCCTTAACATTTTGTGAAGGTCTTGATGCAGGTGATGCAGCAGTTAGGATTTCTTAAAATTTAAAAACATGTGCAAGCAAGAGAGTAGCAATACTTATTATGTGGAGTAATGATTTCATATTATAAAAGCTTTTAACTCAGAGGAAAAACCATCTGGTTAAAAATATATGCATTTTTCTCATTCCAACTATAACCCTGGGGTTGTTTTTTCTCATTTGATTTCTTACTGCTTTTTAATTCATCTAGGAACTTGTTAATGATCTGTGGCAATCAAAATGAGCAATAGCTAACAGCAGAAATGAGAGTTAATTTTGGAATACTCTTGTCTCTCACTCCCCTCTATTGTCCTGTAAAATGTTAAGTGAACCTATTGTTCCTTATCTCAAATTACATTATTATGTGTAAGCACTGTGGCTTTTGTTTTTGGTTTTTTTTTTTTTTTTTGTGGTTTTGATCTTTCCAGCAATGTCTCCTGCATTTTAGTTTAATAGCTGTGGTGTGGAGATATCCACAGATTCAAGAAATAGGTATCAAATAACTAGAAATATGACTTCCTGCTCCATTTATAAATGCTTTTATTTTTTAGAAACTATTCATATTCCTGCTTTTATTTTGGGTTTGGGTTTTTTTTTTTTAAATGTAATAGAGAGTGAACTGTCTCTGAATGTGTGGTAGAAAACACTGGATTTCATAAGTGAGGGCCAAGTGTTCTTAAGTCTGGAGAAGAGGAGGCTCAGGGGTGACCTCATCACTCTCTACAACTACCTGAGAGGAGGTTGTAGCCAGGTGGGGGTCGGTCTCTTCTCCCAGGCAATCAGCAGGAGGACAAGAGGGCACGGGCTTAAGCTGTGCCAGGGGAGGTTTAGGTTGGATATTAGAAAGAAGTTCTTTACAGAGAGAGTGCTCAGGCATTGGAATGGCCTGCCCAGAGAGGTGGTGGATTCACCATCCCTGGAGGTTTTTAAGATGAGGCTGGATGTGGCACTGAGTGCCATGATCTGGTAATCACAGTGGGGTTGGATCAAGGGTTGGACTTGATGATCTCAAAGGTCTCTTCCAACCCAGTTAATTCTATGATTCTATGATTCTGAGTCTGCTATTTTCAGGGACTATTTCTTGTCATCTAGCTGTAATGAAGGGAACAGACTCTCTAATGATATTCCAAGAATGAAGAGTTGGAAAGGGATGACAGGCAGAAGGATTGCTTAGCTGCTCCTCCAATGGACAAGCAGCCTTCTGTTAACTATGGGATAACTGAAGGAGAGTAGCAAAGAGATTGTGTAGCAGCTGACCTGTCCCCAGGCTTGCCTGGGTACCCATCTATCTCTACTCACATCTGCACTTTGTAATGTGGTGGAATATGAAGATGCAAGAGGAAGGATTAGACCAGCTCAGGTCTTGGAAAGATCCAGCTCCAGCAAACTCCATGTCCTGGCAGCAGTCCAGACAGACCTCTCCTGGATTAGGAGAATTCAGCATCTATTGCTGTGTTTTACCCCATTGGTGTCTTTGTGCACTGCTGTAACTAAAGCCAGGACCTATTAAATGTCTTAAATGAGAGGCAGTTTATTGAAATCTGAAAGTATATTAAGTAATGATGTATCAAGATTTATTATTGTTAACAGCAGCTGCTGAATTGTCATTTTAAGAATCTGGTTGCTTAAGTGCTATCACTCAGTTGAATTTCAAAGATGATGTGGCCTTTTAGTTCTGTACAAGCCTAACTTGAATCAATATTTCTGTTCAAAAACTTAATATAGTCCAGAGTTTTCCCTCTGTGTTTTTGCCTGTTTGGCAGCTCTGGTGCGTGAAGGTAATAAATGAAATTGAAATGGCTTTCTCATTGTGGCTCTGGGCTATAAGACTTTTCACACCTGGCTGTACAGAGGAATGTCTTTGAAATCTTCTTTTTAGAGGAAGTGGAGGGATGTGCGTGACTGACGCAGCTGGCTTTGCTGCGTATCCTCTTCAAAGAAGCTCTTTTTTATTATTTTTCTTTTGGAAAAAGGAGTAAAAATTAATCTGGAGAAACCCTAATCTCTCAAGCATTTTTATAGATTGCATCTCATAGTTAGGGCTTTTCACCCCCCCCCCAGTCATAGTCCTCTTGCTGTATGTGCTGAACTTAGTAAAACTCGTCTGTCTGAAGCCTTGTTTAATTGTTAAGACAGGTATGTAAGACCCTACCACAGTTCCACAGAAGGATTTGCTTTTTGGATCTGACTAAGCCTGAAAGCTCCCACACACCAACATCTCACTTGCAGCTTGGCTGCAGACATGGATTCTAGTGAAAGCGGCGCAAAGTTAACTGTAGTCCTGGCAATGATTTTGGGAAATAATGTTCATCTTTTGTGTTCCAACCTACCTGAGAGAATATGTCAAGGCTCAGCTCAAGAGATTTTCAGTTGTCCCTGGCATATCCAGAAAATGCGGGACTTCCTTTAGCCTTGGATCTTCACCATCTGGAATTCAATGCTTAAATCTGTGGTGTATCTGCATAAATAAGTGACAATTGATTCCATCTGAAGTATTCAAAGCCACTGAGCTCAGAGAGAGCTCTGACAACAATGAAGCACTGAGAGCTTCATTGTACAGCCCTTCCATGGTACAGACCACATGGATCTTAAACTTAATCCTGTTGGCTTTTATCATTTGCTTGTCAGAGAAACATCTTCAATCTTTCTGAATGTAAACATGTTATTAACATCCCAGAGGTAAAGAACTTTATTTTTGAGCCTTCAGCTCCAGTTTTTATCTGAATCTACAAAATCAGCAGTAGTACAGATGTAATCAAATTGGGAAATAAGACTGTTTTTCTGGTATTGACTGTGGATTCCTTTGGACTAGGTCGTACCTGACCCTTAAAAACATACAGAGGTGGGGAATCAGAGCAGGGGAATGAACAGGAAGGCTTTGCACTCAATGAAGACAATATAGCATTCAGTTCCTGCTCTTTTTTGGGCAAGATACCTGCTCTTTTTTGGGGAAGGCACCTGCTCTGTGGAAATAAAGATGGAGGTGGAGCCATCTAAAAAACTCAGCCCCCCCGCCCCCCCAAAATCAAACTAAAACCCACAACAAAAAATCCCTGACAAAAAGTAGATGGTGCTGTGCATGCTGAGGAAAAGTAGTTTGAGGCAGTACAGTAATAAAACCAAAATGGATGATCTGATGCTTCTTGTATTTTTTCTTAATGGTTTAAGTACCTAGTGTCCTAGACCTGAGAAAGACTTTTGACATGCATGAATGGCAGAGAGAGGTCAAATAAACCCTAAAATGTCTGAAGTCCCATAAATGCAGGAAATTGTTTGGTATATCCAGAGGTTTCTGGTAAGTAAATTTGCTGTGTTGCAGAAAGTTATGCAGGTAGTCCCTGATGGTCTGATGTGGGGAAGATGTATCCTAACCCCACAGCTGGGATTTAGTTTAGTCTTCACTGTTTCAGTTGGACATCTAAAAGTAATGTTTGCTCGGCACAGATTATATTCATGTTCTTTTATTCTTTCTTCAGAGTTCTGTTATTTCTAGACAGATATTTAGATTACAATCCCAAATATGTTGGCCATACAACAGGATAGACCAAAGATATGTAATTTCCCTGGCAAATCTCAGGTTTCTGCGTCTGTGTTAGCTGGTTATAATGATCTATTGGATGACTGTGCTGCTGACTGAAACATATTCTTTCATTTCCCCTGGTCAGGATTAATAAGATCTCAACTGTTGCAAAATGTAGCCATTTCTTCCTTAGAAAGACCATTTGAAATAAGTAATGTCTCTTATTTTCCATGGCATTTCCAACTTTACTTTTGCTATAAGTGCAAGGTGGCAGTTCCGTGCAGATATTCCTGCTGCTTTGCAGTGTTTAAATGAGTGAACCAGATGTGTTTTATCCTTCTGAGCTTGTATGCTTGTTTGCCAAAGGCAAATTTTCATTGAAGGCGGTTTCTCTAGGCTTTTCCACAACAACGTGCATCTAAAAATTGATTAGGCTCCTGCTGAAAGATGTTAACACAACTGTTTTTTCCAGTGCTTAAGCTGGGTTGCATTTGCACCTCACTTATCCCCAGTGTCAGCAGTCAGAGGAAGCTGGTTTGAGTTCAGAATGGCATCTGGAATCTGAAGATACTCAGACACTCTTTCATTAAGGACACCTTATCCATCTCTGCTGTTTATAATTTTATTTTGTTGAGGTTGAGAAGCACCCCTTCTTACAGGTGGTATATTTGTACAGAAGTGGCTTGCCTGAGCCTCACAGCCAGTTATTAGTGTTACTGGGAGAGGAGGAAGGTGTCTGGGATGAAGGTTTGGATGTTGTGTGTGTCTGAACACTGGAAAAATGTGCACAGACAAATAGTATGGGTGATGACATGAACAACACTATGATGGGTAAATCTCTTTCTTTTAGATCAGTTTTTATTTGCTTGATGCTCTCACTCAGGACTTTCTTTGTTCCGATTGTTTCAATGCAAACTGAATTAATGAACTGCAGATGAATCTGATGGATACAGGAGAACTGCTTTGTTTTCCTTCTTTAGGAGAGGTATTTTTGAAAGCTATTAGCTGCCCTACAAAAACTTAAGGAAAAACCCCCCTCTCTTCAGGTTGCAGGAATAGGTTGCTGATTACACACAAAATAAGAGAAGAACAGGTCCAAAATAGCAACAAAAAAGGATTATTGTATCCGGAAGTTTGTTTGAGACCATGAATGCCTAGTTATGTCTGGATGTTCATTCAAAGTAAAGCTTGGTCTCTAGGAAACAGGCAGAGTCTCCTGCATCCCTTTGAGCTTTTAAAAATAAGATTTTGCTGATTTCATGTGTGTATGAGTAGCAGATACTGGAAAGCCATATGTATGGTCTTTTTTGCAGTCCTGTAATTCTGTTTTGGAGAATTAGAAACAGTTGCATTAAAGCACTGTCGTTGGTGGGTTTGGGTAACTTTTCTTTCTGTCTTTTCTTTTTTTTTTTTTTAAAGAGTTGCCACTCCATGCTGTCTGGTAAAATATATCCTGCTGTATGCTCTTTATTTTTGATGGCCATTCTGTTTGAAGGTGCTTTGGAGCAGTAAGTATAGTGTACTTGTCAGATATATCACTCCTGCAAAAGGTGGCAATGTATGGGAAAAATATACAGCAAATAAAACAAAAACAGTTTTTATTGAAGGAATCCACTTTAGCAGCATTACAGCTGATAATTAAGATTGAGAAATTCTTGCAGTGTTGCTGTTACAATTACTTGTTACTGAATTAAGAGTGCATGTAGTATGAGATCTTTCAAACACTTGGTCATAAATGCTTTCTGTATTGATTTCTTTCAAATGTTCCTAATGACACTTAATTGTTGCCAATTCAACTGCTTCTCATTGCTTGCTGTGTGGACCCATGTTTTGTTTAATGAGAACATGTTTTTTTAAAATTATTTATTTATTTTGTGAACAGACCTACGTAGTTCTGAGTTTTTCTGTGCTCATCAGTGTCATGCAGAAAATGCATGCATTTTTCTTAAAACTAAAATGGCTAACATGATAGTATTATTCCTTTTTGTATATTTTAACTCTGACTACAGAGAGATCAAAATCAGATGTGCTCACTGCTTTAAAATACTTACTATGAAGTATCAGCAAGCTCATTTGTTCTTTACTTGGCAACATAAAATCAGAAGTTTTTGGATGTTCAGTTCCTGCCAGCTTCCATTGCAGTTTGGATATAAGAATAAACAAGCAAAAAACTAATGTTGCCAGGGCTTCCAAATGAGGTTTTATGTTAGTGATGCACCCGATGTCAAATATGAAGCTACAGCAGATGCAGTGGCAGAATTAAATTATTAGAGTTTGCTTTAGTAATAGGTCCTTTACTCTCTTCCAGCATATGGGCACACATAGAAGCAAATGTTGGTCTATTGCACAACCTTTTTCTCCTCCTCTTTCTTAAATATGGTGAGTTGCTGTAAAAGGTCAGAGCAGCAAAGGAGACAGGAGAATCCGGATTTGTCCACTATCGCGTAGCTGCACCACTAGACATAAGCAGAGGAATCAGACAGTAGTTATGTTGGCTTTGGGAGACGCAAATGAAAAAATCAACCTCTGCCAAGCCCTTAACAGCTAGGTCAGTTGTTTCTTATGAATTGTAGATTGATGTTTAAAGAAATGTTAGTAAAATACTTGAACGGGGCTTGAGAAACAGTCGATTGTATTAGAGAAAAATGGATTTACTGCAAAAACTGAAGTGGAATGTGCCCCTACTCTTTCTGTTCATTTTATAACTTGGCTGATGAGGTGGATTTTATTCAGAAATAGCCCATAGCATAGTGCCATGGTCCAAAATCTGAAACTCAATGCCATATTAGGCATAGCTGCAATCAATTGCAATTTTGTTGGAATGATTACACATGGGGACTGGAATTTGGAATATGAACAGGGTTATTAGCACAAAAATGCCATTCTAGTGGTTATTTAGTATTTAATTGTTTGGACAAACCCCTTCATATTAACAGAGTTTCTCTCACTCTCCTGGTATCTTGCATCATCAACCTGTGAAGTTGTTGCACCGACTGAGGAAAGCTGACATAATTTGCATTAAAAATAATACAGAACTTCTACAGGGCCAGTGAAGAGGACAATTTTAGGACACTTTGTTGGGTCAAGTTTAGCTCATCCCAAGATTGATAGTTCAGATTAGATGAAGTTCCCTGTTCTATGCTGATTATGACAGAGATCCTGCAACACAAATATAGAGGTTTATATTTTATTTGGGCTGATGAGTGCCACGTCTGGAATTTGATTTTGGCCTCGAAAAATTACTAAAGTATGGATGGAAGTTGTGGGGTCCAATTTGCCCAGCACTAGGAGGATAATTATTTTGTTCGTTTGTTTCAGCTTGTAATAATAAATTTAACATCTGGGACTCATTTTACTGGATTTGGCAGAGACAAGACACTGGGGGTGCAGGGAGGGAATCCAAATGGATAAAAGCTACAGTGAAAAGTCTCCCTAAGAATAAGTCAATATGTGACCTATTTGCTAATGTAAGACTGAAGTGAACATTGGTTTACATGATTAAAGTAACAATTTCCTTGGTAGCTGTTCTGTAGTCAAGTATTATGTAGCCACAATATCCGTAGATGTTCCTTGGCTCTGCTGAGTAGGATCTTCTGAGTTGCTTCAGGAGTGCTTCTGAAGACTCTGCAGTCATCTTTCTGCAGTGATGTGGGCTGATGATGGCATGATTTCTGTTCCTTTTGGAACCAGTAATCTGGTTTCTCTCTTCCAGTTTAAACTTGTGCTTCTGACTTGTTTCAGTTTAGGATCATTGACCCTCAGAGTACAGTCAGGAGTCTTTTCAGTCACTGCTGCATTCACCATAGTCCAGTTCTCACTGCTGTGAATTTTTGTACTCAATTAGATTTACAGTAAACTCCCACATAATTTACTGCACAGCATAGTTTAAGGCAGAATCAGAGCATAAACAAAACCCTTAATGCGCAGTAGCTGCATGTCTTTGGTCGGGACTTGAACTGGTGGCCAGCTGGAAATGGGGAATATACTTTCTTCTCCTTCTGTAGTGCTACACTGTGATTCTTCATGCTGTTCCTGCCTTTTTTTAAAAAAAATTCCTTTCTGTCTCATACTTTTGCTAGAACCTTGGTAATATGAGCAATTGATTTTATTTTAACTCTGTTCTGTTTTTCATTACTGCACGTATTTCATCAAAATGCAAGTCATCCCAACTTGCATAAATCAGAATAAAAAGAAGGCACTTCCAGTATTGCATTCTGTGTGTTGCCAGTTAAAAAAGAATAGGGTTTTTCCCTCAGAGAGCAGATGCTTCTGATCACAATTGTAACAAATGATTTACCACTGAAGAATAGGGATGGGCAAACATGGCTAGTCAATGGCAGGAAATCAGAGATATTTAATTAAACTGCCCACAGGCAGATTGGCCTGGCTGTCCTTGTCTGGGGAGGAACTGCTTCTCCTTTCTAATTCAAAAAGAAAAAGACAGTCCATTGCTTGAACATCCACGATTTAGTAGTCCACATAGATGCAAGCAACTGGGCACTTGTGCATCAAGCTACCATGAAAGAGTGTCAAAACTCTTTTTGCTCTTGGCTGTTGACTGAATCCTATATTTTTAAAAAATAATTTTGAGGTAAATTTTTCTATCAAGCTAAATTGTTTTCTGTCTGGAGTCATCATTGGATCTCAATGTGCTAAGAGTCTTTCAAATCATTCTCTCAAACTCTGAAGAGAGAGAACATTCTGTTTGTAAGGCTCAACAGTATCTCAAAAGATCAGGCAAAAATCTTTGCTCTTTACTGTCAAGTCCTGTCTGCTTAAATTCCCTGCTTATGTTACCAGTTGTGTCTTTTCATATTCGCAGGGAACAAAGGACAGCAGCGCTACATGGGACTTGGTTATTCTATCCTATTGGCCTTGCTGAAAGATTTCAATTCAAACTAGGGCCAAATATAGAATAAATCAGGCAATGCTAAGAGTTCAGTGTCAGTTTTGATTTCTGCTTCCTGGTTCTGCTAATTCCTGTTCATTTTGCTACCTAGTATTACCCTGAATACCTTACTCTAGAGTCTTCCTATGTAGCAAAATGAGATTTTAAATTTGATACCTCCTTAATCTGTGGTACCTCTGTAGTCCATGGTTGGACTTGTTTTTTTCCACAGACAAAGTTATGAAAGCACAATCCAGAGTTGCTTGTGGGATGATTTAAACATGATATTGAAGGCTCTGATGATGCTTTCGAGGTGGAAGTGTTTATTCCAATTAAATTCCAATAATTCCACAGTAAGCCAGGAGATCGTACCCTGTGGTAAGCAAAAGGCCTTCCTGGCAAAACATCCTGCTGCCCTGCAGTGCTATGCTATGATATGGAAACCATGGGTTTGCCTATACACTGCAGCTTGCAATTTCCTCACTGGGTTTTCCTCTGGGAACAAGCAGCAGAACTTCACTTGAGATCAAGGATTCTCTGTAGTAGCCCTTTCTGCCCCCCAGCCCTCTGTGTGGGCTTGACCAGCCCTTCTGATCTCCAAATCTTCAAAGATGCTTTGATATCTTGATGAGGAAAGGGCTGAGTTCTGCTAAAGATGCCATATCATTCAGCAGTGTTCAGTTTTAGAAGGAGCAAGGTAAGCATGAAGGAAAGAAGGAATATTTTAAGGTTATTTCTTGCATCGATATGGCTTAAATATTGGCCTTTCAGAAAGGTCCTGGCGTTTCTCCAGCTCTACTCACCTTTTTCTATCCCAAAGCAATTCAGTCTGGAATCCCACACAGAGTGTTAACTCCAGAAGTATTTGGGGAATATAGCAGAGATGTAAGGATGTCCAGAAGATCTACCTGAACAGCACAGTAGAGCCTCCGTAGTGGAATCTGTCCCACCTATGAGTCCAGATCTCTACCATCAGATATTTGTCATGAGATGATCTTCTTGAGCAACACCTTAGATCACTTTGATGCCTGCAACTCTTGTTCTGTGAAGGCTTTCACAGCTTTATCCCACCAGGATGTCAATCATCAGAATCTGTCCTTGTCCTTACAAAACATATGGTTGAGATTTAGTTCAGCAGATATTTTAAGGCTGGTTCTTGGGTGGCAGAATTCTGCTACAGCAACCTTCAAAGCCGATTGAGCAGAATCACAGACTTTGTCAGTTAGTTCATGCCTGTAGCCTGTGGAAACAGAACACGTGATGGCAATAGCACTGAGTGCCCAAAACATTTCACTCGTTTAGTCATGTCCAAATGGACGACTGAGACAGCCAGTGCAGGTGGAAGGGTGGCAGGAGGGTAAATACACCATGAGGAAGCAATCAAAGCAGGGCTCACCTGAACAGTGGAATGAAAACACTATAGCATTTTTTTTAACAGGATCTTTGGAAAGTTTTCCATGTGTACCTCTAAAATGCTGTAAAACACATATGACATCCTTCTTTGATAGTGAATTGCAAAATGTGCTGTTTATCAAATGAATGTGTTTTCTGAATTCCAGATGATGGTAGTAGCATGCTGTGGCCTAAGTAGACAGGTTTGAACTTGTGTAAAGATCTAATGGAATGAATCCAAATGCACTTCTTGTTTTCATTTCACTATCCTGCTTGCAGATTTTCATTTCCGTTTGGGGTTTCCTATTAGAAATCAGACCACGAAAGCAGGGGACTGTGATGAAATCCTTATTCTTTCACTCTAAGCAGACATGATGTTAATTACCCAGGAAAAGATTATGTTTAACTTGGAGCACAGGGATTGTGAAACTTTTCTGGGAATGTGAAAATTCTGTGTTTGAAAAGTAGTAAATGTGGCAAAATAAAAATGAAGAAGTTTATCCCAGACTTTGTTATGATTTGGAAGGAGACTAATAAATTGCTATTCTTGGAGGACCAGAAGTGGCCTCGATCAATACATTTGTAAAAGTACAAACAGACAAACTTGGGTACACAGGCAATTGTCTCCATTATAGATTAGCTTTCTGATGTGCTTCTGATTCCTCTGTACTTTGTGTATGTTTGAGAGATTCTGGACTCTGTCAGGCATCGGGGAAGAAAAAAAAAGGAATTAGTGGTCAGTCACAGAGATTCATGGGAAGCATGTTTTTATGATGAACTGTGCCTTGGCTACCACACAAAGGGTTTGCTGGGTACCTCAGGAGGTAAAGCATGACATCTTTCAGGTTTGGCTGTAACATGGATGATTTTTGTTGCTGAGACTCATAGGGAGGTCTGTGAACCCACACATGCATCTCATTGTGGCAAATGAATGTACGTGGTATTGTTTGTTGGATAGTTTCTCAAGCTGTATCTCTGTAGGGAGCCCAAACAGTGAAGTAAACTTTCCTCCTGTTGGGTATTACTCACTTTTATTGTTATTATTATAAAGAGTCCTAATTCACGTGGCAGGAGTGCTGTGTGTCTGAGTCACAGGCATTGTGGTAGGTTCTGCGTATATATCACCAAAAACTGCTATGAGACTGTGAGTGTAGAACAAAAGGCAGCAGGATGAGTGCAGGGTAGAAAGGGATGTTTTTCCTTGGAAAACGTGTGTTAGGTGTACATTTTGCTGTTCCACCTTTTCCTTTCAGCAAAGGGAATGAAGTTTTCTGTTTGATTTTCAGAGTCTGTTGAGCCTTTCAGTTCTGAAATCCAGCTGGCAAATCTCAGTATTCTTTGAGTGGTCCTAATATGGTGCACAGGGTGTGTATCACCAGCAAGGCTGTGTTTGGCCCTGGGTATTAGTGTCACCAGACCTGACAGTAATATCAGTATTAGTGACAGTGACAATAATATTGGTAACAGAATCTACCATTTGTTGGTTGTTAGTCCTACAGGTAATTTGGAGTTGTACCTTTCACTCTGTTGTCCAAAAATCCTTGTGGATTCCTCATGTGTGAAGAATCTGTGATGGGGGAATCAATAATATGAGCTCATATGCTCTGTATTTCTGTCTCTCTAGCTGCCTTTTTCATATACAGGCACACATGCAAGCAGGAGTATGATATTTCTAGATTTGTGGCTGTAGAGGAAAGTAAGTTATCAACATGTATATATATATTTAACAAATGTTCCACCCTGGGACTGCAAATTTAGTTAAAATAACTTATTTTTGTTTATGCATTCCTAATAGAATGAGACAAAAGTCTGAAGGTTTGTTGCAAGTCGAGGGTTCATTAAAAGTTTTGGTGCTAAGAGTTTGTTTCTCAGTTCTAGTTGCTCAAATCTTCTGTAATTGTAGGGATCCAACTGCGATCCTGGTTGTAATTCTCGTGTTTCACATGTGCTTGATTTTAATCTGTGTGTGTGTGTAACTGCATCTTTTGCTTATCCTTCATCTGCTTGCTGTCTCCATTATACACTACTGTGACTAAGAGCTGGTTTCAAATGCTGGAGCTAGAGCTGCTGTTTCGTTTCTGTGGCTGTGTCACAGTCTTCCTGAATTAGCAGAATTATTAGCAGAATTATTGTTCAAGGACAGCAGACAATCAAATCCCAACAGCTTCCCTGGAGCCTCGCATAATAATGGCTGAGAGTAGACCTGTGGAAAAAACTTTGAGAAAAGATTGTCTGAAAAGTAAGGAGACTGAAGATAAAAGCATTTTGTCTTTAAATATTCTCAAATGCCTCTCAGTGAAATTTAATCAAAGACTGTGCCAGATTAATGGAATCATATTATGTCAGGAAGTTAAACACGGGGTTTTGGATAGTTTGGGCAGTAACTTAATAGGGAAGTCTCGAGCCAAAAGAGGAGGGTAGCTGGACACTGGATGAGCAGTCACAGGGAAGGGCAGCTGTTGTCCTCTCAGCAGCACTGGGCAGAGCTGTTGAAACTGCAAAAATATATGTGCGAGTCTTGATGTTTTTAAGAAAGTCAGGCAAAACCCAGAGATGCCAAAGAACCGCCATTTCAGAGGGTGGGGAAGATCCAGGCTGTGGAAGGAAAGGAGAAAGTGTATCCTGGACTAGGAATAGGTGGTGTAGCTATTGGAAAACAGCCAGCAGCACTGGGCAAAGAAGCCTGCTGAAAGTGATTTTTAGCAGCCAGTTGCACTAAACCACTTCTGTGTTTCCAGCTCTGCTCTGGCAGAATCTGTCTTGAAAGTCTTCTCATGCAAAATGTGAGTTTGGGATCTGTAAGTGCCTCCATGTGTTGAGTACTGATCATAGATTATGGTCAAGCATATTATAAACTGAGAGAAGAGGGGATGGGAACAATGCATGTGTTCTGCATCTGAGCCTAGAGAGGACTATTTGTTGCCTTTGGAATCCACACATGGTTTGTTGTAATGTAGACTGTCAATCCATTCCTGCTGCAAAAAAAGTCAATGAAGTTTAGCCAGGGATGTATTTACTTATTTTCTGATTTTCACTGTTAGATGGGGGAAGTAAAGAAGACCTAGCATTGACAAAGGAACACACCAACTCAAGGCAATCTCACCTGAATTGCTTTGGAGAGGAACAAAAAAAAAAAAAAAAAAAGCTTTTGCTTAGCTTGTGCAAAAACATTATTTTTTAATTATAGCATTTCCATTACTGGTGCTTCAGTGGATCTGTCATGATCTGGCATTGGCCTGTACAAAAATATTCATTTGAAAATGTCTTCCAAAAAGTTTCAGTTTCATGTCTTAGTTGAAAAGATTTCCGCAGTAAAATTGTGGCATTTAGCTATGCAGCTTTGGCCAATAGTAAGAGCAGAATGAATTGTTTATTGTACATACTATTTTTTCTAAGTTCACATATGAAAGAGTTAAATTGTGAATTATTGATGATTCAGTCCAGATTTCCTTCATAAATTTGTTTGTAAACAGTCTTCTCACCACACAAAAGCTTATTAGAGGTTTATGGGTCAAGTATATCTCTCTTTTAAAGAATTCTTAAGTCCACTGGAATTCTGTCAGGACTGCATATGCTCTAATATTTAGTATCTTCTATTTCTCTCCATTGATGTTAAGTTTTTGAATTTTCAGTGTTCCTAGATTAGTAAGAATTGTGCCAAGTAGTAGCTGAAGATACTTAGTATCTTTCAGGTTTAAGTAAACTTTTCAGTGAAGTATTTTATCGTAAGGAACTGTGAGCATGTCTTCAGGAAAATGTTTCATTTGCAGACTACATCTGCCTTACCTGTACAAAAGGTATTTTCTTATTCTCATGTTTTCCTCCATCTCACTGTATCATTGTCACATAAAAAGTATTGAACATCTTAAGGAAACAAAATGCTGAATTATTAGAAAAGCTGAACATCTGTGCCTCTTTTTGAGTTTTAGGAGATTTTCATTGTTTTGGAATTCCTGGGAGTTACATCATAAGGCTTTCAAAACATGCCAGTTTTAAAGACAAAACTTAACATCCTGTGAGCAAAAGAAGACATGACAGCAGAACAGAAAGAAAACAAGTCCTTTTATTATTATAGCAAAATATTTTTTCTCATGGTTCCAAAGAATGTTTTACTGTATTTTTTCCCCAGATAAATAGCTCAATTATTTTCTATTTTGTCTTTTTTTTTAATTATTATTATTATGGTATAGACTATTGCGTTCAAACCTAAAAGACTGACTGCTACTTTTAAGCAGAACAAATGAAATGCTTTTATTGCAAAAAGTACTGTATTTCCAAAACAGCTAAAGCAATCTCTTTGCAGACAAAAGAATGATTTTGATGGAAAGTGTCAGTTTGAAGTAAAACCAATAATTTTTTCAACAGACAAACCCTATTTTTTTACAGAAATAGTCTACAAAGAAAACAAACACATGTATGAAAACAGTTTAAAATGGAAATCCTAAATTAATAATATTTAGACTGAAATCTAACCCTTTGATTCTTTGAACTCATGGGTGAGTTGTACAACTGGGACATTTTCTTTTTGAGAGCAAAGGTGTATCCCTAATGGGATTTGGAAAGTGGTTGCTGCTTGTATGAGGTATTAAGACCTGTGGCAGTAGAAAATCAGCCAGAAAGTCCAGCCTGTCCCATGGTTAGTCTGGGACAAGAAGGGCCAGTCTGCAGAGAGAGAGGTGTGAACATGTTCTGCTGTGAAGTACCAGAAGGGCATCTTGGGCTGGAAAAGAAAGGACATCTTGGGCTTAATGTAAATAGAAATCTGAAGCATGAAAGGTACAATAGGAATAAACCCTTCGGACTGCAAAAGAAATGAAGAAAGCTAAGCACCCAACCAAGAAAGCCTCTTTTTCTAATGAAAAAGCTCCTGCAAAGGCAGCACCTGAGCAGCAGATTGAGATTTCCTTGTTGATGGAGGGACTTTGTTTGCCAGACCCTTGACATGTGACTGATTGTCAGACGGAAATAATGGTCAATAACAGATTTCTGGCAGGAGTCGTAAGAGCAGGCTGGAAAATAGGGATGTTTCCTTGACACACACTCTGTTTCTGAGCTGCAGGTGCTATTTTCCTGTTTAAAAATGAGGGACTAATCTTCCCTACACAGATTTATCCCGTGGTTTCTGGTGCTTCTCTGAGCCATTTCCGATTTGCAGTTTTCTGTGGCGTCTACCAGGACTTGTACAAAGCAGTTGACACTGTGCCACACGACATCTTTGTTTCTAATCTGGAGACACATGTGTGGCCTGGAAGCCAACCTTGTCTAAGGATGCATGGCTGCATCCAAAACAGCGTGGGCAGCAGTTTGAGGGAGGTAATTCTGCTCCTCCACTGTGCTTGGGTGAGACCCCACCTGGAGCCCTTCATCCAGCTCTGTGGCTCCCAGTGTAGGAGGGATGTGAACCGGCCAGTGTGAGTCTAGAGGAGGACCCTGAGGTGATCAAAGGGTAGACCACCCCTGCTATGAGGACAGGCTGGAAGAGTTGGGGCTGTTCAGCCTGGAGAAGAGAGTGATCTGGGGAGACCTTATAGCACTTCACAGTACCTAGAGGGGCTACAAGAAAGCTGGAGAGGGACTTTGTACAAAGGCATGTGCTGATAGAACATCAGGCTCTAAACTGAAAGAGGGCAGGTTTAGAATAGATATTAGCAAGAAATTCTTTACAGTGAGAGTTGTGTATGCCCCATCCCTGAATATGTGTTCAAGGCCAGACTGAATGGGGCATTGAGCAACCTGGTGTACTGGATGGCATGCTGCCCATGGCGGGAGGGGTTGGAAGGTCCTTTCCAACCCAAACCATTCCATGATTCTAAATGCTCTTTCAGTTTCAGTCTGTATTGGGTGAAAAAATGTTTTATTGCCTGCCAGCTTCTTTTGACGTTCTCTACCTTTTGTGCCAGGGCAGATAGTAAACATGCAGGAACTCTCTAGATTGTCTGTACCACTTGCTGCTTCTCCAGGTTGTCTGTTTTCCAGCCTTTTCAGGTGCTCATTATACACAGTCTTGCTCTGGAAAAAGTTGAACTTGTTGATTTCCCACCAGCTTCAGAAGTACTTTAAAGTATTCATCACCACAGAGAAAACAGTTGACATTTCATCAGATCAAGCTCCTAACAGAAGGGGCCTGGCAATTAGCAGAAATTTTATGCCAGTCTTAGTTAAGTGGTTTCCTCAGTTACTGGTTTTGTACCAAAACTGATTTGCTTTTTATTGAGTACGTATCCTTCTAAGTTTTGAGCAGAAACTTGATTGTTAGTAGACTGAGGAGTATTTGTTTGTCTTGCAGGCTTTTGTTCTTATTTCAGAGTATAGGTTATCTCTCTGTAGCCCTGAGAGAGAAGTGAATTTTCTGCCTGTTAGATGTAGTCTCTTGAATGCCCAGGTAAAATTTCTGCATGCACTGCACCTCTTGTATCAGTGGAAATGGCTTTCAGTCAGAGTTGAAGCTTCAAGGAGGAATTTGAGTCATGTTCAGAGCTAACTCAAGTGTTTTGTGCTTTTAAACAGACCTGAACCCAATGCTGAATCTGATCAGCCTTCAGCTTTGGCATACATGGGAGCTGGGACTCATACTGTGTTTGTAAAAACATTTGTGGTGGTGTGCCAGATGCAATTATAAAAGCAGATTGGTCTCCTTTCTCAGACAGAGAGAAATACCCGGGAAGGTCAAGTGAGTGGCGTGCGATTTGACCGAGGCTGGAAGAAGTTGTGATTCTGTGTAACTGTTGTGATTGCCAGTTATCATCATGCTGGTTCCCAGACTGCCATGTGCTAAGCATCAGCTGTGTACTAGAGATGCACTTTGACCTGCAAATTCTGGATCTCAGTTTGAATCTTGTTCTTATGGTTTCATTTAATTTCTTCTCTCATCTCCTACCACATCCTATTTCTCACTCTCAGTCCTTTTCTAACACGGACACTGATCTGTGACACAGAATGACCTTTTTGGTGTAGCGTGTCACTTACTTGACACTGTTGTCTTAACATGCCACAGCTTCCCTCAGCCAGAGACTGAATTTTCCTGTTTTGTAAGGTATTTGGTTTTGATAAGCTCCCTCCCCCTTCATTCCTCCCCAATGATGGCACAACAAGCTGCAGCTTGAGCATGGCTCACAGCCTGTTCCAAGGCTATGCAGAGCAAACAGAGCAGCTGCTTTCTCACACCCGCCATGGAAATGAGGGCAGTGTATTTCAAGCTGCAGTTGTTGAGCAGAATCCATGATTCCTCATGTAGGCACTGAGCAGAAACTCCATGTCACAGTGCTGCTCTGAGGTTATCCTTTGCTATGAAGAAACCACTTTTTGGAAAGTCATTGGAAATAATAAATGGTAAGTAAAGAAGAGGTTGAGAGCATCAGTATAGGCTGCCTTTTAAGTCACCTTGAAAATGACACTTTCATGGTAAGTTGTGACATGACCCTGGGTGAGGCATGTTGAAATTCATTCCTAAGTCTGTCTGTGCTGTGCAGCCACAGGATTCATGAGTTTGGAGAAAAGGGAGGCAGAAGCCTCTCCCGGCACACCTAGGATGACAAATGCAGACCTATAACATACTGTTTGCTCCTTACACTTCTGCTTGCTTTTGGACTGGACAGAATGAAGCTAAGAGAACAGCGTCATGAGGTGGGTCAGTGTAGTCCTGCCTGATGTAGCTTTCCCTCAGAGAGTTCTGTCTCATAAAGCAAAATAATTTCTGTGGAGAGGAAGAAGTTCAGCTGTGACCTTCTCTTGCTCTGCTCTCCAGAAGAGTAAAGCTCCTGACAGACTTTCATCCACTGGAAAATGGGATAATTGTTCTTTCTTCCATCTATCTGCACATGTTATGGCAGCTGTCATCATTTGTATCTCTGATTTCTGGCTGTTGACTAGGGTTCCTGTAGGTCACAGTAATACAAACAATACTTGTCAATAGAAACAATGCCACTTGTCATTTGATCAAATGTTTGCATTTAGTTATTCTCTAACAAAGTTTGAACTCCACATTATTAACATTGTCATACTCACTAGCTTGCAATTAGTTTTAGAATATAAGTGAGCAGGAAGCCAAAACAGCCATAGTGCTTTCTGTCTCTGTGATTAGAGATCATGTTTGCTCTGTGGATCCTCTTGCTTGTCTTTTTATTCCAAGTACAAAGCACTGTTTAGGCAAGGAACCTCTTACCAATCCAGTGTTAAATTATTACTCTTCAGCATTACACAGGCTTTAAATCATCAAATGTGATCTGCTTTGCAAACTGTAAAAATTTACTGGCTTCCAAATCAAAGGTTCAGAACTTCACATTGAAAGTCTCTGAGGGAATTTCAAATGCTGAGAAGTACAAACCATTTTTGAATTGTTTATTTTCATTTTCATGAGAGGCTGTTCTGATATTAATGAGAAAAGAATCCAACCAGTTTGTACATTGTAGGCCCCCTGGATACAGTGCTTTCTGAACAAGTTTAATTAGAAAAATATGAATTAGATATTCCAAGAGTATTTTCCAGGAGTAAAGCAACTGTTGCTCCTTCCTTCTCCCTCAAACTGTCTTTGGAGGAATTGGGCAAACTCTTTGTTCTGTCTCAGAACAGCAACACTTGCTGAGTTGGTTTTGGATCCCAAATGAAGTCCAGACTTGCTGGTCTCACCCTCTTGTGACTATAGTCAAAGTAAGCTTCTTACACTTGGAGAAACAACTCTTGGGTGTGTTTTATCCTTGAGAGTGTTGTAACTTGCTGTGTGGTGAGGCTCAGAGCACTGACTGGGCCCCATCCACTCAGCTGTCCCAGTGGGGTGTCACCTCACTCACTTTGGGCAGACTGGGCAGCCCAAAGAACTGCAACCTTGTCTTCAGCAAAAGCACCACAGACCTACCAGCAACCGAGTGACAACGAAATATTGACAAAAGGAGCCCCCATGTCTTCGGAGTGCTCTGGACTTCAGACAGTCTTTAGCAGTCTGTCTCTCACTGCTGTGTGGAAATCACACTGGTGAACAGAATGAGGGTTCAAACTGTGTTTAAGTTAATGAATTATGAGTCAGCTGTGCCATGCCATCTACCTGCTGGATGCTCAGCGTGTGGCAAAGCAGGCTTGTTTCAGCTTAGTATAACCAGCAATGAAAGTTGTGTATCTTTGCTCTATTTTAAGACCATAAAAATGTTCGGTTACTAATTCTCCAGTGGACAATAAATTTTTACCCTGTTGGAATTCAGTTATACATCTGAGCTTCAGATGCAGCAAAGGAAGGCAGTTTGGGCTTATGCAGATCAAATGGGACATATTTGGAAAAGTAGAAAGTGAGAATGTGTGAGGAAGCTGAAAGGCTCTCTGAGAAATGGACAACATGAAGTGACTGCTGCTGGGCTTTGTAATACAGTAAGAGGTGTAGAAGCTGTGGGAACACAGCTTAATGTTCTTAGTGAGCTGCTGGAGATTTCAAAGCAGAAGCCTGCAGAGAGACTAACGGGGCTCTAAGCAGTTTCACGGTCACACAGTGATTGTCACTCATTTGTGGATCTTCTGTAGTTAGAAAAGAAGTAAGATGGGATATTTCTACAATGCAAATAAAGCTGCAGCCAACAGGGCACCCACTAGTGAATGTGGGAATAAGATACCTGGACTGTTTCTTCTAAGGAAAATCACAGAATACTTGGAAGAAATAATTAATGTTTTTAGGATGGACAATAAGGATGATTGTGGAGGATGACATGACCTGAAGTGCTAACAGAGATGTCTTTTAAAATTATGTGTTCCAGGTTGTACATTTTCATGTTCAAATCTCCAGGCAAGATTAATTTCACAGATAATTTCCTAGAGTAGAAATGAATGTAGCCAGGATGCTTCAGATTCTGTATGAGATGCAAAGCTCACAGAGGTCCATAAGATTGTTCCTGAACTGTTTCTGTAGCACAGCAGAGGAGTAAATGAAGACAGGATTTAGACTGCTTCCCTTAATAATTTTTAGAAAAGGTTTAGGTTCGATGTTTTTTTTTTTTCTATATCTCCTTTTCAGTGGATGATATTCATAAAATCTTTTGTCATATTACTCAGTACCTAAAAAAAACCAAACACCTCTTTCTGCATGAACAACAGCATGGCAGGATCATTTTTATTAACTCTGTCTGAGGATGTAGGTGAAAATCTCATCTGAGTGTTGAGATTTTGTTTTTGATGAGATAGGCACATATGACAAACTTAAAGAGAAAGATCCTTGGAGAAAGAGAAGTGACACACAGAAAGGAACTAAGTGATTAGCTGAAATAAATTTAGCATGTGTAGTGTTAACAGATAATTTATTTCACCAGCTTAATTAAGATTATATGCAGCTGCAGTTCTCTGGTAATTCGTGTTTCCTATGGCACAATATTTTCCTGTAATTCTTTTAGTCAAACTTAATTTCACTTACCATGCCTTACAGTTGTAGTAAGCACCCGGAGCAAAGTACCAGCAAAGTAAACCCAGAACCTTTTCTTCTTACTTTTGTTTCATGTTGCTTCTAAAAGTCAATGTGTTTTCAGAGTCTGTCACTGCCCCATTGTCAGAAAAATTGTCTGAAATATATTGCCAGAAATACCGTTTGCTTTCAGCGAGTTACACACTGTTCCCACTACAGATGTTATTTTTTTGGCATTATTGTCAGCATACTCAGTTATTATAGCTTTAAACTGCAAATTGTTGGGTTTTCCCTTCCTTTTTCTGCTGACATACACCCACTAATACCAGCCCCTCCTGTCTGGAATAGCATTGCAATTGCAAAACCATAGCCAAGGCTAAAGCTGCTCCTTCCCTTCCCACAGGACTCAGCTTCCCACATGGAACTGATTGAAAAGATTCTGCCAGAAAATGTATTTTGACAAAACCCCCGGACTTTTGACCAAAAGAAATATGTGAAAAATATCTGCTTTCCACTGGAAAATGCAGATTCTACTGAAAATCAAAGTTGAAAACTTTGTTAGCAGAGCCCCAGGATCACCATGTCTTCCTGGCTAGTGATATGCAATGCAGGAGATGTGGTGTGTTCCAGAAACTGTTTGTGTCAAAGTAATTAAGCATATGAATTAATAATCCCATTAGGTAATGTAGCACCATTTCCAGATACATTATGGTAAACATTTTCAGCCACAGGATGTCAGATTTTGAGGATGAAGGGTGAGATTTGAAGGAAGGGAGAGCAACAATTTAGAAAAAAAATTCTGTGGTAGACTTTTAGATTTTCAGCTATAGGCATTGAGGGAAACACCCACACCCTGCCCACACACACCATTCACCCCAAAACAAACACACCCCACCCCACCCCCACCTATTTTCTAGCCATTTCTATTACTGCATTATGTGATAGCTTTTCACAGAGAAGTTTAAATGAGAAAAACTTGTCTTCAGTAATTTTTTTCTGTGATGATAACTAAGCTCTGTAATAAATGTAAATATGACTGGCTTATTTCCAAGGAGGCTTTCTTAATGTGACTCCTTTGTATATTCTGAGGCTGTGTGAATGCATTCAAAGGGAGATGATACTACAAACGGCTCAGAAAAAGCATATATTGTATTTCCATAGCTTGAAATCTGATGGACTGTAAATGAAAAATTCTTGCTGTTGTATTTGTGAATCAAAAAAGAACAACTATAAAGAGCAAAGCTAAAGACGCATTTAATCAGCAAAGGGAATTTTGCCAGTTCTGAGTGCTTTGAAGTAAGTTTAATGTGAAGATTACTTGTTTTTTTTCTTTATTTTGGTCTCAGCATTTATTTTTTTGTGTAGCCTATGCAGGGTAAAAGTGCAAATGCAAAGCATAAGTTCAGTAAGTGCTGGAAGTCTCTGGAAGCTGTTGCACATTCATGCAATAATTTTTTCTTTTTTCTCCTACTCTAAACAGCTTGGTTTTAGCATGCAAGCATTGATGAGGGAGCTTGGGAAGTGAACTTGCCACTGATATACTCACTTCCCTTTTTATAGAATTGCCTGGCCCTTCTTGTTACAGATGTACCTTGGCATGATAGTTCAGTGACTAATCACCTGCTCTATAAAATCAGGGTCTTCAAGTGAAGATGGTTAATTTTTTCTGGTTCCAACTGGCTTAAAAAACAAAACAGAGCAAGAAGGTCTAATAAGTCAGATGTTGTAAACAGCCAGGGTAGACTGGACCCTGTGGAATGAGGAGGAATGGGCAAAGATTTGTGATGGTGCTTTGATTCCTTGAGCAGCAGGAGGAAAGCCACATCTGCTTTCCTGGTCTGACTGCTGTATAGGCAGTTCTTGCTGTATAGATTCTTGTTTGCCTGACATCTTTATCCAATGTGACCATGGGATTTACTGCTTTTGTAGTGTGTCTCAGGTCCTATGTCCTGATCTATAATTTAAACAGAAACCTAAGCATTTTTTTTATGTTATGTTTAAGAATCAGGAGTCTTGTTTCTTTTTTCTTAAAAATGAAACAAAAGCCATACAGGTAGTAGCTGTAATCCCAGATGAACAAATATGTGTGACTTTGAGTCCTGACCTTTGAAGCTTTATAGGTGTAAACAAGGCTTCAAACCAAGACCAACCTCTGGTTTTAAAACTTTGACTTGCATTAGAAAGAATGAGTTTCTGCTCCTCATCACTTTTGGGAAAACTGTGAAATTGCAGCCATAGTTATTTATTTGCACAGATTTGCAGTAGGATATATTGGGCCTGTGGCAATCAGTGTGGAGTCAGAAGGTGTTTGGTAGGGGGGACTAAAGTGTTCTCACTGAACTGCCTTTGGTCTCCTTGTACATGGTTATTTTACAGTTTTGTAAGAATGCTTTTATTTCATTCATATGATTTCCTTCATATCCTTACCCTCGTACTGACTTTCTCAACTGTCCAGAGAAACTGTAAGACTTTGGAGTGTTTTAAAAGGGTTTTAAATTTGTATATCCTTGTAAATTTGAATACAGCAGCTGTAGGAACAGAGGGTTACTGCATTTTTTCCCTGCTCCTGAACAAGTTAAGAAGGCTGCACTGACCACAGCAAGGAAGTGGAGGGGAAAAGAAACCATAACAGTGGAATACCTCAGCCTCATGTCGCATCCCCAGCGTGGACTGGGATGTCAGTAGATCCTTAGCTTTTGATTTAGAGCTTTACTGTTCCATATGTCTTGAAGTGAAAGGGCTGTACAATGGTTTTGCAATGTTCTCAATCCCTGCAAAAATGCTGAGGCACAAGGGACCAAGGCCATGTCTGGTTGCATGGATCTAGATCATGGCACAGAGGGAGGTGTAAACTAAACCTGTGGAAGTCTAAAATAATCCTGTGTAGTCCAGATGGGGATCAAATGCCCTGTAGCTCAGGCAAAGCAAAGAGGTTGATACAAAAGTTATAGCATGAGAAATGTTACAGTTTTTCAGTTAGTCTATTGTATGTTCTTAATGACTTGCTAATTCATGAAAAATGGTTTATTTCTTCCATTGTATGCCCTGGGGTCAGAAGGGGTTTGTAGTCTGAGTCAAGAGTGAACGACACAGTCCAGCCCATCTGATAGGTTGGGAAGTTCACTGTGGAATAGCATCTAGGAGCAGAATTTTGATTTGCACTGATGAATCAGCTTCTATTCCAGTCTTGTTCTCTGGGGAATGGATGCAAAACACCAGAAGAACAAGATGCAGCTCCTTCTAGTGCATCGTGTTTGGCAAATTAACTTTTGACCTTTTTGTGGCTTTGTAAAAATATGAGAGCCTTTGCCTTAGGATTTCAGGTTATTAGGAGGAAGATATTTTTTTCTATCCTTCTGTGGACTGTTACGTCTCTGTGAGGTATGAAACAACTTTGATGTATGCAGCCAAATAAATGCTGAAAACCCATTGTGTTCATATTTCTGCAGTGTAATGACTGGCTTATGAGAAAAACTCAGGGATGGTGATATGAAAAGGGTATTTCTTTTTGACTTCCAGTACTGGACAATAGAGATTAACTCTTTTGTGCTTATTTTCAGACTGGATATTTCCATCTGCCCCATGGGGATTACTTCATTGAGCCTATTAAAAAGCATCCACAGAAGGAGGGAACACCCCATCCTCATATTATATATGGGGCAAATAACCTTCAAAATGCTTTAAGGAGAAGACGGGCCACCCCGATGGAAAGAGAACAAGCATGTGGATTGAATGGTACAAATTTTGCTAGATTTCTGCTTATCTGCTTTCTGAATCTTTTCAAGCAGCTTATATGTTCCAACAGTGTATGCCTTTCCTTCTGCCAGGCTTTTTATAATTCTGCAAGAAGAGATTATGCAAAATGGGAGCATCTCAGTCAAAATGCCCCAGGAGCCACCCATCTGGGTTCCTTCCTGAAAACTTAAATCCTCCTTATGACTGCTGAGATGTGTTTTTCACACTATTGATCCTTTCTACCCCTCACTTTTTTCTCCAACCAGAACTGTTTAGTGAGTTTGAAACTTGAATTCTGGATTAGTTTTGGAATGGCAAGATTTTCCGTCTAAATTATTTTTAATAAAACGTTCTCACTCCATTCAAATGCTGTCCACAACATAGAATATCTCCCCTTTAATCCATGGTTTAAACTTAGGATTTCTAGATTCTCTGTGATAGTTATCAGAATATTTAAAGACTTTTCTTTGGTTGTTCTGAAGTGAAATACAGGACATCAACATCAAGATTTTTTTGCATAGAAGTGTAAGTAAAAATAACTTAAATATTGGTGCAGTAATACTCAGTATCATGTATTTTGGGAAAACAAACGAATACACTCTATCTTTCCAATATAATGCATATAGAGGGTAATTGGCATCTCATAATTACAAAATGAATTCCTTAATCTAGTAAAATCATTTACTTGATTGATTTCATGCCAAAAATGTACAGATCTTATATTAGTTCTCTGATGTTGGAGGCCTTGAAATGAATCTGCACCAAACTTTAAAATGGTGTAGTATTTGTAGGGATGAATGACAAGTAACCTATATGATGTAAAGCCCATGTTATGTACAAATAGAGCTGCAGAATACACAGGAATGTGTTTTTGTCTTTCACAGGTCAGTGGTTTAAGAGAAGCTGGTTCTTTTCCAGGAGCGGGAAATAAAAAGAGGAATGTAGGAATTTTTAATCCTCAGTCATGATTGCTGCTAAAGTTTTACTGCAGCGAAATATGAATTGATAAATTAAAGAAGCAAAACCAACTTGATTCCACTGTATTTCTGGTCATAGACCTTCATTGCACTTCTTGCTTGCTGGCCAAGAGTGGCATGAGAAGTTAGCAGGGGGAAACTAGAAAGCTGATGGGGGGGGGGTATTTCAATCTTCTATAAACTGGTAAGTTAAAGATAAGAGGAAGAGCTGGAATAATTAATATGAATGCTCTTCCATTTTATTTTTAATCAAATAAAAATATATCTACATGTTAGAAAATAAACCTGGAGTTGAAAAGCCATGAGCATCTAAAGGTGATGTTTATTTTGGTGTATATTTAAAATAGCTCCCTGTTTTTCCATTTCTTCTGATGACTGCTGGGATAAATGAGGGGAATTAGTTTAGGTTTTCCTGTGAAGAATGAGGAGATTGTTCTTGCCTACTGTCTTTCAGGTTTCTTTCCTGGATGAAATAACATCTGTACATAGTAATTTTAAGTATGGAGAGAAGATAGGAGATGCCAGGGATCGTGCTGTGTGTTTGCTTTGTGGGGTCTGCTTATCTTCTTTCTACCTCTCACTTTTAGCCTCCTGTATCTTTCCTCAAAGTCATGCAGAGTGAGAAAGAAAAAGACTGGCTGTACCTGGGCACTGGAAAAAAATGAGCAGAGCTTCCCTGAGATTTAATCTCTTAGAGTAGCTAACTCTGCTCTAAATGGGTTTTCAATTTAAAATCCCTGCCCAATGTTATTCATTCTAATGTGACAGAATTCTTTGTGGTGATAATATGTTCATGATATTGCAGGCAAACAAAGTTAGTGTCTTATGAACTAGCAAAGCAATATACTGTTATTTGTATTTCTATTTTTAACCGACTCTGTCAGCCCTTAGAGGTAATGTCTGCCTTTGGTCAAGTAATAATCTTCTTGCCTGTCTTAAAAGTTAAGTAATCAGTGTGAAAAAGTGCATGAGGGAGAAAGCATTTCCTTCTTTGCACTTTTACCCTTTGTGTGACAGGATATAACAACCATTGTTTCCTCCAAAGGCCTTACCTTTTAAGTTGAGTGTTATGTACCCTGGGCTGCACCCAAAGCAGCCTGGCCAGCAGGTCAAGGGAGGGGATTCTGCCCTCCTACTCTGCTCTGGTGAGATCCCACTGGGAATGCTGTGTCCAGCTCTGGGGTCCCCAGCACAGGAAGGACATTGACCTGTTGGAGTGAGTCCAGGGAAGGCCACCAAAATGGTTAAAGGGACATCTCCTGTAGGAATTGTTCAGCCTGGAGAAGAGAAGGCTTTGGGGTGACCTAACTGTAGCTTTCCAGTACCTGAAGGGAACCTGTAAGAAAGATGTAGGGAGATTTTTTTATAAGGGCATGGAATGACAGGACAAGGGGGGATGGCTTCAAACTGGAAGAGGGTAGGTTTAGATTGGATATTAGAAAAAAAGTTTTACTGAACGTGTTGAAGGCCAGACTGGCTGGGACTCTGAGGAACCTGGTCTTGTGGAAGGTGTCCCTGCCTATGCATGGTGTTGGAACTAGATGATCTTTCAGACCCCTTCCATTCCAAACCATTCTGTGTTTTGTTATCTCATTTGTGTTGTAGCCAGTTTTTGAGTTTGATACCAGAAAGCTGGTACACCCACATGATATCACAGATAGCCCAGAGTAATGCCTTTTGGGATAACATTACAGCAAAACATTTTCAATTTACTGTTCCCAATTAATTGTAAAAACTAATTCTATTTTACAGATTTAACTTAACTTTGTGTTCTCTGCCCTAGCTTTGTCCCCACTGGGTTGGGACTTAGCTGATGAAGAGTTGCTTAGTGACCTCTTGCGAAATGGTGTTCAGAATCAAATGTTTTAACTTTGTGGGCTGAGATTCATCACAGAGTGTCTGTATTTGTTTATTTCAGCTCTGATTCTGTTTGTTTTTTAATTAAATTAAGCTGGTTGAGTTATTTCTATGACTTATGCTTGGTGTATGTCGAGGTTAAAATATGGTTGTGATTTTTACTTGGAAAAGTTGAATCAGCTGCATGCCTACAGGTCAGTGCACAAAACTGAGTGCTAATAATAGAAATCTGTTAGTTAGAAAATAACCTGTCTGTCAGGCAAGGAGTATAAAGACTAGTTGTATAGAAAAAGTCAAAGAATTATTGTGGGAGGGGGATTAGATAGAGGATTCTGATCTCCTGTGCAGTCTTTTTACAAGTTTTTGTAGTGCAATGACCATGTCTCTTGGAAGAAGCCCTGTGCAGCTTACTTACAACTTTTACTGTGGCAACAACCACATGAATCTCTGGTGTCCAACCCACTTGTTATCCATCTCAGCTACAAAGTATTATGATAGAATCATAGAATATGCTGAGTTGGAAGGGACCCTTTTGGATCCTTGAGTCCAACTCCTGGCACTGTACAGGACACCCCAAGAGTCACCCCATGTGCCTAAGAGTGTTGTCCAAACACTTCTTGAACTCTGTCAAGCTTGGTGCTGTGACCACTGCCCTGGGGAGCCTGTTCCAGTGCCCAGCCACCCTCTGGATGAAGAACCTTTTCCTAATATCCAGCCTAAATCTTTCCTACCTCAGCTTCATACCATTTCTTCCAGTTCTGTCACTGATCACCACAGAGAAGAGATCAGTGCCTGCCCTTCCTCTTCCCCTCAAAAGGAAGGTGTAACTGCAGCAAGGTTTCCCCTCAGTCTCCTCCAGGGTGAACAGACCAAGTGACCTCAGCCACTCCTCATACGGCTTCCCCTCGAGACCCTTCACCATCCTTGTTGCCCTCCTTTGGACATTCTCTAAGAACTTAATGTCTTTTTTATATTGTGTTTCTCAAAACTGCACACAATATTCAAGGTGAGGCTGCCCCAGTGCAGAGCAGAGTAGGACAATCCCCTCCCTCGACCAGCTAGCGATGCTGGGCCTGATGCCCCCCAGGACATGGTTGGCCCTCCTGGCTGCCAGGGCACTGCTGACTCATCTTCAACGTGCCATCAACCAGGACCCCCAGGTCCCTTTCCACAGCACTGGTTTCCAGCATCTCATTCCCCAGCCTATACAAATGACCAAGGTTGCCCCATCCCAGGTGCAGAATCCAGCACTTGCCCTTGTTAAATTTCATATGGTTGGTGATTGCTCATCTCTCTAATTTGTTAGCACCACTGATATTCCTGTGCACTTGCAACGATTATACTAATTAATTTATAATTGGTAATGTTTTTAACAGTTTCAGATATCCGGAAAAAAAATCACTGTGGTAAATCACATAAATTAAAACATAGGTTTGTGCTGTACACTTCCACTGCTGCTTTGGAAACTGCCAGATGACTCAGTCATTAGCTGCATGCAAAACTGAGTTGCTTATCTTGAAAATACCATTATGATATTGCACATTGCTAGCAGCTGTCTTACTGTACCATTTGAAATATGTGTGACAAGTGGCAGAAATGATAAATGAAAAGTCTGCATGAGCCTTATAAAGAATTTCTCTAATCCTTTGTGCCTGTAGGAGAGGAAACTAAGGATCTGGGAATTTGTTTTGTTTTCTAAATAGGCTGTGTTAAAAACTTGACAGTGCTCTGAGATATAATCTAAGAGAGAAGGAATTATCCTCTCTTCTACAGAATTAAAGAAGATCTCATCCCATTTCTTCTGCTTGTTTTCATGCAGTCTGTCACAAGGAATTGCTTTTGTTTGTGGGCTGCAAAATAGAGAAATTTTAGAAAGTTGTGAATGAAAATGCTGTTATATAATGGAGCTCATTATATCACAGTGCTACAGAGGGGATGGATGCAATAGGAGCAGATGGACTTTTTTTTCTTGGGATGGTGAAAGGGAGAGATTACAGTCATTTAGAGGGAGGGCAATTGAGTTTATTCAGACTGCAACTCAGTGATTTCTGCAGTCGGCTATAATATATAACTAATGAAAGAAATATTTAGGGTGTTAAAATACATCTCTGAGGATACTTCACTGGAGCTTTAGGTGTACAGAAGTTGCCACATGGTTTGCTCTTATTTTGGCATTGAAAAGGTTTGATAGGTCAGAAGTTAGGATTAGTTTGAGTTTTACATGGGCCTTCAACTCCTTGCCCACAGAGAAGTTATAAATCTTAAAACTGAATTTTTTGCATTGGGGCAGTTTTACTTTGGAACTGTGATGGGATAAGGCTCAGGTGGAAAGGATGAGACAAGAGTCAGGCTGCTGTGTGAAATGAGTAGAAGGGTGAGGGATGGTAATGGAGCATAGCAATATCGCCCATGCAAAACTGGTTTTTAAGCACTTTCAGTGATGGATCGTGGCATAGTTCATTTAACAGATGTTTCAGATGTTTCATTTAAAGCTGCTTCAGACAACAGTTGCCTGTTCTTCCTAAGGATTACGTCTGACTGTGAGACTTTATTCAATCATGGTCTTGCTTTTTGATGATTAACTTGATACTGTCAAAGGATTCTCTTCTGGTTTTATGTTTGCAAGTGTACAGCATAAATTCTTAGTCCTGGCTTTTGACCCTAAAACCTTTTGTTTAATCACTTGAAAGAGGAAGGGGAAAAAAAGCCCAGGACCATGTTTTATTCTCAAATAATAACTTATCTTTTTTTTCTTTTTTTAAAAGAACATTGTGTCCAATGTAAGCAGCTTTGCTTATTGTCAGAAACCCAGGTACAAGCTTTGTGGCTTCTATCTCTTTTTAAAGAATGATACTGACAGTATTTTTTTTGCCTGTATTTACCACATCAATTACAATTCAGCTTAATTTGCTTGGTTTCTCCAAAGCACGTCTTAGGATGAGGTTCGCACATTGAATTTAAGTAACTGAGATTAATTCAACCTCATCTGAGGAAGGAGCATCTTTATCCCTTCATCCGTATTCTTTCTACAAACTGGCTCTACTAAGGTTTTTATATGATGCTTGCCATTAAAAAAAGAGCAAATAGGTACATTCAGTAGAATGACCTCTCTTTTAAAGCAAGACCAAGACAACAAATAGCTTGCAGGAGTACCTGGAATGTCTCTCATCTCTGAAAGAGTTTACTGAACTGAACTGAAAACAGTGGTTGTCTGCTTGTGCAGACAGCAAGAGATTTAGCATTTCAGAATTTCAGAGGTGGAGTACCTGGGAAACAAAGACATCATAATCAGTTTGTTCTAGCAGTCGATGAAACAATTGCTACTGATTGGTATCACAAGATTTCCCCCCTCACCAATCAACCTCATGGAATAAGAGCGAAAGAATCTGAATTTCAGGGTTCGAGAATACATTAGATTCTTTTTTTTTTTTTTTTTGCTTGCTGATTCTTCCTCTCCAGTTAAACAAATGAGTGAAGAGTCAAAACTAAAGCTTTACCCAAGTGGATCGAAGGTCTATGCTGAATAGGGGCCAGAGAAGGATCAATGCTGATAGAGTACTGGCACCTGCTTTCCCAGTCCCTGATTGTTTTCTCATGTTCTTCTCTTTTCTGATGGAATTTTACATTCAGTGTTTCACTTGGTCCTACTAACTGAAGCAGGGTGCTTTCCCTAAGTGCTTGTGTGTTACAAAAGGTGAGGGAGAAAAATGTCGGAATGTGAGATTGATGTTATGAGGTGATCATTGTCACTTATTGCCAAGTGACAGGCATCAGAAAAGTGATGCACTGCCTCACTCAGTGACTGAATAAATTTAAAAGTTCTATGACAGGTTATTTTCCAAATAATACAAGTCCAAACTATACGGAGGGAAAAATATCCTTCACTGTGATTCAGCAGTGTTTCTGCTCAGTCACTCTTCCACTAGAAAGAAGTACTGTTTGCTACACTATACTTGCTTACTGCACTTGCTTTCCTGCAGTTTAAAGGGTAGACTGTGATCTCTTCCATATCTTCATTGAAATATTTTTTGATACAGGAGTTTGAAAATTTGCTCAAAACACTTGACCCATTAACAGAGATGTTCAGGATTCAATCTGTTTAGGGCCAGATTTCTCAGTCATACTGAACCTTTTGCAAACCTTCTAATAAGTAACTACAATTGCCTTATTTCTGAGCAGATAACAGACTTCTAATTCTTCTGAGAAGTTCTGGACTTGTTCTGTGAGGGTAATGTACTGATATGGGCTCAGTGTTCACAGTCAGTTTCTCCAAAGCCTGCATGTCCTTTAAGAGCCTCTGGCAGCCTCATGTCGTACATCACCCACTTCAAACAGGTGTCTGAGCATAGTTTTTCGGCATGAAACACAGTGTCCTTGAAGCTTGTCCTCTCCTTGTTTGAGGCTGTACTCTTTAGTCTTCATGTCACAGCAGCTGCTTAAACTTGGATGCATTTCATGTACTTGGAGAGATGCCTTTGGATGAATTGTACTTGAAAGGCAATCATAATGCTCCTCTAAGCGTAGATTTTAGCTTTATGATTAGCTGGGAGTGAGGGGAACTGCATAACTTGCAAGGTTATTTTTTCTATCCACTACTACTTCAGTCACCTTGTAACACTGAGTAGCTTAGAACTTTGGGTTTAGTAGACAGATATTCACTAGTCAACTGTCTGCAAAAAGACATCTTCTGGAGTTCAGAATGCAATTTCTGACACAGGTCTTTATGTCTGAACTGGTTTTGCATTTGATTACTTAAAACAAAGATCTGCCTCAACACAGTTATAGTGACCTACTTGACTTGCTAACTGGATTGTTTGTTGTGGAAGACTCCTAGTAGGGTGAGGTTTGTTGCTTTGTATATGAAGACTGCATGTTGCAGGGTATCTTTGAGTAATGACTCTTTAGTGTGTGCTATTTCTGAACTGTCTTGAAAAAACTGTATGTAAAAAACAGACTAGAGGCATACCATTCAGTTAAAGATAATACAGATTATACACAATTTTTTTTCCTACAAAAAGGAATTATCCAAAACAAATAGTCATCTTTATGCAAAAAAAAAAAAAAAGGTGGCCATCGGATTGCTATGTTAAGAGGTGTAGCAACTGTTTTTAGTTGTTGCCCTTAAATACTGCACTTGTTTGAAGACTTTGTGCAACCGTTTCTTGCATTGTCAAGGTTTCTATATGAAAGAACACAAGAGAGAATATTGATTATTGTTTTCCATGGTCTCATTTACACTTCCCACTTGTCTCCTCTTGCAAATATTTAACCTACACATACTTTAGCAGGCAGCATGTAATCAGATGTCTTAGCTGAAAAAAGTAGGTGTTCCTGTCCACTTTAAACAACAATGATGAAGTCTTTTACATATAAATTAGATTGTTACAGAAAGTCTCTTTTAAATTTTTCTGATCAGTGTCAAGAAATACTGCCCCAAAAATAATATTAATTTCTTCTGTCTTTTAAAAAATGTGTTGTCTAATATTTTGCTCAGCTGCAAAACAGCATCTGAGTTGGAATTGCAGAGAGATGGATTTTTATATTTTAAATACTTTTTAAACACAGTTATAACACCATCTCAGCCTGTCTCCCGTTCTGCCCATGTTGGAATTATCAGCAAGTTTCTTCCCATTACTGCCCAAACTCTAAAAAAAGCTGAATCAAGTTCCTCCCTCTCTGATCTGCAGTGTTGTTGCTTGAGCCCCCAGTCTGGGTTCTCCTCAGCTCTGTGGAGGTTTGGATTTCAATCAAAGTCTTCTTTCAGGAGTTTTAGCAAGGGATCGTTCCTGCCATTTTCTGTATTATTTACCTGATGTTATTTGCCTGACATTTTCCAGATAGAATATTCACTGAACCACTCACTGCTTTAAAGTATTTTCTTTTCAGTGTCCCAGTTGCATCCACTGCCCATGATGAGGTACTTCTGTCAGCCAGGTCTTCCTCAGTGGAAATGGAAGAGGATGAGAGCGTTGAAAGTTCATCTGTCAGGGAGGTCATAGGGAAAAGGAGCAGTAAAAGAAGGGAGTATCTTGCAAAACCCAGACTAGTAACACTGAAGAGAAGCCAGGGGCTTTTTGCAAATGAAAACTGAAATTGTTATTTAAAAAAAAAAAAAAAAAAAAAAAAAAAAGAAGAGGCTCAATCTGTTGGCAGGGCTTTGTTTGATTCTCTTTCTATGGGAATGCAAATTTCAAAGTTCAAACTCAGTTCTAAGCAAACATTTTCAAATTTCTTGACATTTTAGTGTGGGAGCCCCAGTAGCTCCTGTCTATGAAGGATTCTTGCATAGGCAGTGAACCACAGGGAGTTCAGTTAATTAAAGCTGGTGTTACTGGTGAACCTCCATCCTGTGCATGACAGAAATGGAAGTGAATTAATGGGATCGTGACATCCAGCAGGTTATAGTGCCCCTGACAATCAGTCTCTAATAGGAAACTGGAATTAAAGGAAAAAGTCACTCTTAAAACTCTGGCTAAAACTGGAAACATCCTTTAGCCCATGCAGTGGTGCTCATGAAGAGCTGAGTATGACACAGGTCACCCAAAACTTATGTTATCCTGAGAGAATTGCGCATGTAAGATACCTTGTGGCAGGAGTTATTAACCTCTCACATGCAGAAATGCTGTTGGCTGCCTCCCCTGAGATGTTTTGATGTGGTTTATGCTGTTCTTCCCCTTACTCCTTCTAGCACTTTACAGGCACCTCTGTCAGCTCTCCACAGCTGCAGAATGAAATCTGTCCCTGCTTTGCTGTTTCAAGGTCTGTTGTCTGTGTGTAGGTTCCTCCTCAGTGGCTTAATCAGGCAAAATGAAATCTTGTGTGCTGAGTTGGAGCAGGAGAACCTCAACAGTCATCTCTCAAAATGTCTCAAAAGCTGGAAAATGTTGTTATCAGGACTTGCTTCTAAGAATAGAAAGCATTAAAAGCCACATATGTCTGAGATTTTCAAGGTGTCATATTAGCATAATTCATTTCGGAGTGACCAGCCCCTTCACAGGCCCAGGCTCAGGGGAAGTCCTCATCTGTAAGAGCTGTGCTTTCACTGCTGATGTTTGCTGCAGAAACACAGCAGGGTTGGGGCAGAGGCTTTGAAGACTTTACTGCTTAGTAACATCATCTGAAATACAAGACATTTGGCCTCAGCCAAGGACAAGGAGGCCCCTTAAAATGCTAGCATGTGCTTTTTCCTCTGAGCACACTAGAGGAGAAATGGAATGGAAAAAACAACAGCTGGTCCAGAGAAAGGCCAAATAAACTCTGTTGTGTAAGCCCAGAGATAAGAAGATTATAGCATATGCAGCATTTCTTAATGATATCATACCAAAGCTGGAAAGAATAGCATTTTATTTCAAGATTAATTCCAGATTGTCTTTCCCTTCTTTCCTTTATTAATCTAAATTTTAAGCAAACTAATTAAAAGGCATCATTTAACTACCACTTCAAAGAACTATTCTGTGAGCAGTTTTTTCTCTTCTACATCACAGACATTCTACATTAATTTAGCTGGGGGTACTTTACACTTCTTAAGCTTCTTTTGAATGTTTAATACTGAGATTGTAAATTTCTGGAATTATGGGTAAACTGTAGTTGCTATTTTGCATGTATAATGAACTTTGGTTCGAGGAATGTTTACTTATTGATGGATGGTGCATCCAGGAGCACCTGGCCTCTCTGTCTCAGCATACCTCCAGCGTAAGGGTCTTCAGACAGGTCTATGAAGACTGGGAGATGGAGAAAATGAATTTCACTGAATTGACACCGGTCACCCAGCTCTGTCCCCTCGCCCATCTTCCTTTCAAATTTCATCTCACGTGTTGATGCCAAAAAGACTAAGTGGTCTATGGTATTTTAGGGAATTGGGTGTTTACTTTGGGTGTTTCTAAGAATGGCTGATGGGGAAAGCAATAGGATCCAGCCGTTCTCTTTCACCCTTGTTTACATGTAATGGTGTCATGTTCATCCTGCTCCTTGCAGTCCTTTCATGATGAAAGTAAGTCATGGTAGCTTTGAGTAATATCTGAAAAAGGTACTGTTATCTTCATCATTTCAGAGGAAGCAAGGGAAAAAAGCAGTTGAAATTTAAATCCTGTAACTGTAATGTTAGAAGGCAAACATCAGGGCTTGTGCAGTTCATTACAATAGCTAATTAGGTCTGTTATAAAATTAATGGTATTACCTATTTGTTTGCTAGTTCAGATAAATGATTTTTGAATGTTACTGTCTGTTGGCATCTTCAGACTGATTTGTCATTTTAAGGCTTTTACATAGTCAAACTCCGTGGCAGCAGGTGGAATGGTTACAGATGCTTCTGGATTTTCTCATAGGCCTGGGGTTTGCCTCAGAAACTGCTTTGGGGCTTCCCTGTTTCTAGGATCCCAAGGTGAGAGCAGGACAGTGACAGTGGCAGATGGAAGGGGTGAAGCGGACATAAATGTCAGCTAAGCTGTGTTTGCCAGACTGTGTTGGATTACCCTTTGTGTTGGAAATACAGGTCAACTTTATTTGGTCTCTAATCACTCTGTGTGATTCAGCACAGTATGTCTTACACCCCCTCCCAGGGGAAAGCATGGATATTGCTGTTCCTTCTAGATCTGCAGAACTTCCTGTGTTTGCAATTAATTACTAGCTTGCTGCTTAGCACAAAGGAAACAGAGGAGGCAGCTGAGCATCCTCTGGGTAAAAGGGGTTGTAGTGGGATGGAAAAGCTGCTGGTGGTGAAGGCTGCTGAGAATACTGCTAAGTTGGCCATGCCAATAAGGGAGTCTAAAATAGGCTCCTTTCTCTTGATTCTCAGGCAGATCTGGCACCATAACCTGAATTCTGTTGAGTTTCAGCCTGTCTGCTGTACCATGTCCAGTGTGCCCTAACAAGTTCTTGTTTGTCCTGTATAAACTTACATTTAGCTGAATTAATGAGCAGGTACAATTTGTAGAATGAGATCGCTGGAGAATTCCTGGAAATGTCAATAACACATAAAATAGCTAATTTAAGTACCAAATTGGGGTTTCATCTTCAATTTACTAAAAGCCAGGGACAGGTGTTTTTCAGCAGGGTTTCAGGGCATTTGGAAAGCACTGATTACTGTCTGGCTTTCTAGCTTTTAAAACAACTTTCCAGTCCTTTTAGTGCACACTATCTATTAACTGTGAGAAACTATTTCAGAGAAAAATAGAGGTGAAGAGGAATGTGTTTAAATCCATAAGCTAAATAAAATGTTGAAATGTAGTGTTAAAGTAAAACCTGGCAATTTATACAGGGAACACTAATGGACCTTCTGTAGAGCTACTTGGATGACTGAAAATGTTCTGTTTAAAAGTTATGAGGAGTATTGCAAAAGCTTTATATTTGGTTTTAGTTTCTTTTACCTCCTTGTCCCTCTGAGTGTTTTGCTAACAAATTTTGTGATACATTTTCTTTGATGTCACTACAACCTACAGTAGGTAGTTCTATGGCTCACACAGAGGATACACTCTAGTAAGTTCTGAAAGAAGCAGGGATCTGTTTTCTACATTAATGAATTTAAGATAAATTGTAGAAAAAAAAAGGGAAAGTTTAATCTAGGTTATTTTCTTAACATTCTCCTTTCCTTTTGTGTTATAGGTCAGAATTTCAAGGCAGCTATGAGACAATTTTTCAAACTATGATTAGAAGACCAGGAAAATTCTCATTATCAGTGCTCAGTGAAATAATCTCATGTATATTTTAATGAGTGCTTCATTAATTTATGTAAGAAAATGCATCCTCATGCAGTTCTACTTAAATATTTAGTATCTGAGGTCGGATTATTTCTTAACCAGTCAGTTCTGCAAATACAAAGATAAAATTCTGTCTAGAACCAATTTTTTTAAAATTAATTTTATCTCTTTTATACTTAGACTTGAAATCATCTGTTCCTGTCTGATGCTTTGTAACTGGAATACCATGTTCCAAATGGAGAACTTTCTCAAATCTAGTCTTGAAACTATGCTTTAAATGGAATTCTTGACTGATTTTTACATCAGTAAGAGTTAATGTAGGCAAATCTGTATTCTTGAAGTTTACCCAGTGTTTTTGTGGTTGAAGTTGCAAATAATAAGGGGGTACTAGTGGGTGGAATTTCATCTAAACTCCTCAGTTCCTGTGCATATGCATGTTCAGTTACCTCTCTGTTGGTATCTTGAAAGAGATTGTTTTGAATATGTCACAGTTTAAGCAGTACTTTTTGAAGGCCGAACTAGAAACTATTTTTCCTTATATATGTGAGGATATTTGAGTAACTGAATGATGAAATACCCTGAAAATGCAAATCCAGTGGCAGAACGTGACATTGTAAATGCATAGAATAGCTGCAAAGGCAGGCAGTTTACATAATGAACATAAAAGAGATTGTCTTTAATAACTTTACTTGAAAAACTTTGTTTAAAAGATGCCTGTGATATTCTCTGCACCATATATTCTGGTTTACAGTGTTAGTTTTTATATGTAAGGTAAGTTACTCTCATAGTGTAACATGGTAGATATTCATGTCTACCGCTATTCCCACACAATGAGATAATTTTTGTGTCAATAAATGAAATACTCCAGTATTCTTTGACATTGCTGCCAAGTAGCACAAAACAGTCTGTATGCATACATTAAATTTGCTCAGTCTCTTGATCAGAGTGACCAGATCCTGACTACCGAGAGGAATGGCTGTCCTATTTCCACTTCTGTGCCATGGTCATTCACACGGTCAGAGCAGGCCTGACAGAAACAATCATCTGCTTGCTGGTTTTGACTGTTACAGCCATTGTAACTGGGGGATTGTTGCTGGGGGATGAGCTGAACAGCACTTTCTGAGCTGTCTTTGACCCAGAACAAGTCCAACCAGAGTGGAGGCATCAGGGCAGAGAGTGCTGACATCTGAAAGAGAGTAGGCTTGAAAATGGCATGAGGGGTTCAGATGCCTGGGCTCACTCCTGGGATTCACAGCTGAGCTGGAACCTTGCATAGTATTCAGTGAGGGGAGTTGTTTGGTGTCTTGGGAAGGGAAGAGGTGCAATTAGGGAAGGAAGTGCAGAAGAATGCAGTAGGATCAAGACAAGGAGCAATGCAGTGGTGGGATGATGTGAAATAGCTTTGGTTAATCAGCCATGCCTTTCACAAACAGTTGCAAACCAAATCGTGGAGGTTCAGTTTTTGTTAACTTTGGAGTTTCTTTGTGAGGATGAAGCTATGAGCTGGAGCAGGGTCTAGGTCCTGCAGGGGGGCTGCATCCTGTTTTGGGACCACCCAGCAGCCCGGGTAAACACAGAAGTGGTAGCATGCACTGTGCTGCCTGTGTGTGTTTGCCTCTGACTTCCTTCCTATCCCTCCTTGAGAGGAGGCAGGAGCAGCTGGTCCCAGCTGGTTCTGTACTGATCATTTGCAAGGACTGAGAGATGCAAGTGGCTGATTTTTGCCTTATTATCTGAAAGGAAATGATGACCCAGGGAGGAGTTCCTGTGGTGCACAGGTTGGCTCTTGGAGACCTAGAGAAGACCCTTAAACCCACTTGACATTTCTGACTTTTCATGGGGAAGCATAAACAGGCAAATACTTAAAAAATACTTTAAAAGTATTTTAAGATCTGATTAGTGAGAGATGCCTCTGCTTGGATGTGATGGTTTGAACTTGGCTCCCTGCCAAATGCCCAAACCCCAATAGCAGCCTCCCCCCCCTTCCCCCTTCCTTCTTCCCCCAGAGCAAAGGAAAAAATCTATGTAAATTGAAGAACCCGAAAATCCAACTAGTTATATAAAAAATATATATATTTGATGTATATTACAGTTAAGATGCTATGTACACAGGAAAAAGCAATCCAAACACCCCCCGAAGGGATAGGGAAAGGGGAAAAGGAACAAAAGGAGACGAAGGCACACCGAGCAGATATACGCAATCAAACCTGAGAATTAGTAAAATAACTAGTAAAACAAATCTCACCACGTCCCTTAGAAAGAAGCAGGATTGGCACACACGGCCAGCACTCTGCTATCCTCCACGTGGCAGGCCAGTGGTCGCTGCAGGCCTCAGCCTTAGATAAGCGAGACCAACGCAAGGACCCACTGTTCCCGTAACCCGCTGGAAGAGAAGAGAGTGAAGGCCTCTCTTCCTTTCTTATTTATACCCTGATTTACGTAAAAATCGTATGGAATACTGGGAACACTGCCTCTTCCTTGGTTACAAACTGGTAACCAAGGAAGGCCTAGATTAAAACCACCACATTGGATTAATGTGCAAAAGAGACCATGTGCCGAACTCAACAATATGGATTTCATTTAACAATGAATGATAGGTAGAGAGATAGAAAGAAATAAGTTCTTTCTGTGGTCTAGACAGTGTTTGAGACAGGCAACTCTGCTCTTTAAGTCCTTACAATGTATTGGTTTGTCATGATTGTGATATTATACCCTGTTGCAGTGCTGACAACACTTTTGGAAGAAGTTGTTCTTAATATCCAACCTGAACACAACTTCAGGCCAGTTCTTCTTGTCTTTTTGCTTGTTACCTGGGAGAAGAGATCAGCCCCCACCTGGCTACAACCTCCTTTCAAGTAGCTGTAAAGAGTCATAAAGTCTCTCCTCAGCCACCTTTTCTCCAGGCTAAACACCACCAGCTCTCTCGGTGACTTCTCATCAGATTTGTGCTCCAGACCCTTCACCAGCTCTGTTGCCCTTCTCTGGATACATTCCACCACCTCAGTGTCCTTAATGTCATTCAATGAATAAGATCCTTGTGCCCTTTTAGCCTCATTCTTGTTCCTGATTGCAGGAGGTTGATGACCTCTGATTGCCAGCATATAACCAGTTTGGTTTTTCTTCATTATTATGTGAATTTTATGGAATATTACCAGAAATTTTTGGAGTCTGATTCAAGGGCTTCTGGATACCATTTGGTTAACCAAACTGGAAATCAGACCAACCCTGACAATGTAGAGGCAACTACTTCAAGATGTCACTTTCAGTTCTTTGCATTAATTTTGTGTCAATGACTTTTCATACAGATATGAAAAAAAAGAAAAGGTATTAATAAGGCCCATATGTTTAAATTCTCATTTCAATAATCACAGTTCCCCAAAAGTGCATTTCTCTATCATTCTTGATTTAAGAGTTCTTAAATTATTGAGTAAGAGACATTATGACATAGTAATAATTTACAGGAGTTTTTAATCTCAATATTTGTTTAGAGTGAGATATATGCTGTTTTAGAAGATAC
The DNA here is from genome assembly GCF_022539395.1 of Myiozetetes cayanensis. Classification (NCBI taxonomy): domain Eukaryota; kingdom Metazoa; phylum Chordata; class Aves; order Passeriformes; family Tyrannidae; genus Myiozetetes; species Myiozetetes cayanensis. The sequence continues at coordinate 62,080,748 of NW_026087631.1, forward strand.
TTGTTTTCCATTTAATAATTAAATTTAATTTTAAATTTTAATAGAATTGTTCTGGCAAGTTAAATTGTATTCAGTTGCCATTTTATCAAGAGCTAGATTAATTAATAGAAATTTCACCTTGCTCTTCTAATCCATTTCATTAATGTTTTTGCCAAAGTAAGAGGGACCAGCCACTGACCTTACCAAGTGAATGAGCTTAGAAAGTTCAAATTGCATTGAGTAATGTATTCCTAGAAAAGCACCTGATGCAGCTGTAATTTTTAACTGTCCCTTACTGACTTGGGTTTAATTCCTGAGTAAAAAAAATAAGAACATAGAGGCAGAAGGATAGTCACTGCAAAACATTGGAAGTTTCAGGCATAGCTGTCTCTCACAATGTTATTCTGTATGTACCTCCTGATGCCAGTGGCCCAGCACATCCATCATTCCATCCTTCCAGCCTAAGTGGTAATGAGCAGGAGACACACTCAGCAGCAGTATCTGATTAAGTGCATCAGTCAACACAGGTCCAATTTTAGCTTCATTCTGCACTAGAGTGGTGTGCCTCCACTGTTTGATACGTCACATTTCTGACAGCAGGAATGTCAAAGTTAAACAATCCTTGCAGAGTTGTAAGCTTTCTTTCTCTGTGCTTGTTTTTGCTGGGACTTGGCGATTGTCAGCATGGGCTTGTATGTGATTAAATTGTTGTAATAGTTTCCTATGTGAACACTCCACACTTGGAAAGCATTTGTGTGGTTTAGCTTGGCCTGTTTTAGAAATGCTTATAAAAAGAGCTGGTTTGGTTATCTCTTCAGTTTTAAATTTGCACGCTCACTTTCTTGCATTACAACAGTTTTCCTATTATAGCCTGTGAGTCCTTATTCTCCCACTGTCAGCATCCAGACTTAGTTTTGCTAGGGCTCTTTATAAGCAGAAACTATCTGTACAGAATTTCCTTGTCTATTTGGGAGAGCTAGTTAGACCAGGGGAAGGGGAATCTCCTTCTGCATTTGTTTTATAAACAATAAGTTCTCGCAGTAAGTCAACTGTCAAAGTTCCTTTCTTCGTGAATGAAAGAGGTGTTCTTTGTACAATGACTGTTTCAACAGAGTTTATTGACCTCTTGAAAAACCTCACTGCAAAACTGTAGTCAATTTGTTAATACATAAACTAAAGGCACATCTTAGGACAAAGTGAATATTTTTTGGAAGAATCATAAGGTAGCAAGTCATGAACAGTGTGGAATTTATTCGTCTAGCATCCCTCCTGTTCACGCCTCCTATCTGGAGTTGTAACATTTTGACTGTGAACAACATAGAGTGGTAAAAATGAAAGAGCTCTTGTGCAAAGAGAAAGGAGATAAGGGTAGAAAGTGAAGACATGAATCAGTACTACTATATTTTGTCTGACAGCCTTCGGTGGTAGGGTACATTCTCCTCTTCTGGGAATTTCCAGACCTTTTCACCTTGCTTCTTCAAAGCCCTATGTGCCTCCAAAGGTGTTGAAAGCTGGCTATGTGTAGTTAGCACCTTGAGGTCCCCTTGTGTTGCACTGTATGCTGCACTCTTCCTTCAGCAAACCTGTGGGAAAACAAAAGAGGAAAAAAATCCTTTTTTTTGGAAATCTCACATAATGCCCTTAAGAGAGGTGTGTCATGTTTGTTCTTTGATGGACTTTGGAGCATCTATTCCTAAGGACTCTAGCACGGTACCTGCCTGTGTTGTATCACTTCCTCAGAAATACATTGAAACCTGCAGGGTATGAGTACCCTCTTTCTCTCTTCTGTTAGTTGTGGAATGTGCTGTGCTCATCAGTTATAATGGAAGAGCATGGAGAGACAGGCTTTTCTCAGACAGCCCTGGATGTTACTACATCTCAGACTTTTCAACACTTCTTGGGCATTCCTGAACTGGTGGGCTCCTAGTTAATGCTTCCATTTCTGGACAACAGATTGCCTGGGATTTCTCAGCAAATCTGAGATCGCTTGCAACCTTACTAATTTAAGGTAAAAGCAAGGTAAGGTTGTTTAACTTCAAAATTAAAAGCTTAACAGAGACAATCAAAATTTGGAGAGACGTAAAGGCAGAAGTATAGCTATACTTTGTAGCTGCCTGTTAGTGTAGCTCTAAGAGGTTCTCTCTCTGTGCTTCATCTGACTAAGAAAGCTGTGAGGAGACTTAACACAGCAGGGATCCAGTCCTTAGATGTCACCTGTCCAGGCAACATACCCTGCACAAGAGGGTATCCATCACTGAGGAGAGTTTTGTCTGCAGAATCCTGTGGCTATCTGGCATTAATTTTCACAATTTGAATCTCTTCTGAGACCTTCCTACAGTACAGAACCTCACGCTTAACCAGGGCTCCAATCTTTTCCCTGAGGGCTGTTTGCCATTACCATCTCTATGACTTTAAACATTTTTAACTCCAGTGCTATCAGCTGCCCAGAGAATTAGCAATACTTTTTGCTAGCTGTAAATGCAAAGCCTGACAGCTGGCCTGACGTTTATTTGGCCATAAACAAGTCACTTAACCAGCAGTCTGAACAGTGTTTTTTTGTTCCCATAGCTGTGGGGAAGGTTTCTCTCAGCACGAACCCCTTAAAAATGGAGATAATGAGAACTGTGCTTCATATAAATAAGAATGCTGAAACCCATGCAAACGTACAGAGAGACTAATGAATACAGCTCATGAATAACCCTTCATTGAGGTGGGGATTGCTGTAGCTGAACAAAGATTGAGGGAGACAGCTGGAGTGATGCTGCAGTGTGGGTTAGTGGGGTTAGGGTAGAGGTCATAGCAACAATAGTTCATTGCTGCTGTGTACAGCACACTTGTGCACTGTGGCTCAGTTCTAAATGTGCAAAGTGGCTGATGCTATTTTGTTTATTAAAGTGGCATATTTCAATTTTACACAAATGTGTTTTGAGTACCAGCACTTCTTCCTCTAGGCATCTTTCAGACTGACCTTAGGCAATCCATTTCTGAAAACCTGAACATGTATGATAAGCCAAGATACTAATCACACTTTACACTGAGAGATGCATTATGCACATCACTAATAGTCCAATAGCCTCATTTTGCAGGTAAGCAAGGTGCCATGATATATCTGTCTGCACTTGGGTCTTCTAAAGGGCAAACAGTGTATTCGTGACAAGGCTGTAGCAGATCTACTGATGTGAACAGAAGATTTGGGACCTATCTGCTGGGTCATCCATTTTTCAAGGGAAGAGTGGTCTAGGTAACTGTTCCTAAACACATGGTATTGCTGGGAGGAGGAGGTAATAATGCTGGATAACTGTCCTCTGCCACACAGTAGTGTGAGTGATACTGGAAAGGCTGGAAGCACTTTGAGGCAGGAGCTGTCTTTCTGGCCTATGGATATGCCCCATCTGGAATAAGGACATGCTCTTCCATGAGCGAGATGCCAAGGTACTACTGAAATATATGTAGTAGAAACAATTGTTCCTGATCCTTCCTGGGACTCAGGAAGTTGCTGCACTGTAGAAGTGTCTCTCTGCATTACTGACTGGAAAAATGCCAGCAGCTGCTGTCGAACTGGCATCTCATTTATTTTTCAGGCCTGGAGTTATTTACATCCCTGGTATTTCCTGGGTAACATAGAGAGCTGGCATTCAAAGCCTAGACTGAGTGGAGGGTAATTAGCCCCACTGAGCACAGTGCAAGGTTGCTAGCAACTGTACAGAGGCAAGACTTCTTCCGGAAAAGATTTAGATGCAGAGATCCCAAAATTAGAGTGGAAACAGTAAGTGTCTCGCCTGTCAGTCAAGCAGGATGACAGCAGCCGAGGAGCTCATGGCTGCCTGCCCTGCTGGTATTTAGATGACACCTGCTGGTCAAGTGTCCCCACTCACTGAAGATATTTTCCACGCACAGAACAAAGGCAGTGTTGGTTATGCCACAGCACTGAGCTTAATATGCTCTCCTGATGAGAAAAAAGGCTGCCTTATCTTAAACTATGAACTGGTGTCATTAGAGAATTTAGAGCCAAACCACCAGGAAAAAACTCCTTGAAAATGGCATCCCCTATTCAATTTTTTTTCTTTTTTTTCTTTTTTTTTTTTTTTTTTTAAATCCTTATCTCTGTCTAGCAACATAATCCTTGGTATTTGAAAGATGTTAACCTTTGGATGGATGTTTAATCCATCGGGGAAGATTCAGAACTCTGCTGAGCAGGGCCCTTAGCAGTCTGGTGTCACTTTGGAGTTGGTCTTACAGTGGGTCAGGTAGGTGTAGCCAGGAGTCCTTTCTGAATTATATCAGTCATCCTGTGATGCTACCATTCTGTCTGCAAGTGTTACAGCCATACACTTCAAATCAGGCTTGAAAATTTGTTCAAGACAGAATTGCTTCTTACTCTTCCAGATACGCACAGCTTTTTCGAACAGGAGCAGCTTCGGAGGGAGAGGTGGGAACAAAATCACACAGCTGCCAGAAAGGTTTCACGGCGCTCTGTCAGCAAGGAACGGTGGGTGGAGACGCTTGTGGTTGCAGACAGTAAGATGGTTGAGTACCATGGAAGTGACCACGTGGAGTCATATATCCTCACTATAATGAATATGGTATGTACAACATTTTGAGGCTTTTAGATAGAAAAATGAAGCAAACCTGAATTTGATTATGTTGCTGATCTCCTTGAAATAGGTCTGTAATGTTGTTCACGGAGAGAAATGTAGTATCATTCATGTATGTATTATTGAAAGTCTGTATTTTAAAGTATCTTTAACCTTATATTTTGTGCAAGCACAATTTTTCTCTGGATTTTAAGTGAGAGAAGTCTCATAGATATGAATGCTAGCACTGGTTTTCCTTTCACTGAAATTCTCTGTCTCCTGAGGAATCTTTGCTCAGTGATGATTTCAGATTGTTTGCTACAGCAATAGAGAGCAATTCTGCATGTTTTAAGCATATGGATTCTTTCTTTTATCTGTGGATGAGAAATACACACAGCAGCCCATAGGTATTTTGGCAAGAGCTAAAAATACAGTTTGTTACTGTACTGGTCACAAATCCCAGCAGCAGTGTAGGAGCTATTATGAAACAAGTTAACACTATCCCAGTTAAAACCAGTACAATTGTTTTCCCAGATAGGTATCCTGCCTAGAGTGCAAAGTTCACACTGGAGAAAAGTTGAACTGCATGCTTTCCTGTGTGGCACATTTCAAAATATAATTTGTTCTGGGAAAAGCCGTAACAGTTAACCAGACTACCTACAGATATGTCCTCTGTTATTATCTGTATCAATATTATCTGTATAGTAGATATTGACCTTGAGAGTCTATTGGGGATGTGTTCTATGTGGTTATCATGGCACATGTGTAATATATGCTAAGTTAATCACAGTATAATTTTAGCCATGTTAACTGGTCTGTCCCTTATATTTATATAGTGTGTTGCTAACTGTGCCCCAATGAATCTGACTAGCTGCTGGGGCAGTGAGTCTGATTAAACAGGTACAAAGGTTGTTTGAGCACATGAGGTCCACACAGGAAAAAAAGCATGTAATAAAACCCAGTCATTATCAGGTTGAGGAACAAACAAGTCCCAGCATTTTCTCTGCGGTCTCTGACCTTAGATATTAGGGTTACTTAAAATGTTTCAATTTTCTGCATAGAGTACCTTGAAAAAGGCCCATATCCAAATCAGACTTTTGTAAACATGATTTCCACTTTATATTGGTAATTTCTTCTTTAGTGTTCTCCTCCATAATAGTTTTGATCCAAAGGCAAACCATTTTGTTCATTCGTATTTCCTGTGATAGATGACATAGGTCACATGCAGATAGGTTGTGAGTATCATCATTCCACCTGCCTAATTCAACATTGTAAGGATGTTTATGGCAGTTGGATCACATTTTTGCTGAGTTCAGTTCTTGTACGCTTTTATGTGGAGTCTTTTTTTAATGGAGTCATTATCTTGGCTTTTGTTCTTATCATCCTCTCCTGTGCTCTGAAAACACAAGAGTGTTTCTCTTTACTTGTACTGATTAAATTTTGCCTTTTTTTTTTTTTTTTTTTTTTTGGTGACAGAATCCAATTCCTGTTGATTTAAAACAGAACAATTTAATATGCTGGTTTATTTGCACCCTGAGGGGACCTCTCCATCAGTGTTATGTGACTGTAGATGTTGTGTTCTTCTCTGCTAGTGTTTTTTAAGAACTCTGAAGTTTTTGAAAGGGAAATGGACAAACTATAATCTTCTGTGGGGTTTTGTTCTTTAGCTTAGTAACTTTTGTATTATCACTTGTTTGGCAGAGCTAACCTTTGCAATAGTCCAACATTCATTGCCTTTCAGTAAACTTTCAGTGAAATGCATTGAGGATTTAAAAAGCAAAACTACATCCCCCCCAGATGAACAGTATGCTAGAAGTAAATGTCGTGTTTTCTCTCTAAAGTCATGCTCTGCTATAGAGGAATCAGTTAATCTCATACCTCCTGGCTCTGGCACAGGTCACAGGGTTGTTCCATGATCCAAGCATTGGCAATGCAATTCACATTGTACTGGTCCGGCTCATCCTCTTTGAGGAGGAGGAGGTAAGGTTTTTATTTACCTCAAAATATCACTTACAAAACTTTGAGTTCATTGTACTGAGCTGTAATCATATTTGCTTAAAGTAATGTGTTAATTTTACTCTGTTAATAACCTTTGACATGTCTGGTTTTAGAATAAATGCTGCCCTGGATAGCAGTGATGACATCAAGTATTTCTGCACAGAATTGCCTGGGAAAATATAATTAAAACAGGCAAGTTAGGTATGGGGAAATGGAATATGCCCAGGCTAAAAAGAACATAGGATGCCATGGAAGACTAGATGAGAAACAGAAATTACGCATCAGCATTCAGAATCTAATTATCTAACACTACCTGAAATGTGCTGTAAAGTGTAGTGCTGGAGTATTTACAGGTCTCTGAAGAATTAAATCTGTTATTGTTCAAAACTGCACACTAAATCTCTTTTGAAGCAAAAAATTGAGGACTAAGTAGATGTTAATTGCTGTAAGCTAGCTTTATATTGGTGGTTTCCATTGTCTCTCTTTCACAAATATGTTGCTACATGCTTAAACACATGCTGATTGTCATAATTTTACAGTTATTTTTAAAAGACTGTGTATGACATAGCTAGCTGTCACTGCAGGAACATCTTAAAGGGATTTTCTCAGTGGCTTATGATTTATAACCATAAGCCATGTGGTCCCAGGGGTATTGAAGTGGGTAAACCAACCCACAGGGCCAGGTTATGTTTTCAAAAATGGTTATTGGAATAGAGTCTGTCCTTATAGCCATCAGTCATCAGTTAAAATGTAAGTGTAGATGGCCCAAACCCTCTATTTTGCATCTGAACAGGACAACTGGGACCTGAGGTCCATGCTGAGCTCCAACTAAGTTAACATGCTAAATTTCTGCGACTGTTTTGATACACACTGATACTGTTCAGTTGAGGATGGCAATGTTGGAGGTAACAATGTTTGATATCTTTCAAAATTTGGTTTTAAGGTACCCAGAAATTACTGTCTGGTAACAATGTATACTTAGATGCTTCCTAAAAAAATGACGTGAACTGAGGCAGGATAAAGTGAGTGTCCAAGACCAGAAATAAGAAAATTTATTTTTTAATTAATTTATTTTCCAGACTTTTTATTTCAGAATTTTCAGTCATTTGCATGTAAACTGTATAATAATAAGTTGAGTAAGAAACTCCCTGGGCAGATGGAGCTCATTAGCCCTGTAAAGGCAGTCCATCTACATCCTGAGGACCTCACCACCACCGTCCAAGCTCGCTTGGCCCCGGCAGATGAACCTTAGGATTAAAGGGTGGGCTCAGTTCCGCGCACACTGTGTCTCACCTAAAAAATCCAATGCGCAGGCTGGAAGGTGTAAAGACCTTCCCCGGATCTTCGCTCGCAAAGACTGGCCATTATAAGAAACATTTATGACTGCATTGTTTCTCTTTGGAATTGAAAAATATTGTGAAATAAATACACCATGAGGAGCATAGCTGTTCCCTGAGCATGACAATGTTCACATATCATTTAGGGACAAACTTGAGCATGAAGTCCCAAACTAAGTCATCTTCACCTTCTGTTTAGAGGAAAACTTGGTTTCAAGAGAATATAAAATGTTTGAAAGATTCAGTTCAGTCTTGGATCTTATGAAGTTCACTTACCAAAAAATATGTACATTTCTGCATGTAATTTTTCCTTTAGCTGCACCAGTTACAGAAAGGCCAACATTTTAACTTAATATTCAATATTAGATAAATAGATGTCATTGCTCCTAATGATGGTTCTAACCTTAGGCAAAAACATAATCAATTACATTTCAGTGATTACCCATTTTCACAGTTGAGTTCACTGAGACATTACTGCAATGCAGTATGGTCTTTACAATTATATTTTCCTTCATTTCTCATTAGCAAGGCTTGAAGATAGTACACCATGCTGATAAGACATTAGCCAGTTTCTGCAAATGGCAGAAGAGTGTCAATCCGAAGAGTGATGTCAACCCCACGCACCACGATGTGGCCGTCCTCCTCACCAGGTATGACAACAGTTTGACATCAGTGACTGACTGTTGTCCAGTTGCATTTTTTTGGTGATGATATGGTTTTTTGTAAGCTTATGGCATGATTTAGTTCATCCTGCACAGAACTCAGTGAAGTGGTCCAGTGAAGACATGCTGTTCCTGAAACACAGTGGTAATGCAACAGTAGCACAGGGTGAGCGAGTCTGACACTGATACAGCAGAGAATGTAAGCTGTATTATAAAAATGTTGTTGAAGTTAGGCCTACTGTACCTCTTAAAGGGATAATTTTTAATTTGTTTCCAAAATACTTATAACACTATGTTTGCATAGGGGTTAGGGGTGCATCTTAGTCACAAAATTGAGATCTGTATGTCCTGTGAAATAAACAATTTGCAGAGGTAATTTTCCCTACCTCCTATCTCATTTTGTGCCCAATCACTCCTCTATTCTTCTTTGAGGCAACGTACCAAAACAAAGTAAAACACATATGAACAACTCCTCAAGTAATGTACAAGTGCAGCTCAGAATGGAAAAGTATTATGCAAACATGATGTAATTTATTTTTAAGCTTTAAAATATATTCCTTTAAAATATCTTCATATATAAGGAGAAACAGAATATTTGTTTATGTATGAGCAGGGAGGAATAGAAAACTTAAGATGATGTCTGAGGTTACACTGGGAGTTTGTGTCGTGGTACGAAATGGGACTTCTACAGGTCTGTAAAAATGGATTCAGTCTGAACACAATTGACAGAAAAGATCGGGACTGTGGTGTGAAAAAAATAGTCTTGAGTAAAAATCTGTCAGGAAAAAAACCCAACAAAAAAATCTCAAGTGGTTCAGTAAAAAAAGAGAATCACAGAATCATTTAGGTTGGAAAAGACCTTTAAGATTGTCAAGCCCAACCTTTGACTGATCTCCACCTTGTCAGTGGTTTTTTTTTGTCAAAAATTTTAGAATAAGAATGCGAAATAAGATCTCACAAAGATGCATGATTTACGTCTCCAAATAAAAAGACTTCAAACAGTTCACTTGAATGAAGCTGAAGAAGGATGACTTTAATAAACGGTACTTCAAAATGCTGTTAGAGTTGGAGGCCCTAAAACTTTTTCTTATGCGGGTTGACAGTAAGCATATGTGTTTAGACACTGCAGCCACATAAATATTGGCTACAAATTATAGTAGTATAATGATAGTAGTAGAGCAAGTGTATGTTGTTGCATATTTGTTTGTAAAAGTGTTATCACTATGCTCTGCTTAAAATGTGAATTAGCACTGGTACATTACAAGGTGGAGACTTGCCACCCAGTGACAATGACACTCCGCAGCTGGTGTTAAGCACTTCAAATGACACATCTCTTTTGTGATTCTAGAAAGGACATTTGTGCTGGCATGAATCGTCCATGTGAAACCTTAGGTTTGTCTCACCTGTCAGGCATGTGTCAGCCTCACAGAAGCTGCAACATCAATGAAGATTCTGGCCTTCCATTGGCTTTCACTATTGCTCATGAACTTGGACACAGGTACAGCAGACAGTGAAGGGGGGACCTATCTGAGTTTATTATTTGCATGTTAATACCCGAATTGCCAGACAGAAACAAAACAAGAAGTGAGTTAATGTCTCTATTATTAAAATCAAAACTGTGTTTGTTTCTTCAAAGCAAAGGAATAAGAAAGAAATACTTAAGCCTCTGATCTGTATTTACATAAGCAACTACTCAATCTACCCCTTTTAACAGTGTCTGTTAGGGCAGTGCATCAGGATAAAATAAATAAGCTACAAAAAAGCCTAATTTAATCATGCTAATTTTTCCAAACATGCTAAATTTCCGTGCTATTACTTTACGTGATCTCCAGATCAACCCAAAACATTTAGAGAATACCTGTTTCATTACGTCAAGGTATTTTATAATATTGCAGATTAGCTAGAAAACATTTTTAACTCAAGTAGTCAAATTCATATATTAAATCTTATATTTAGGGGTTTTTTTCTCCTTTCTGATGAACTAAATAAAGTTGCTTTTTGGTGTTTCTTAATAGGTGATATCTTCCATATGGTACACCCAGGTCAAGATAACAAAAGTTCCTGAACATTTAGTTTCTCACACAGTTAAATGTTTTTTTATCATTGGGTACTTTTTGCTTGAACCAGATTTCTGAGAATTTTTAATTTCTGGGAGTATTTTGGTTGGTTAGTTGGCTTATTAACTCACCTGAAAAAATGTTGAGTTTTGAATCTATTTTGACACAGCTGTTTTCCTGGGGGCAAAGCATTATCTCATGGATACTCTGGTTTGACTGTAATGCCTGTGCTTTTCAGCTGGACTGTGTTGCTTGGCCAGGTCACATGTTCACTGCTGTATCTACAGTCACATTAATTTCATTGTGCACCCAGCCACCAATCAGGATGATGCCTGTATTTTCTGATAGGATGTAATAATTACAATGATGGTAATGACCCTGTCACCCATTAATCAGCCTTTCTTTATTCAACCTCTCCATTGCCAGAAAGGAAATAGTGTACGTAAATAATGCTGAAATCACTGCAATTTGATCTGGATGCTGTGGGCTTAGTTACTTGGTCCCCACAGCCCTGCTGCTGACAGTGAGCTTTTTTCATTAGCAGTAGTAACCTGAAGACACTTCTTCCCCATAGATCCATGTGTGACCTTCTCCATGGTCTAGCCTGGGTGGCTGTCCATCCTCTGTCCTTTGGATGCTGTGAGACTGAGCACTGCTATAATTGCCCTTGCAGAATCAATGGAGGGTTTAAGAATTGCCTCCATAAAGGACATGGAATACCATAGGGTTTATTGTTACCTTGTTAACCTCAAACCAGGTTAGAGTTCATACACTGAAAAGTTCAGTATGGGTGAAGTCTGTAAGAAGAGATGAAAAAAAAGTAAGACAGACATGCACCCATTCCTTAGATGAATACTAGAAGTCAACTCTTCACTATCCTGTCCCTCTAAATGTTTGCAGCCTCCTAGTTCAACAGACTGTTCATGGAAAAGACCCCGTTAGCAAGGGGACATACCTGCTTTTATGTCTCTGACTCATTACTGGAGTCTATTCTGAGTGTAATTGTGCTCTACTTTTGGAACTTTTGAGTCATGGTATGATTACATTTTCCAGAAACACAGTCTTAAGTGGTTTGAATTCACTTTGTCTGATTTTGTGACTGAATCATGGCCTGAGAAAGTTATCACTTCTCTTAGGACTTAGGCACCTTCAGCTGTTACCAGTGTAGGCGTCAGTGTCTTCATATGTCAATATCTTCATATGCTATCATTTCAGATTATCATCACACTCAGGAGACATGGAGGTATAAGAAAAAGGTTGAGAAAGCTAAACAGGAAGATGGAGTAGAGAGTGGAGAGAAATTCACTGAACATTCAATAATTTTGTAAACATTATCTGTGTTGCAGTCTATCAAAAGTGTTTTAAAAGGAAACAAGCAATAGATACATGATTATGAGAAAATCTAAGACAGAATGTAACAAAGCCTGATCTTAGTTAAAGTTATGCAAGTTTGCACCAAGAGCTAGGAAGTGGTCCTAGCTGTAGCAACTGTAACGTAGCTTTTAGGTTTTAACTGTGGCTCCTGAACCAACTCCCTTAAAAGTACCCAAGTACAGTCTGTGACAGTCTGTTCTTCTGTTCTTTATTTTGTGCAGAACAATATTGCTGTGCATAACAGATGTGTTTGATGGCCTGTGGGAGGGTAGATTTCTCATAGTTTTGGGTCATAAGCTCTGTATATAACAGGTACCTACAGCTCAGCAGGGGAGGAAGCAACATAAGTGTCTTTTAAAACACAGTGTGGAACCCATAGTTGAGTGTCGTAGTACAACCAATCAGCTGGAGTGATTGGATGTTGTTTTTTTATCTCCAGTTTTGGAATCCAGCATGATGGAAAAGAGAATGACTGTGAGCCTGTTGGAAAGCGCCCATATATTATGTCCCGACAGTTGCAATATGATCCCACCCCGCTCACCTGGTCGCAGTGCAGCAAGGAGTACATCACACGTTTCCTAGAGTGAGTGATCAGGTTGTAGCATTTGCCTGAATTGAGTACAACTTCGTATGAGATGTTTATGTGGAGTTTAAAGTAAATCTTGTGTTATTATATTGATAAATGGGGGGTGTTTTATTACGCTTGAGTTAATTCCTGTGAAAGGCACAGCACTGTGCCTTCTGTTATAGTCTTGTTGTCTGGCAGTGAACTCAGGTCTGCCATATGGTCTCAGGTTTGGTGCAGTCTGCAGCTTTTTGCAGTTACCAGGAAGAAAAAAGCCTTTCCATCAACACTTGACGAAACTTTATAGACTTTGCCTTTGACCACAACGACATGAGCTTGGCTTCAGTGACTTGTTCAAGCCCGTTACGTTCTTTGTAAGAGCAGCAATATGGTATAACTTTAACTAGAGCCTATGGAGTTTTCTGAAGCTATTTTGCAAACCTTAATGATCTCATGATATTTCCACTTTGACAACCTGTATTTTGCCTTTCTAAACCATTCCTTACTAGGTGAGGTAACAAATTTGTTAGCAGCACTTTAACATAATTTAACTGGAATCTGGAAGTACTATTACCAAAGGCCATAAGCAAGATTACCTTTAGAATTAGATACTGAAAGTCTGTATAGAAGTGTCATAAAAGTGTGGTGGTAGATTTTTTTTTTTAATATACAGTTTTTGTCTTTTAGCCGAGGGTGGGGATTCTGTCTGGATGATATACCCCAAAAAGAAGTTTTAAAGTCCCCAATCATTGCTCCTGGAGTGATTTATGATGTACACCACCAATGCCAGCTTCAGTATGGTTCCAATGCTACCTTCTGTGAAGATGTGGACGTAAGTGCTCTGTGTTTTTCTTCATTCTCATAACAAAAATTCAAATTTCTTGAGTGGCATGAAGGTGCAGTCAGTGAACCTCAGCTGCTAGCTACAAATGCAGCATGTTCAGAATCTCGTAGGCTAGGTGTGCTGGGATTGCCTAACACTGTTTTAATTATGCTCTGCAGATTCTGGAAGTGAGTTTTAGCACTGTTTGCCTTGTATTTCATCTTTACTTAATCTGAACCATATCAATCATTAAATGTTTGTCCTTTAGCAGTGGAGTAATTTTGTTTTTAAACTTATGATACTGATCTTTTGTAAGCTATCCATGCAGATTAAATCTCATTTTAAAGAAATTCTTCAACCCTACAGCTTTCAACTCAGCAAATCACTCTGGAAACAAATCTTCACTTCCAGGAAGAGTTTTCTGAAGAAATCAGGGTTACACTCTCTGATTTTTCACACTCTCGATGATTTAAAAATAAAATAATATTTTGTGAAAAATAATTATTTTTTAAAAACTTTATTTTCCCATTAAACAATAGATTTTTTTTTTTAATGCAGAAATGCATAGTTAGCAAAGTACCCTGGAGTCTATCTCACAAAATAGCAAAACACTGTTGTTTGGAGATTCAAGAGAGCACTATAGTCACAGCAATGCAACTCTCACAAGATCTAGGAGCCACTGCAGAGTAACAGGTTATATTACCTAAGATGCAGTGGTATGCTATTTTACCTATACCTAGCATGTTCAGAGCTCTTTGGGTCTGTACAGCTTTTTCCTTCATAGAACAGTTCAGAAACAGTGTTTTAAAGTGCTAGCCTAGCTAAGAGATCACTAAATTTTGCAGCAATGTGCAGCAAATATTGGAGATAGCATCCAGCTTGCTCATCCTTTTAAACACAGAAGGGTGCTTTGGCTTTCAGCAGTGCTGGTATGAGCACAGCTGTGGACTGGGCACTGCTCATGTTGACTGTTTATTCCACTCAGATAATTATGTGTATCTTCTTCTACGCTTCTATTAGGGAAATTATTTCTGATTAATCTTTTCAACCTTAGTAGATAACATGATTACCAGTCTTGAACTGCAACTACTGAATCTGAAACAGGTATTGAAAGATTGCTTTCATTACCTGCTGTTCCAGTTTCCTCAGTTACTGTAATTTATCTGTTGGTACAGATGCAAAATTAAGATGTAATTCTGCGGTATTAGTTCAGTCTGTCTCTACTTGGGTTTGAACCTAATAGGTCTTTACATTCGACATCTCCTGATTAACCAATTTTACAGCTAGACATATGTCATGAAATTAATTGGTATCATCTCATTTTGCATTTTACTGAGAGGCCTGTATTTTACTGGCAGCTGCACTGGCAAGAGATGGAATTGTGAATAGTACAGTCTGTGTGGAATGTTGAATCATCAGTATTGTCGATTTGTCTGTGAGGTCTGACTGTTCTTTGCCTTTCCTCTATTTACTTAATCTTTCTCACTGACAAGACTACTTTTGTTCTGTAACTTTCAATGTCTGACTGAGTTTGATCCACAGGTTCTTTTTGAGAGAAGAATCTGCATTTAGCTGAGGATGCCCTAGGGGTCAGTGATTACACTTAGCAAAAACTGATATTTATAATTCAAATAGTGTTTTCTACAAACCATTTAGGTTCATGGAAAATTCTCTAAGCGTCGTCCTGAAGTACATAAATACTACCCCTCTAATAAGGTAAAGAAAAGGAAAATACATACTAGGTGGAGAAATTTGCCAAGCCATAGCTAGATCCACAGCTAGATCGGTAGCTAGAATGGTCTGTAGAAACTCAAAATCCTTATCTTAATACCCCCTCTTTATCTCCAAAATTTCCACTGACTTCTGTGAGACCGTGTTTGTTTGGATTCAGACCATAACCTGATAGATTGGGTGGAAAGTGTGTATTCATATTGCTGATGAATAGAAAACTCTTGCATCACAGAGAGTCCATGGTAGTCATGGATTTCTGCCTGTTACCTCCAAAGGCACGCAGTGAAGGGGGCATTATCTCTTACTGTTGTTATTTCAGTATTCTTAAAGATGGAGAAAAGTTTAGATTCATGGAGATCAATATGGAAAAATCCTTGCAAAGCTAAAGAATTTCCTCTGTAAACTCTTGACTTTGAAGTCTATGGGTGCACCTCATAAAAAAGTAACTGCCAGTGGAAAGCTGTGTCCAGTTTCTGTGCCAGTATTTTGGGTATCTGAGGCACAGTGGAAGAGTACACTTTATACATTAAAAACTCAAAACATGTTCTACAAACAGGAGTTAAAATAAAGGGTGAATTTCATAATGAGAGAAAATTCATCATCTGGAACACTTGGGTAGCTCTACCTTAAGAACCTGACAACAATAGCTTCACAAGACTTTTGAAAATCTTGTCCTGCTTCATATTGCTGCCATTTTCTTTCGTTTTCAGAACCTTTGCCAAACACTCTGGTGCTCGGTGAAAGGCTCCTGCCGCTCCAAACTGGATGCAGCTGCGGATGGCACTCGGTGTGGAGAAAACAAGGTAACTGTGAACCGTGCTGCTGGCAAGCTGTGCTGCCTGCAAAAGGGCAGCTGAGGAGTCATGAATAGCTCTACCATTGTTCAGAGTGAAAGAAGGTCATCCTGTGACATCTCCATTTATATATCCACTTAAGTGTTCAACCTTCAGAATCGAAATAACAAATAATTCACAGTAACATTTCCTGTGGTAATGATCTTAAGCCACTTGTGTTTTCTCTTCTCTCCTCAGTGGTGCTTCTCTGGTGAGTGTATTACAGTAGGCAAGACTCCCGAAGTAATCCATGGCGGATGGGGGATTTGGTCATCCTGGTCCCATTGCACAAGGACATGTGGGGCAGGAGTTCAAAGCGCAGAGAGACCGTGTGATAACCCAGAGTAAGCTGAGTGCACAATCTTTTCTTACCTTTTTTTCCAAGATCTTTCAGGTGCTTAGGACACTGTAAGCCCTTTTGTATGAGGCTGTTACCAGCAGGTGCCAAACCAACAGACATCATGACACCTCTCCTTCTAAGTTAAGCATACCTGTGTGAAATTCAGCCAGCTCATCTTTTGCAATAGTCCTCTTGTTCTTCAATCCTTACCCTCCATGGACATTATTTCTACACAAAATGGAAACCCTCCAACCCTGTTGTTTAGCATTCAGGCTTTGCAGAAATTATATAAATACTACTTTATTAATACTGCAGTGAATAAATAAATGTCCTCAGGCACCAGTTGAGAACAATATCTAGCAATCTGACCCATAGAACTCATTTTTCATGTTCTGTTTTAGTCATCAGCTTTGTTTGAGCTTCAGATACGTGAGTAGTCAGGTACAGAACATGAAAGGCAGAATTAGCTAGTACAGGATTAGTTAATGACTCTACATCTAATTTTCAGAAATTACTAAAAGGATACCTAACAGCAGAATTAATTTGTCTTTTCTGAGTGAACTGTTAAATGTTCTGGAAAGTATGGAATTTTAGGGGGAGTTCCTTTGATAAGCTAATTTATTGTGAGCTCAGCCATGTAGTGCCAAACACTACTTTGGGATGCTTAGATTTTTGTGCTCCATAATGACATGTTTGAGTAATTGAGTAAACATGTGAGCAGTATCTCTAGCCTGTCAAGGATTCAGATTCACCTTGTTCTGCCTCTGGAACCTGAAATACATTTCTTCATTTAAAATTATTTTTTTACACAGAGTATTATGCCCCAATCTCATTGTTCCTCTTTTAGACCACAGTTTGGAGGAGACTACTGCACTGGAGAAAGGAAACGCTATCGCATGTGTAACATCAGCCCGTGTCGCAAAGACTTGCCAACCTTCCGTCAGATGCAATGTAGTGAATTTGACACAGTTCCCTACCAGAATGAATTCTACCACTGGGTTCCTGTTTATAACACAGGTACGAAGCTACAAATGTTTTTTAATGTTTTATAAAAAAAGCCAAATTACAGACCCATGAGAAACCATTTTCAGGGCAAGAGGTCACTGAACTGTATGTCTTTTAGTTAATTAGAGAGAAAAATCTGGTGTGCCTCCGTGTGCAGTTGTGCTCTTTGTTTGCACACAAAGGCAGTGGTTCTCTACACGTAGGTGTTTTTTCAGAGCTCTGATGATAATGGCTGTGATTGGAACTAGTCCAGTTCCTGGTGAAAAGAACTGAGCACTAAGAAAAGCTGTTGAAGTCACGTCTGTGCTCATTGTTTGTGGTAGGCCTAAGCCATCTTTTCAAACTCAGATCTGCATGGTAGGTGTACCTGGCACCACACTGAAGAAGTAATATCTCAACAGGTTCAGTATCATGCTGCTCTGTATTGCAGAGACAGAGTTGATGACTCTGCCTTATAACTTGCTTTGTAACAGCTAGTTATGAAATGAAAACATAATAGTTATTATATGCAGTATATTATATGTATTATATGCAGTATATTATAGATGCAGTTTGATTCTTGATGTGTGCATAAATGTAAGGTGTAGATTATCCTGTAGAAGCACTGTATAGCCACTGGATAAAGTAGAATTGTTAGGGTTGAAAGGGACCTCTGGAACTCATCCAATCCAACCCTGCTGCCAAGGCAGGGTTACCTAGAACAGGTTACACAGGAACACTTCCAAGTGGGGTTTGAATGTCTCCAAAGAGGTACTCCTGACATTCTTATTCCTATTTTCTATTCCTATTTTCTATTCCTATTTCTATTCCTATTCCTATTTCGTTATTCCTATTACAGGACTGTGCCACCTTTAACCTAAAGAGGTTGAGGTGAGACTTCTTGTGTTTTATTTTTTGACCATTACTCCTTGTCCTGTTGCTGGGCACCACTGACACCATCCTTTTGGCACCTGCCTTTGAAGTGCTTATATGAATTAATGAGATCCCCTCTCAGTCTTCTCTAGGCTAAACAGGCCCAGCTCCTGCAGTCTCTCCTTGTGAGAGAGATGCTTGAGATGCTTTATCATCTCTGTGGCCTCCACTGGCCTCTCTCCAGTAGTTCCTTGTCTTTCTGTCACTGAGGAGCCCAGAACTGGACTCAGTACTCCAAATGTGGCCTCACTAGGGCCAAGTAGGAAGGAGAGGATCACCTCCCTTGACCTACTGGCCACACACTTCCCAATGCACCCCGGGATACCACTGGCCCTCCTGGTGGCAAAGCCACAATTACTGGCTCGTGGTCAACTTGCCGCAACCACCCAGAGTCCCAGGTCTTTCTCTGCAGAGCTGCTCTGCAGACCTTGACCTGTGCTGGTACTTGGGGTTATTCCTACCCAAGTTCAGGACTCTATACACTTGCCCTTATTGAACCTCATTAGGGTTTTCCTCCACCCAGCTTTTCAGCCTACAGAGGCCTCTCTGAATGGCAGCACAGCCTTCAGGTATATCAGTCACTCCCCCCCAGCGTCGTATCATCACCAAACTTGCTAGCAGTGTATTTTTTTATGAAAAAATAAGCCGGTTAAGGTAATGAAGATCAAGGGCAAAGTTCCAGTTTCATTTGCCAGGATGTTCATTGCATTTTCAGTTATTGGGAGTTCTGAACTGGTTTCCTAGATTTCAGCTACAGTTTCAATTTCATCTAAAAAATTGCAGATGAACCCAGAGCAGGCGGGCTTCCAGGAACATTTCTAATGAAAGAAAATATGATTGATACAAAACGGCAAATGATAACAGCGTAAGGTTTATGCCAAAACCAAACTCTTAAAACATTTTCTGCAGTCACCTGCCGTTGCAATTAGTATTCCAGACCTCTGTTAATCAGGTTGTACCACTGCAGGGTACAACTTTGGCTCTATTCATGTCCTCTCTTGAATAGAGGTATAAAAATGGTAGTTCTGCATGTGCATTTGTTGCAGAAGATCTGTTTTTAAAGGGCATTAAAAATCATGAAACAAATGCTTCCTGCACACTGTAAGGCATAACATTTTATAAATGCTTCCTGCTGAGACTGATATATTTCATCTGGAACATCCTTTGCAAAATCCTTCAAGTACCAAGGAAACATCTTTTTCAGTGGCTTAAAAAGCTTTTTGACTGTTTTCACCCATTTTCTCAGCAGCCAGAATTTCAGCCTAGAGTTACATCTCTTTCCCATTATCTGTGAGGTTCTTAATATTTGCACTTTCAGTCTTACATTCTACTAACAGCATTTGAAGTGTTTTCTTGCTGCTAAACTCTAAACTTAAAATAATACTGGTTTCCTCAGAGAGGCAGGCTCTCCTAGTTACAGTCGTATAAGCGGAGAGTTGGACAAGTTCTGTACTGGTCCTTCATCTGACCTCATTATTGTATAGCTGAGGTTGAGTGGTTCTTTCCCCCACAGAAGCAAGCTGGTTTTGAGACTTACTCACAATGTCCACCATGTTGTGAGTACACCAACCACTGTCAGTGTATACCAGCTTCCCTTACTTTTTGCCTTTACTTGTGCAATCCAATATTAAAGACTTTTAATGGCATTCTGTTAATATTTTAGCTTGCTGCCAGGAAGGTTTTGGCTTTTGTGCTGGGTTAATCCTGTCTGGACACCAGATGCCCGCTGTGTCAGTCCCTTCCTTGGCTGGACAGGGAAGAGAGAATATAATAAAAGGCTTGTTGGTCAAGATAAGAGCAAGGAGAGATCACTCACTGGTTACCATCATGGGCAAAACAGGCTCGACTTGGGGAAATTACTTTATTACCAATCAAATCAGAGAAGGGTAATGAGAAATAAAAACCAAACTCTAAAACACCTTCCACTCACTCCTCCCTTCTTCCCAGGCTTAACTTGACTTTTAATTTTGTCTACCTCCTCCTCCACAGCAGCACAGTGGAATGTGGAATGGGGACTGTGGACAGCTCTTCACACATTGTCTCTGCTGCTTCCTTCTTCCTCCTGCTGTTCCTCTGTTCCAGCAGAGACAATATTCCTTGAACCTCTCAAATATGAGTCCTTCCCATGGGCCGCTGTTCTTCAAACTGCTCCAGCACAGGTCCCTTCCATAAGTTGCAGTCCATCAGGAACAGGCTGTTCCAATACGTGTTCCCTACAGGGTCACAAGTCCTACCAGCAAAGCTGCTCCAGCGTGGGCTCCTCTCTCCGTGGGCCACAGGTCCTGCCAGGAGCCTCTCCCAGCACGACCTTCCCATGGGGTCACAGCCTCCTTCAGGCACATCCACCTGCTCCAGTAGGGGGTCCTCCATGGAATGCGGGTGGATCTCTGTTCCTCCCTGGACCTCCAGGGACTGCAGGGGCACAGCTGCCTCACCATGCTCTGCACCGCCCACTGCTGTGGAACTTCAACTCTGGCAGTGGGAGCACCTCCTTCCCCTCCTCCTTCACTGACCTTGGTGCCTGCAGAGCTGTTCCTTTCACACATTCTCACTCCTCTCTCCTAAGAGCAGTTGTGCAGCAGTTTTTTTCTCTTTCTTAAATATATTATCCCAGAAGTGCTGCTACCCTTGCTGGTGGGTTTAGCCATGACCAGCAGCAGGACCTTCTTGAATCTGTCTGGCATTGGCTCTGTCGGACATGGGGGAAGCTTCTGGCACCTTCTCACAGAAGCCTCCCTTGTAGCCCCCCCCCCCCCAAAATCTTGCCACGCAAACCCAGTATAGCTTCTGTTTTAGTGTCAGTCATTTTAAATCCTGTCATGCTGCACACGGGATATAAGGGGAAAAGAAAAGTGAGCTTTCCTAAACCCTGAATGCATGTACAGATTTTGTGTGGATGTGTCAAGCTGAGGAGATTAATTCCTGAGCTAGACATTCTGTGACATTTTAGACATTCTGTGTTCCTTCATCTTGCTGGAAAAAAACAGTAAATTATCTGGATGGTCACAACTCTGTCTCCTGGCTTTAATTTCATAGCTTACATAAAGCAATTGTAGTGAATGTCACATAACTAAGCAGTCTTTTCTGTTGTGTGAATTGTACCTACACTAGAGGACAAACACTGTTTTTGAATAGCTTATGATTTAATATACAATGAGATGCAACAAACAGCTTTAAAAAGCAGCCTGGCAGAGAAACAGTAAATGGTATCTTGCTGTTACCTAGGCTACCTATGTTTAAGGTTCCAGTTCAGAATTTTCTGTTTTAAATGACTTTGTGCCTGTTGGGAAACTCGCATAGTCGTTTTATGGAGTTGCCCTGGACTGCAGAAACACATGTGCTCAACTGGAGCCTCTGAGTATCCCTGGGAGCCTGAAAATGACGGGGACTTTCAAGTTCAAGGGTGACTAAACTGTCCAGCAACTCTAAGCAGGATATTTGCTGAATTTTTTTCACAATCCAGGCCCCTATTCTGTCAGCTTAGTCAAACTTTGGGGCTAATCTACTTCTCTTGCTATCAGGCTGACCCCACATTTATTTATTTCATACCATTTGACAAATTCCATTTATATGAATCTGATAGCTTAACTTCCACGTACAAGACCGTGTAGCTAACTTTATTATCATGTAACTTCAGTATCTTGTAACCAGTTTAATTTTCTCAATTGGTGCCAGGATCATTTCATGTACTGTCAGATAGGGGTTGTGTTGTTAAACTGTTTTAAATTTCGTATTTATTTAAAAATATGTCTGTCTATCAAGTAAAATCTGTTCTCGTACAGTCACAGGGGCTGAGCTAACAACATGAAATAATGTTTCTATTGCCACTGTTTTAAAATAGAAAAGTTTCTTTTGGAGTTCCAAACTTGGTTAAAGTGGTCAAGTAGCTTCACCTGAGCTTTTCCCCCCTCATTTTTGCTGTGTTTGGTAATTGTCTTTTCTAATTTTTTTGCTTTGGATTTCCGCAGCCAGTTCTGAGTTTTCATAGAGGTGAGGGTTTGAAGAAAAGAGGCTCACCTCTATTCTTCCTTGTGAAGTAGGGAAAAACACTGAAGCCTTATCTTCTACTGACAGACACATTAATTACATCCTTCTTAGTCAGGTTAAGCTGGATCCTTCCTGCATGGGAACTCATGGGAGTCAGCTACGAGGTAAACAAATTTAAATTGGGAAGGAAATACATTCCTTTCTAGTTATCTTCATGTTGTTCTGTTTGCACATGGTGAATCTGAACTTTGTTATAGTATAGATAGGGGGAAAAAAAATCACATGCCGGCTTTGCCGGCTTGCTTCCCCAGTCTCATTCTGATTACAGATAAGTCACTGGCTGCTTATGGGAACTCTGTGGCTTGGGATTCCATTACATCTGTGTTTCTCCTTTATATTAGAGGATTGACCTTGTCTCTGGTCAAATTAGCAGCATAATCTTGGTGAGAGATGTGGCCACTATGTAAAAGAACAGATGGAATTTTTCTAGGCTGCTAAGTGTTGGTGGCACCTCAGCTGAAGTCTTATGTCCATATAGGAGCAGTACTGGCTGAAGGATGCAGCCAACTGGAGGAGGTTTACAGGAGAGCAGCATAGAAGTCAAAGAGTCCCTGAGGGACTTTTTTCAAGGATAGGATATAGAGATAGGACAAAGGGAATGGCTTTAAACTGACAGAGGGCAGGTTTAGGTTAGATATAAGGAAGAAAATCTTTACTGTGAGGGTGGTGAGGTACTAGAACAGGTTGCCCAGAGAAGTTGCGGATACCCCATCCCTCTTCAAGGCCAGATTCGATGGGGCTTTGAACAATGTGGTCTAGTGGAAGTTGTCCCTACCCATGGCAGAAGGGGTGGATGATCTTTAAGGTCTTTTCCAAACCAAAGCATTCAGTGGTTCTGTGATTAGAAAAACATGGATTGAGAGAAGCAAGTTTTACTCTGGAAAGGAGGACAAGGAAACAGCTAAATGCCAACTACTCAAGGAAACTTTTAAAGAGTATTTAGCAGGCATAAGCCTGAGTAGTAGAGATACCAGGCTAGCAAGATAGCATGTCTATGTGCAGCGTTGTGCTCAAGTCTGGAAGAAGTTCATGAGGTCCAAGCAGTTCTGTGACCTTGTTAATTGACTTCACAAAGCTGTTCTTACCCTAGTCTTACCAACTCAGTTTGAATGTAGCTCTTCTGCTTTTAAACTTGGATTTAACATCAAGTTTTCTGTCACTGTGCTTCATATTTCAACTTTCTTTCCCCTCCACTCAAGCAGTACAGGAAACCCCAGAGAGAGACAGATCCAGCAGTTCTTCCCATCTGTGAAAGGTATGACAAGCAGAAATGGCCAAAACAGTAGGAGGGAATTTAGGTTACACATTCAGAAATCTTCACTGCCGTATGGGTGGTTAAGTGTTAAAAGCAATTACCTGTAGGGCTTGAGGAATTAATATTATTGTTCTAGATAGAAATACAATCTAAGCAGGAGTATTCTAAGTGGTTTTGATTCTGCTTTGGTGTGGAAGGATGGGTAAAATTCTGTGGTTTTTATGCGAGGAGAAACCAGCTCTGTTTAAACAGGAATTCGGTGTGCTTTCTTTGAACAAGAACTTTATGAATATGGTCATTACTGAGTGTTCACAGATTGGATCTAGTGTTTCGTGCATATGCTGTATTGCAAGAATTTATGTATATTTTGGCCTAAAAGTTACAAAGATGACAACATTTTTGTAAAGTCTCTGCATTAATTAGTAATTTGCTGATGTAATTGAAACTTAACCAGCTGCTTTAATGAGGTCCTTCTAACAACCCTGGTGTTCATATTCATTTCAGTTTAGACTTTTCAGGACTGAAATAAGAAAAGAGTCTGAATGCAATGCCAGTCTTCCATCATTTCAGCAAACATATTTGTTTACATTTCAGGAAAGGTATTTGTTTTCCTTGTGTGTGAGTTTGCTTTCTGAAAATAGGTGAAAGTCCTTTCTACATCTTCATCTGTTCTGGGTTTAAAACATCAGACTTTTAGAGAACAGTGACTGATTCTGTTACAGTCTATTTATAGTCCTGGAATAATAGAGTCAAGGTCCCTGACTTTAACCATAATAAATAATAATGATAGATAAGGAAATAATATGAGAAAATGAATGGCAAATACAGTGCTAGTATAATTAGGTGCCCTAACCAGCCTTTCTGCAGGTGAAAAATCAAATAAATACTGGATAGAACTAAGTTTGTGTGGAGGGAGAAATGCCCTCTCATTTCCAGTGGGGCTTAGTAGAAAACATATAGGAAGAAAAGCAATGCAAAATTTGTGGGTAGGATCTATTTCACTTCAGCTACTTCAGTTAGGAAAACCAGTGAAGCTTTCATGTCTAGAAAACCTATACAAGTTTGAAATTTTTTGTGTTAGTTATTTTTACTTTTTATTTTGACTTTTTATTTTGACTTAATAGGGGAGTTATCTCTCTCTCCAAGCTGATTTTGAGTTATATATTTACAGCATCGTAGTTATGATAAGAATATGTCAGTAGTCAGCACTATCTGCTGCTTCTTGCTTAGTGATTTCTGAAATTAAATTTCTTGTTACATCAACACACAGCTGGGGAAGAAGTGCAGATATCAAACTGCTGCTCTACATATTTCATTACAAACAATGTAAAAGCTGAAATGGGTTTCTGTAAATTATGTACCTGTCAGGGGCGATTCTGAGCAGGTAACAGAGTACCTGGAATTCTGGGATTCTTCTTGTCATAAGGGTGTTTTTCTTCCTTTTTAAAAAATGCTTCGTTGAGAAGGTAGGCAAGGTGAAACAAAATTAAGAGCACTAAAGCAATCAGAATGTGGCCAGAAAAAGATTTCTGCAGACAGAAGTAAAATTACTTGTATAACTTATCATGACAACTCTTATCAAAACAGCTGATGGACAGATATTATGGCTGACCATTTTCAAAGAGGGGCTGAGGGCTGGTAAGGATCACAAACTTTATGTTCTTGCTTGAGAATCTTTTGTGGCTCCATTTCCATCAATATTCTTGAACACAACTCACATCACCTTGAATTCCACCAGTTGTATAACCTTGGTCCATGCAACTCCTCCAGGTCTGATCACTCTGTTGCACTTGACAAAGGCATTTTTATTTGAGAAGCCACAAGCACAACACTGTTGACAATCCTAAGATGCCATTTTAGCTCTACTGAAAAGAGGGAAAAAACAAAAGTCCTCATTAAGGTTTTGGATTTCCTTTACTGTCCTTTTATTATTTTTTTTTTAATCCCACTTTTGCAGAGGTTTTGTGTACATGAATGAGGTTCATAATAAAAAGCTCAGGCTCCTTAGGATTCAGTTCTTAACCTTCAAGCCCTTTGAGGGCAGGAGCTGCAGTCACCTTTGTGTATTGTGTAGTATTATATATATGTTGGTGCTGAACATACCAGTGCAATGAGAGCAAATTTTCCTCCTCCAAAAGAATAAATCCTTTTGTAGCAAATTACTTCATTTATTTTCATTACCAGAAGTTTCAGTTTCTCTCATTACTAAAAATTTCTTAAAACACTGTTCTTTGTATGACACAAACGAGGCCAACAAAGGAAGAAGAAAGAAATTCATCAACCACTACATGGAAGGCTTATAGTTACCCTGCATCCCTCCCACCAAGGGAATGGCTTCTGTCAACTCTATCATGCACGGGATAAAGCTGTCACTCACCAGTGGCTCCTCTACTGCGCACAGGGACATTGTTTTAAAATTACTCAATAATGGTACCTTCAAATCCCTACTGACTACTGTTTTTAAGGCCCATTGCTTTTCCCAGCAAAGCATTTCAGCTTGCTGAGCATGAACAATTTGCTTTAGCACTGGGATAGACTGGGGTCTTGGAGAGATCAAAACTAGAAGACAGGTCCTCTGTTGCTACCCTTCATCAATTTTTAATGTAAGTCTGGTTCAGCTGGAGAGTTTTCAGAGAGTGGATGTAAGGGGTTTTATCTCTCTTTGCTCTGTCCTAGCTTCAGCTCTAGCTCATCTTCCATGTACACAATTTATTTGTCAAACTTGACTCTCTGATGTCTGAGTTTCAAAATTTCCCATTCCCAAGAGCCAGTGTCTGTGAGGCAGGGCGGTGTGTGTTTGGCTCTTACTCCGTGAATGGAATAGACTAGGGCTCTGATCTGTCACAGAAAGTCTTGTTTCAGAGACCACTGGTTGCTTTTACGACAGCTTTTCTCCTCCCTGTTACTTCTGTGGACATTTATACAAGAACAGCCTGGGTCTGTTAGACTCACCAGTATTATCCCTATTTCATAAGTTGCCAAGCAGGGAAAAAAACCTGTGCTTGAAATTATTTGTTAAGTACCCAGAGATAGGTGAAAATGATCAGTGATGTGCAGTAGATCAGAAGCAACCATTTGACTGCTCTCAGAGAGGCTGACAGCAGTGATGAAAAGTTTATATTATCTCTGAAATTATTCAGTCATCAGTTGATGGAAAACTCTTTCTTGTCAGTATCCTTGGCATTCCCACCCCCCAGTAATGACAGGTGGCTTTGCTGGTTTCCCCTCCCTTTCTCCATCACAGCTGACAGGCTCATTACTGCCTAACTCAGCAGTGATGAAGAGCGTGCAGATATGAGGGTACCTGCCTCCAGCTGCTTCCTACAAATCCACAAGTGGTATTTATCAGGCCTGTGTCACTCTTTTAGCAATACAACCTGGCTCTGCTCACTTCTTCTAATTAGACCAGTTCTGCCAAATGCCAGGGAAAGTGAGCAGATGGTCCAGTGAAGACATACTGTCAGTCCCTGTTCAGTGAAATGTCCTGAAGTATTGTCTGAGAAAGTATCTTTGTTTTCCTTTCAGCAAACCCCTGTGAGCTCCACTGTCGCCCAATAGATGGCCATTTTTCAGAGAAGATGCTTGATGCAGTCACTGATGGTACTCCTTGCTTTGAAGGAAGGCACAGCCGAGATATCTGTATTAATGGCATGTGTAAGGTATTGGGTATGTTTGCATGTTTCTTTCTCTATAACTTTATTTTACAAAGTGATGGGAAAATGCTTAACAATTCTTTTTGTAGGATCAAGGCCATTTTATCACATTTTTAATGACCATGGAAGCAAATTTATAGAAATAGCTTTCCAAGTAGATGTAAGGGTCATTTCCACACTTCTTAATGAATGCACTAGACTGTGTGCTAATTACTTTTGGTACCTTTTAGTTCCTCTCTTCTTTTCCATTACTTTAAAACATCAATGTAAAAAAACCTGTTCTTTCTGATGAGATGTTTTCACAAAGGGTTGTAGCTTTAGGGTTTTAATTGGTTCCACCATTGTCCATGGGTTTTTTATGAAAATGCAGTAGCGTGTAGCTACACATGTGGCAGTTCTGAATGGGATCAGACGTTTGCACTGTTAAAAAATTGCTTTAGTTTACATCATCATGTTGAATAACACTGTACAATGAGATAAGAGGCAAACAGAATATATGGCTTAGTAATGTTCTCTATATTGAAGAATAAGTATAATGAACTCTGCATGTTCTGCATGTTGGTGGTAGGTTTGTTTCCAGGATGATGTGTGTGTGTGTGTGGCATCTGAACATCTGTACATTCTGTTACATCCACAGTCTTAGCACTGGTTTTAGTGAATTTCTTATAAACAAAGTACTTTACTTGTACTATTTACTAAATAAAGAGTACTTTACTTGTAGGGAACGTATTTACAACTATAGTTTATTTCTTCAAATTGATTTTTTGTGTCTTCTGTCCCCTTGAAGCCTGACAGCTTTTTTGCTTTTAACATCTTTGGAAACAAAAGCAGGACTTGGTGGCTTGTGGAAACTGCATTAGCCTATCTAATCTGATGAGTGTATGTCCTAAGCCATTGACTCATATAAAAATGCAACTAAAAGGAATTTCAAGAAGTCATTTGTTTTATCCCTTTGCAAATTGTATTTCTATTTGATGTTTTTCTCGTTCTTTACTTAAAGACTTCCAGTGATGGAAACTTCACATTTTTCTTAGGTGTTTCATATACCCTCCTTTTAAATTTTTTATTTTAGTAGAATGACAGGGCCTCAGAGAGCAATCATCAAGGATTTGGTTTAAGCTTTCCTGACCAGACCTGCTTTGTGAAAGGGAATTACCAAGACCCTGCTAAAGTCCACAATGAAGAGATCTGCTCAGCTTACTTTGCTGAGAGCCAGAATGGGCCTGTGAACTATGATGGTAAAAGATCTGACCTGGCTTTGAACAGTTCAAGCCAGAATGAATCCGACCTCTAGCATTTTGAAACATGTAGTAAATCTTGCTTACCATATCAGTGCTTTTGACCTTCACTTGGAAGAGACCAGTTGCTAAACTCAGAAGATTGTCTTTGTGATATGTTCATTTTCTGATTTCCAGCTCAGTTAAACTGGGATCACTATGATTAGTTTCCTTATGCTTTCTGTATTGAGCTTTGCCTGTGACATTTAAAATTTATACATACTTTAGAGATAGCAAAACTTAGTTCATTAAAATTGATAGATCAAGGTTGAAAGGGAAGCTAATCTAATTGCAGTTTGTAGATCCCAGATATACTTTAGCATTAACATTTCTGTGGACTTGAAGGGTTTCTGAAAAATTCCCTCCAAGGTACTAGTTTTGTCAGCATTTCACATGCTGACTGCTGCTTCACATCTCCTGATGAACAGATTTAATTAGAATCAGGATCACAAAATAAACAATATAACCACACAACTATCACAAATGAGACCAAATGATGAATAGGTAACCTAAATAGCTCATATTATTGAAAGCTATCTGAAATGGGTACCCAGCTTAACACTTGAGAAGAAGCTTTTTCATGTATCCTCAGCTAATTCACCAGTATTTTAGACCAGCTAGTTAAACACAATACATACATTGCAAGTCATGGAGAATTAGTTTATTATAATTAGTCTGGTACATAATTCTTGTTCTCTGATTGCAGAATGTTGCTAATGATGTGGAAAAGGCATTCACAAACATTAGTCTATTAAAGTGCTGTTCTGGTTTTCCAAATTACATCTCAAAAAACTGCTTCACATTTGTTCTGAGTACTAAAATAACACTTCACTTTGGTCTGAAATTGAGCAAAAAATTAAATTGGTGAGATGTTAGTTCCATTGTCTATATTTCTCACATGTATTTGATGTAGAGTAGCTACTTTTTATCAACCGAGTTCAGAGTTTTCCTAGTGAGTATGTCAAAGAAAGGTAGGTAGAATCATATTCAATTGAGAATTTAATCTTCGAAGTTCATCTGATTTCAGTCTTATTTTCGCAGTTTGCTAGGATTTTGTTTAGAGCAATTAGAGAAACTGGTATTACTTTGATGGCTAAATGTGGTTTGAGATGTCTCATTTTAGCTCCCTGAGGTATACTGGGTGCTTTCCTAACCACCCTGACAAAGCCATGATGTATATCTTCAAGTGAGAAGTAACTACAGACAGACAGTAGTGCTGATGCACTTGGTCCTTGCAGTTTGCCCAGTGTGTTCGTCCTAATCTTCTAGAAGTGCTGCCTGTGCCTCAATGCAGAAAGAAGGCTTACTGCTGGGGTGTTACTGTGGTATTCCCTTAGAACTTACCTTGTCAATTTGAAGACAAGCTAAAATGGTTAATTTTAGGGTCTGGCATATGAAATAGCTGGGTCCTGTCTCATCTTACACAGAAGAGGAATTCTGCCAGGAGATCTGACAAGATCTTTCAATAATTTAGTCTCAAATCATCAAGCTATACTATGACTAGTTTGGTTTTTTTACTGTATTTCTCCACACTCATCTTTTAATTGTCCCTTTTCCCCCTTTATTTATAAGATTTTTAAAGCACATAGCCTGTGTGCATGTGTTTTAAATTATAGGTCACAAGTGCACTCTAATTCTTACTGGGTCAGTCAGTTGCTCCTGCAGTATTAAAGAGCAAAGACACTGCCACCAGAGTATATTTATTTAGCACTGATATATACATAACAGGGACTTTTGGTTAAATACCAGCATGGCATCATCTAAACGTGAAGGCTTACAAGTGTATGCACTGGAGTGTGCAGGCACTGAGGGTGGAGCACCTGGCATCTCTGATGTTTCTGGCAACTATTCATCTCATGAAAAGAATTTTGATAGGCTTAAATGACCTTCAATCATGCAAATCTGTGGTCTGTTCTCTGTGATAATTCACAGTTGCTATGTTGAGAGACTAATATTGTACGGGAGAATTACACAGCTGTGTAGTCCTAGGGAGGGAATCAGCCTTTTTCCCTTCATGAAAAGCAGATTACAGAGCTTGGATTTTTTTTTTGTAGTAGCTTTACTGCCTTTCACTGTGGTTCAGCTCTCTTTTCGCTTTGCTAGCCCAGGGGGACATTGATTCAGACCTATATAGGCAAATTAAAGGTAAATTAGAGATATCAGGACACATTTCTTCCCATTCAGGGCAATGTCACTAATTTACCTTTTAATTTGCCAATGTAAAATGAACATGATTTCTTTATTTGAAGACCAGTGGAGGATACAAATGGAAGAAATACCTTATTTAAATGCAATGTACTATTCACATAACAGATACTCAGGCAGTACATCCAGGCCATACCCTTAAGTGACCATAAGGACATTTTGTGCCTGTCCCCCGCTGCCAATATGACACAAAAACCTCTCCCTCTGGAAACAGAGAAAGGGCAATATCTGTGGCTGTTTTCTGTAGTCACTGAGCAGCAGGAAATAAATTGTTTCTCCTTCCTGCAATGTTCAGGCAGTTCAGGTCATTTCATCTTCCTCTGCACTGTGTGCTGTGACCTGTGTCTCAGGGGCTCCAAAAAAAGTCTTGGTGAGTGGGGCAGCAGCACAGGCTGCGTGAAGGGACGATGGTTTGTGTTGCATGTGCCATAGCACACAGTGGTTGATGTAGCACAGCATGTTTCACTGGCAGAGGGTGCACAAGGACATATGTGTGTAAAAGAATCATAGCCTAATTGCTGCTGCATGGTTCAGGTTGGAATGGACCTTATGTATCATCTAGTTCAAACTCCCCCTGCCATGGGCAGGGACACCTTCCACTTCCAGGTTGCTCAGAGCTTCATCTAACCTGTCCTTGAGTACTCCCAGTGATTAGCAATCTACGAGTTCTCTGTGCAAACTGTGCCAGTGCCTCATCACAAGTAAAGAATTTCTTCCTAATATCTAATTTAAACCCACTCTCTTTCAGTTTAAAGCCATTTCCCCATGTCCTATCACTACATGCCCTTATGAAAAGTCCCTCTCCAGCTCTCTTGTAGCCCCTTTAGGTACTAAAAAGCTGTGCTGAGGTTTCCCTGGAGCCACCTTTTTTCCAGGCTGAAGAACCCCAATTCTCTCAGCTTGTAGGAGAAGTGCTTCAGCCCTCTGATCATCTTTGTGGCCTCCTCTGGACTTGCTCCAACATGTCCATGTCTTTCTTGTGTTGTGGACCCCAGAGCTGGATGCGGTTCTCCAAGTGGGGACTCACCAGAGCAGAGGGGCAGAATCACCTCCCTCGACCTGCTGCCCACCCTGCTTTGGATGCAGCCCAGGACACAGTTGGATTTCTGGGCTGTGGGTGCACATGGCCGGGTCGCGTTGACTTTCTGAAAAATTTGAGACACTTTTAGAAAGCATGGCTAGTCCATCTAGAAGAATCAGAATAATGAGGAAAGCAAAGAAAAGGGAGGAGGAAGCATCTAGAAATTATTCTAATGGATGACAAAAGTAACGTGGTCTTCTCTGGAGTGATAAAGTAAAACATGGCCTGGAAATTAAAGCTCATAGAAATGTATTTAGAGTAAATAAAATGATGTTTATTCTGGCACATGAGAATACTGTTTTGTGGCCATTCTTCATGGGTTTGTAAAATGAGGCCCTGTTGCTAGATATGAAGGTCTTTGCAGCAGCATCAGCACCCCAGAGCTGGGGAATAAAATGAAGGCTTTATTTACTGTAGCACAGTGAATTTTCTGCCCTGCCACAGTGGTTTAAAGGGCTTCATTCTTGGGTATCCCAGCAACAAAGAATGTATGGGAATATTGCATGTATAGGTAAGGCTGATGTCTGATCAGATAAAAACTGTTTCAAACTGTTGTGTGAAGAGGAAAAAATGTAATACAAGTTTCTATGGTTATAACTGGAAGGGACAAAGGGATTCCCTTCATATCAAAGCTATCTCATATTTTGATGCCACAGATGTGTTGCTGAAACAAATGTGTGGCCAAGAGCAAAAGACCTGAGCTGATTCTGACTGAGCTGATGTAGTGCAGCTCATGCAGGGACACTAATTGGCAACCCAAAGCAGTAAAGTGGTGCTACCGCCTCAGTTAGAGCCAGTGCTGCTGCAGTTCAGAACTAATTTGTTCAGCCTTTGGGGATTTTTGCACTACACAGTACTCAGAAGGGAAATGTGTTCACTGATGTTCATTTCCAAGTGTCTGATTCACAGTGTGAACTAGGTGAAATATTTCTGTGTTCAGCCTTTCAAAGAAGCATGGACAGTAAATAAAGATGAACAGGAACCTTTTCAAGAGCATGCATTTTCTACCAGAAATGGCAAAAATTATATAGTTTGAAGACAAATCATTATTTTAAGATGTTCAAAAGAGAAGCTGTGAAACAGTAATTAATAATATTTTCTAATAGCAAAGCATGAAGTACAAGGATTCCATTTCTGGATTTTCATCAACTTTCTGTTTAATAGTGTATATGTGCATAGAAAGGAAATAAACTTCGACTTCCATGGCTCTCCAGAGGGGCTGATTGCTCCTCTGGTGTAATAATAAACCTGATAGCTATGACTCTGCTGTTTACAATTATTAACAACTGATAGTACAGTTGATACACTGCGGAATACATCACTTTGAGAAAGCAGCAACACACCAACCTCTTTAAATTATAAGGAATTGTTAAATATAAACTCCAGTGCATCTGTAGATAGCTGGTGGAAGAGACAGATCTGAACTCTTGGTGAGATAAAGAAACATCCTGTACATATAGCAGTGGCGCCGGTGTATTCTGAACACTTGATTAAATCCAGGTTGAATAGCTAAGTGCTTGGAGGCAAAAATTTATTCACCTTCTTAACATGTTCTTATCTCTGTAACATTGTGTACTGCTCATAAGTGTTGTTGGTCCTTGGTGCCAGGATGTATCTGTGTGCAAGACACTAAAAAACCTTCCATTTTTTGAAAGTAGCCTTTGCTGAAAGGAGGGAGAAGCTAAGGCTGCTGCAGAACCTTTTGGCATGACCATTGTTTTTCAGAGTAGGTATCAAAGGTGCTGACTATGTATTGGCATTAAGTGATGGATGAGTCTTTGTTTTCAATTTTCTTTAATGTGAGATAGTTTGACACCATCTGTAACTTGAGGCCTTTGCTTGTTTCTGTGTTTTGCAGTTTCTCTAATTTTTCACTCAAACACTGGCACTTAGACAAAAAGTTCAGATGTTTCTTAAGCTGAAAATGATAGAAAAATATTGGAGAATTCAGAAGCCTGTGTACCTAGGTTAGTCTAACAGATTGATTTTCCTGTCAGAAGCTTACAGATTACAGTAGCTGATGTCCTGAAGGTAAAATAAGATCAGATTTAGAAGAGTTAATACCCAGATTTTCATAGATCAAGAGAGCGTTAAAGAAGTTAGCAGGTATAGCACCTGAAAGCTTATTTTGAGAAAATTCATCTGAGAAAACCTTTACATACCACCGGACTTACGGTTCTTCATCTATATCACAGGCCTCCAGGTAATCTTAGTTACTATTAACAGCCGTTAAGTGTTGGACATTAGGTTGTGTTCTGCAATCTTGCTTGGGTTTGAAGAGAGGCAGAAAAAAAATCCCAAAACAAATGAAAATCTTGTTGAAGTTTAAAGACATTAGAGCACAAAATTTTTAGGTTCAGCAAGGAAGAAGTTTTATCCTGACTAAGTATCAATAAAGTTTTCTCTCACTTTTCTCTCTGTAGCAAGCATGAGCTGGAAAATTAGTCTTTACCAGAACTTTATCTAGACCCATTCCCTATGCTGACGAGCTCAAGAAGCAGCTGTCATGGGTATAAAAATTCATGCCTGCTGAAGAGTTTCTCTTTGCCAGGGAGTTTGACTGCAGTAGAGGTTCTACACTGTCAGATGGCCACAAAAAGCTGACATAGATTTCAGTTCTGTTGCTTCATTGTATTCCTGGATGGCTCTGTGACATAAGAGAGCGGACACACATCCTAGAGGTACTGGCCAATCCCAGATATTGAGGCCATTTGAGTGGCACATTTCTATCTCAAGTAACTGGTGACTGCTGTATGTTTCATGGCATGGTGATAGTTATTGTTTGTTAGTTTGTTTTTCACATCAGTATAATACTCAAGTTTGACCTACATATAACGATCTCTACTATTAGGTTTTTTATATAGTATATATACTATTCCCCTTCTTAAAAGTACAATGATATAGGAGTTCTCAGTAATTCATTGTGGAGGCCATATTTATTCTGAAAATATTTTTCCTTCTAGACTGTTGGCTGTGATTATGAGATAAATTCCAATGCAACGGAAGACCAGTGTGGAGTTTGCCTGGGAGACGGCTCTGCTTGTCATACAGTGAAGATGATGTTTAATCAAAGTGAAGGATTTGGTAATATGGGTTCTTCTTTTAAATTCTTCTGCTGGTGAAGTAATTTCTCTACATAAAAAGGATTAAGAGCTTCTCGTTGCAAACTGAGTGATCATCTGCATGGGAAATAATAAATGGATATTTCAGTGAATCACGCTTCTGCCAGAAAAAATCTGTGATCTGTGCTTTTTAAGTTCACCTTGTCTTATAAAAAACCATCAGAGACCAACAGGTCCTGTGCAAGTTAGATAATAATAAAATCCAAAATAGCAAATGCATTTACAAAATGAATGTAATTTGCCATCTCAGAAAATCTGGATGTAAAGTGAGTGGTTTGGGGATTCATTTTTAAGTGTCATAAAGGGGAGCTTAAGAGTAACTCCCTTCAGGTTTAAGGTGGTCTGAATAAGCACTTGGAGGACTGAGCCTTTCTTCACTGACAGTGGTGAGACATTCAGGGCTTACGCTGACTTAAGTAGCATGAGTCCGAGCCAGAGAGTCTGGAAGCAGGAGTGGGAGACTAAACCTGAGTAAGAACTGTGGCAGTGAGCTGAAAGTGGAAGAGACAGCCAGGATGAACAGCTTTGATTGGAAACCAGGACAGGAGGGCGAGAGATGGGAAGATGAGGCACTGGAGAGCAAGCTTAGAGCTAGGTCTGTGGCTGAAGAAAGAGACTGGTGCCATGATCTTGAGAAATCTCAGGATCAGTAACTGGTACCATGCTAGTGAAGAGGGAGAAATTGCAATGAGAGTGTGCCTTTAGCTGGCTTTTGGGTTTGTGGGTTTTTTAAAATAAAATAATAGTTCTGGTTTGCACAAGAATGATTTGTGCTACTAACTTAAAGCTAGTTTGATAGGATTTTCCAAAATTCAGGGTAAAAGCAGCTTAAATAATTCAGGGTTTTTTTCCATACTCTGTACTTGGATCTGCTTTCCTTCTCTCTGTTCCCCAAAGGTGAACTTTGGAGATGCCTGAAATCCTGCAGTAGGTTGCATATATATGTGACACTTACAAAGGAAAATCTAGAGCTCCCTCTCTTCCAATACTACAGTAATTCTCCTGCCTCTGATCTTTTCCTTCTGTGAATCTAAAATTCTCTCTGCCTTTGAGTGTGTGTGAGTTTTCCAAGGCTACAAATGATGTGAACTTCATTTTCAAGCAACAGTTTTACTAAAAAGGTCCAATACTGTAGCACATGGAAGGATAAGCACCTCTTATTTTATTTAAACTCATTTTGTGTTATATCTTTGTTTTTGCTTGCCTTGATATTCAGTCAGCCTCATTGACAGATACTGGTCAGGGATACTGAGTGTTAAGTATTATTTCATTGCTTTTTTCAGATTCAGTAAAAAAAGGTAGATTCTGCAGATTCTCTCCCTTCTATAGACATTGACTCCATTGCAGGGGGGAAAAGTGTCAGGCAATGCAGAGGTTGGTGAGCTCTTCAAGACAATATGTGGATCTCGGTGTTCACAGGTGTTAAACTGGCAATAGAAAAATTTTTTTTTGATTCACAATATATGGCTTCTTTTTGTCTCTGATAGTTACTGTGGTGTTCTGTCAGATTTATAGCAGAGTGGCTACTGAACACTTTATATAAACAGAAAAACCTTAGGCTCATAAATTCAGTATAGGTAACAAAACTGTACTGAAGCATGATACCAGTCACTGGCAAAGAAGATTTTGAGGAGTTTTTCTACGTTCAATGGCACAGAAAAATACAAAATCAAAGCTAATGTATTCTGACTTAATGTCTGTTCAGAGCCTAAGTCCAGCAGGGCTCTTCCTGGATTTAATGCTGCAGCAGTATGTGTTGTCTGCAAGTTGACTAAGTCAGGTTAATGAAATGCTAGAAAAGAGTTTTAATAATTCAGCCTTTCCTTGCAGGGCAGGGTGATCAGTTTTACCTGAAGTCTTACTGCCTCATGTTTGGAAAGAAAGGTTTGAAGGTAGAGTGCGTAAAAGTCAAAATCCTTGGTGGTGTTGTGACAATTGTAAAGGACTATAACTGTGTATAGCAGGACATTTGCAAGCTGTGCAGGCTCCTTGGAATGAGAGTAAACTGCACTGCTGGTTGAGGAGAAGCACTGGAGCAGGAGAAAGACTGAGGCACAAGGAGCAGGGCCTTAGGACTGCGTTAAGTGCAGGGAACATGGAGTAAATGGATAGCAAATAGGGCGAATGAGGTTGTCAGCATCAGACAAAGGATTCTGTCCATGGTGGAAGTGTGTAGTCATAAGGATGGTTAATTGTTCTGTCTTCACCCTTTTGCACGTGTAATGGGAAATGACTTTTCCAACTTTTAGTAGTGAGGGGACAAGGCATTTAAATGTATAAAAAGTAGGAAGTGAGGGATTGTACATTAGGGGTGGGGGTGTTTTCCTCAACCAATTTGAAGGCAAAATAAGATGCATGCACTCCTGTGAAGGGGTGTATTTTGACAAAGTGGTGGACAAACAAGGAAACTGGTTGTGCTCACCCTGACGTGGAGGTATATCCAGCTCCTGTTACCTCCTGACTTGGCTGGGACTGAATAGACTTGTGCCATGCTCCCTCTGCTATCACAATTTCCTTTTCATGCAATCAAAGTGCAGACAGAGATCTGGTATGTTCCTAAACCTAACCCTGAATCCTGAAATGGAGTTTGGACATAGGCATGATGTAGATACTGATCTGAGAGACTGGAAGGTCTATCCTCACTAGCAAGAATGTCTCTAGACTATAATTTTTTTGCCATTCCTATCACACCTCTGATATTCCAATGAAAGGTTCTGTGCAACCATACGTGGACTTGCAAACCCAATATGCCTCTGGGAGCCTGTGCTGTTTTGCATATAATATCCTTGTGGTAGAGTCCAGAGCTTGGCATAGAGGAAAATTTTGCCTCAGGAATGTATACTTTAGAGAAAGAAAGGCTTGCAGATATAACAAACTGGAGAGCAAGAATGTGAGCTGTTGTGATAAGGAGAAACAGTCAGATCTGATTATCACCTGATCTGCAATGCTGTGCTAATGGCCTCGGTAAAATTACTCTTTTCTCACAGCAGTGGGAAAAGAGAAACAAGCTCCTCAGTCTTTGTAGAGCTGTTCCTACAACAATGGTTTCATGACTTTATTCGTCTGTGTTAGGAGCATATATATTTAATTTTAATTAAAAAGGGAAGGTTTAATAGCATCTGAGAGTTGCTTATTCACAGGTGTGCAAAAGCACCCACAATAAGGTTGCTCCAGGATTTAATGAGCACAGCGTGTAGGTAAGGCAGCTGACATTTTGACTGTTATTGAATCTTGAATCTCTAGTCCTTATCAGATGAAACCACAGAACCAGGAACAATTACATAAACACTGTCCATGTAATTTTTAAACAAAAATTTATTATGGTGAGTGACAAGCTCAGAAGCTTGCTGCTGATTAGCTTTGCTTTCAAAATCAGATAATGTTTATTGGAAATCAGTGAGAGGCTCTGGGAAATCAGGAGGTAATTTGGTGGTGAAAAAAAAGAAGGCCAGAGAGAAGGCAGTGTGATACACTGATCGAATGGTAACATCCATCAACAGACAGCTGAAATACATTTAAAATCCCATTTATGATTCAGGTAAAAACAACTGTGCAAAATCTAGAAAGGATATACAGCTTTTCATGTTACAATAGACCAAAAATTTCACTTTATTGATTTTATACTTTATGTCTTGAACAAATGTTATTTTAATTACATCTGGAAAAAAACCCAACCTACTGTAAAAGAACACCAGCACTGCAAAGCCAAGCTGTCAGGACGTGGCATAATTAAGATTTTCCATGCTGTGTTAATTTGGCCCGGTTGTAAGTATGCCTTCTATTCAAATGTTCAGTTACATAATCACACACTGTGTTCATAACATGTCTTCTCTGTACTGAATGAATAGAACATTTGGGAGAGTCATTAGAC
Organism: Myiozetetes cayanensis; assembly: GCF_022539395.1. Taxonomy (NCBI): domain Eukaryota; kingdom Metazoa; phylum Chordata; class Aves; order Passeriformes; family Tyrannidae; genus Myiozetetes; species Myiozetetes cayanensis. Next base: position 62,119,449 of record NW_026087631.1, read on the forward strand.
TTAGTTACTTACAATAGACCTAGACCGCTGATTTAATGAATAATAGAAGTTATTCAGTGAGCCTCCAGATTTTGTGATTTCATTCACTTCTGAAAGATTGAAATATTTGGATTTCCACAGTCAGACAAGGTACCATCCAGAAAACTCTCCCTCTTAAACATCAGTCACTGGCAATCTATGTATATAATTATATAATATTAATGTAATTAGAAAGGACCTGAAATAGACAGATCCTGGTTTGTGCCATAAGAAACATGTGACATTTTAACTAATATTTATTACCCCATAAAAGAGCTGCAGAGAAAATTTAGATGTTAAGGACTTTGGGGGCACTTATAACAGCAGGTTGTTGTACAGCATATAAATAGTTCCAGTAGATGAAGAGGATTGATACTGAAGATTGATTAGGATGCCCAGTGTGGTTTGTCTCACTCGTATGAGTGAGCAGTCAAAGGTGATAAAGTTGTTTCAAAAGAAAAGTAAACAAAGATGTGAGTCTCAGAATTTAATTCATGACCTCAGTAGTGTGTAACAAGAACTGGGGAACCACTCATGTTCCTGTCTCAAAAAAACCAGCACAAAGTGCACCTCACAGTTCCAGTAGACCAGATGGTAGAGATGTCATCCATCCAATTTCCAAAGCCAAGCTAGGAGCAATAACAAGAAAGCTATCTGAGTTGCTGTACAAATATCTTTGTGAAGTTCCTATTTTTACAACTTGGTAGCAATAGCAGTTCCCTGTAGAGTGAGAAACACAGAGCCTGATGTCATATATTGACTGTGGTACAAACAAAATTCTGTAATAGGTGCTCTGGGTTCATTCTTGACACTCAGGCTGAAAATCTTTTAACAGATAACTTCACACATGAAGAGCCTTTGTACTTTGTTACGAAAATCAGTAGTTGATAAAAATATGCTCATAGTAGTAGTTTATAGTAGTAGTTTGAGGCATTTGTATAACACTCATTTTTTGTTGTAAGGCTATCTATGGCAAACAGCCATAGAGAAGTTAAATGACTTAAGAGAAAGTACATGGATTTATGCACATACCTGTATAGTGGGTACAGATGAAAATGTTCTTTGAAAGTTGAAAAAACCTTCCCCATAAGGTTTGTTTCCCACAAGGACTGTTAACTGGCTGGAACTCCCTGGCATTTCTCACTGAAGATTGTTCACAATGCAGTATGCCAGAGTCCTTGGGTGTGGTTATGGAGATGCTGATGCTCATCTGTGGAGTAGATTTTGCCTGGTACAGCTCAGAAAGTCATTCACTTAGGTATCTTTTCTAAATGCCACATTTCCGAAACACGTTTCCCCAGTCCATACTAGAAAATCACACTATTAACAAATTGAAATACAAGCTCTGTGAGAGCACATTTGTATATATTTTCAAGCAAAGCAGATGTTTTAATAATCTTACAAGAAGTAAAATGCAATGACAACTTTGCTGTTCACCTCCATGAACCTTTCTTGTCTCTTAGGATATGTTGATATTGGGCTAATTCCAAAAGGTGCGAGGGGAATCAAAGTCATGGAAGTTGCAGAAGCAGGAAATTTCCTTGCTGTGCGAAGCAAAGACCCAGAAAAATACTACCTGAATGGAGGCTTTATCATCCAGTGGAATGGTGAATACAAAGTGGCAGGCACAGTATTTCAGTATGACAGAATGGGAGATCTAGAAAATCTGACTGCTCCAGGACCCACCAATGAATCAATATGGATTCAGGTAAGTAGGAGATCATAAGTAGCACCTGTTGGATTTGGATGGCAGCAGAATGTACTGAGACTCTGAAACTGAGGCTGGAAAATATATTGGTATATGGACATCCTATTTGCATGCTGTCTTGCAAAAAATAGTTGAGCTGTTTTGCAGAGAAATAAGCATCTTGCTTGAGTATTGTTCATCTTGCCTAAAAATACATGTCCTGTAACATAGCCTGATGATTATTAAATGCTGGTATAATCCTGTGTTGCCACTAGGACAGGGATCCCATCACCTATAGTTGGTCAGTCCTTTGCCCAAACTTCCTTGTCTCTTATACCAACTTAGAGCAACACATGGCTGTGATGTGAACCAGATCAAGATGAAAAATAAATGATCACAGAAAGAGAGCTGATGTCAGGCTGTGAACAGTGAAAGCTAGGGAAGGCTGACAGCGGTGACAGCTTACACTGAGCAAGAAAAGCATACAGCATTACATAGATGGATTAATAGCTTGTGGTAAGTGAAATTGATCCATCTAGCATACACGGAGGCTGCTTTCTTTTGTTTGTTTCATGTTGCTTTATAGATGCTAACATAAACATAACTAGCTTATGTTAATTCTGAAAAAAATACTTTAAAATTGGCCATTTGTTCTCTGAAAGTATCTCTCATGGCTTGTTTGCCTGTGTATCCACCATGCAATTAAAAGAAGTATTAGATGTGTGATGGGAGCCACTGTCACACTTTGTTTGGTGAGAAGGCACACCTAATGGGTGCTCAGTCTTCGCTGTTAGTACATCTGGGAGGAAGAGTAGGAGTTAATTCCTGAAATCTTTTATCCCTTGATTGATGATAAGCATATGATGATGTTTATTTTCTCCTTTCCAGGTAAATTTCTTGAGTGGCTCTTCTCAATTGGAATATTGCTTCTCAATTCAGAAATACTGAAAAATAATATTAAAGCAGTGTCTGAATAATGTCTATAATTTTCTGACCTAATGGTTGTTTTGTAACAGCTATTTCAGAAGTCAGGGAAATTATAATTTATAATAGGGATAGGCAATGGCTCTTAATCAGCAGCATATGGATGCTTTGGATGGACTTTGCATTATCTTTTCTTAAAGTCAATAGGGTAACAATTATGCTGACCCACTTATTCCCACTTGTGCTTGCAAAGTGAATGGCAAACAACTGTGTCTTTGAAAGATACGTGTCAACATAGAGGTGGAAATTATGCTTCTCTGAACCGGCAGTAGGTTCCAAAATGGGCTGCTTTAATTCTTCCAGTTTCACATTTTGAAAGCTTTTGGCCAGAGGATTAATAATTAGGTAATTAATAAGCAACACTCTTTACAGCTACTTTTTCAAGAAACTAACCCTGGAATCAAGTATGAATACACTGTACGTAAAGAAGAAAGTAATGAGAATGAGATTGGAGAGCCAGAGTATTTTTGGCAATATGGAGACTGGACGGCCTGCAGTGTTACCTGTGGAAGAGGTAATTCCTCCCTTCCTTTTTCTATTGCTGTTTGTCTTCACTACTGGCAAATCTCATCTAAAAGTTATCCAAACATAATCCTCAAAGAGGTAAGGTTCTTTAGTCTGCATGTGGTGGGAAATCAGATCACTCGGTTACAAAAATTATATGAGGAAAAACTTGTTTACTTTGAGGATAACAGAGCACTGGAACAGGTTTCCCAGAGAGGCTGTGAAATTTCTTTCCCTGGAGGTATCCGAGCTAGCTGGCCCTCCTAAGCAGCACACTGGTGCACTAATAGAACAGGTTTATGCCCAGGTAATCAAAGCACAAATGCATCAGTAATAATAAACTTTGTTGCATTTAAAAAAAATAAGGATATAGCAACAGGAAAGGCGTATTTGGAAAACGTTAGCTCTCCATCATTGTGGAAATTGGAAATGCTAAAGTCTTGCTGCACTTAGCAGGGAATATGGGCATGGTAGAGTTTGTTGACCTGGAACCAAATAGCCTTACACAGCTACACATCATTGTGGTGTGATCCCTGCTGAGTTCAGGTCAGGACCAGGAGGCAAAATAAGAGCAGAATTGAATATTGCCAGTGTTGCCGGAGTACCCTTCTCTGACTTCTGACTTTGAATGATGAGATTGATTTTATCTGAGTGTTCATTCTGTTTAGATTCAAAATTTATTTTTGTTGTACCAAATTACTAGCATTTGAAGTGTTTTGAAAAGTTTATAAGATGAAACTATATTGAAGTAGGCAAGTGCCTCTTCTTCTATGGGTGTGCTGCATGACAAGTCTTACTGAAGACAAGCCTACAGATAGATAAGTAAGAAAAGCTGTATTTAAATAGCCTAAGGTTAGTAGTAAATAACTTTCAAGGATTATTGTGAACTTTCATTTGGTAAACAGTAAACCAGTAGTTTTTCAAGATAAAAGGAAGGGCCAAGAAAGCTGAACTGTTGAACTGACAGCTGCAGTCAGTGTGAGAAATTGATCCTTACCTAAACTTAAGTTCTCCTGGCAAACCTGAACATGCCCAGGACTCAGCATAGGTCCTTTGTTCACCACTGGTCAACAGGAATAATGGCCAGTCTTCACGAGCGAAGATCCGGGGAAGGTCTTTACACCTTCCAGCCTGCGCATTGGATTTTTTAGGTGAGACACAGTGTGCGCGGAACTGAGCCCACCCTTTAATCCTAAGGTTCATCTGCCGGGGCCAAGCAAGCTTGGACGGTGGCAGCGAGGTCCTTAGGACGTAGATGGATTGCCTTTAAGGGTTAACGAGCCCCACTTGCCCGGGAGTGGCCCTGACCGGGAATCGAACCCGGGCCTCGGTGGTGACAGCGCCGCGCCTTTACCACTAGACCACCAGGGGCTCACTGGTCAACAACATAGCAGTAAATCCAAGGGCACTTTGGCCTTTCACAGTCATAGAGATCAGAAAAATATGAACAAATGCTTTGTGGAGCCAAGAAAGTGAAGCTGCATTAGGGAATGACAGATGGGACTACAGGTGGAGGAATGGGGAGATGTAGAAAAGTTTCATCTGTCCTAAGAGAAAAAATGATGCAGTTTTAGCCCAGTGATACACCTGCTTATCCATGGTAAATGTATCTGAAAAAAGTCCAGGTGGTGACTAATGAATGATGAATTATGGCTTGGTAGGGTGAAGCTGTCTCTTCACAGAATGAACCCAGGGCAGCTCCCTAAAGATATTTTCCCACAAGATTCTTGGCCTGTTTTCCGGCTCCATTGCAGTGGAGAAACGGAAGATCCATGTCTTCCTTCATTGCCTTCATATGCCTCCATCTTTTGTAGTCTCAAAGAGGGGTCAGGCCAGTCTACCATAATATCATATAACAGGGAAAAAATACTGTCTGAAAAAACAATGGTTCTTGTGGCAAACATACCTAATACTGCATGCAGGGAAAAGGAGAACACATTGCAACATGTGATACTCATTGTCAGTGTAGAAAATAGATCAGTGCAATTCAGTTCATGGCGAACAAGCACCGAAAGGGGATCATTTATAGTAAAAATCATAAGCTTTGCTCAGTCCTCAGTTCAGGACAGGTTGAGCCTCTTCCTGCCATTTCCTTTATGCAGAAAGGAATCACTTTGCAGTCAGAATCTGTGCACACCAGACAGTGCCCTGCAACTGCTGCACCCACTGGCCAAGAGCCTGTCACTCCAGAACCTGCTGTCAGGACAATAACTAGAGCCTGTAGGCTTTCTGACAGCCAGGTTAATTTAAATGTGTCACTGAGTTTTTTTTCTAGAGCAACTACCTATTATTCTTTCTTTACAGAATCACAGAATGGGTAAGGTCGGAATTACAAGTATTAATCCTTCCTCCTTGCCTAAAGGCTTTAGTCATATTTCTTAAAACCAGCTTCAAGTGGCATTAGATGTAACAAGAGGCATAACACAGCACAGCTGCAACAAAGCGAGGATATTAGGCAACATCAACAATTTACTTCTCTATAGATAGCATCAGTAATTGGCAAATTTTCAAAGCTCTTCAAAAGGACTTAACTGTAAGATTTGTTCAGAGGTTAATTGTTATGTGCCCCCTAAATCCTTCACAACTGTTATGAAGGCTGCTTTGCAAAATTACCATCAGATGTTCCTGAACTGAATTATGGTATTCAACTTGTAGTATTGATTTTAGAAAACAAAGGTCACTGTATTTCCGTTCACTGTTATGGGGTTGAGTTTTGTAACACTGAGAATTTAAAGATTGACTCTTGTATTCTGCACATTACTTGTACATGCACAATATAATTTACTCATTCAAATACAAAGTGAACTCCTTGCAGAGTATCTGATTTAAATGAATGACTGAGACAATTACGTGTTTAAATGAGTTCTATGTTCAAGTATGCTCTTTTGCATATGCCTTTTATACACTTGCTTCTGGTCCTCTATTTCTGTTGTTTTCAGCCTTAATTTTACCCAAACTGAGAGCTATGCAGCCGACAGATTTCTAATCTCTGTTTCAAAAACCTTCCACAACCAGATGACTTTAAACAGACACCTTTCTTTGTAAACCAAGGGAGAAATCAAGAGCTGAAGAGGTTAAGCTCACACTTAAGAAGTCCTGCATTAGGAATGAAGTATCACAGAGAATAGAAGTAATCTCTGAGCAGATTCAGTGAAATGAAGATTATTCTTTGATCTATTATTGTCATTCTTGATTTCTCTTTTTTCCCCAGAATATTTGTAGGTTTGTTGGTTTGTTTTTCTTTTTTTTTCCCCACAGAGCTGAGATAGTACACATCAGTGTGAACTAATTAGCGTTGAGGTCAAAGAGAAGAAAAAGTGGTGAAGAGAGGAAAACAGCTATCTCTCAAAACCCTCTAAAAAATAGTGTTAAGGTTTCAAATTGTACTGAGGTTTAAGTAGATTTAGAATTTTAAATCTGTGACTTAAATGGGATATTACCTATTTAAGTTATGTAATTGTGTAAATACTTGTTAGGGTAGGATCAGTGTGGAGCCCCTGGTGGTCTAGTGGTAAAGGCGCCGCGCTATCACTGCCGAGACCCGGGTTCGATTCCCGGTCAGGGCCACTCCCGGGCAGGTGGAGCTCGTTAGCCCTTAAAGGCAATCCATCTACGTCCTAAGGACCTCGCTGCCACCGTCCAAGCTCGCTTGGCCCCGGCAGATGAACCTTAGGATTAAAGGGTGGGCTCAGTTCCGCGCACACTGTGTCTCACCTAAAAAATCCAATGCGCAGGCTGGAAGGTGGAAAGACCTTCCCCGGATCTTCGCTCGCGAAGACTGGCCATTATCTTATAGGATCAGTGTGGACTGACTAGTTTTCTGATTCTGCAGTATTTTCTAGTTCAACTTGCTCAACCTGATAAAAGCAACTGTTTCATTATCTCATTACATGTATACCTACATGTAATGAGAAAAAATGTGTATTGATATAGGATTCCTTCCAGCTTTGGAGCTCAACTTCCAAACATTTTGAAACTACACTGGGAGTTCATATAACTTCCATAATAAAAGTTGTTTGTGTGAATAAATTAGTTTGTTGATGTCAGTGATCTGCAGTTGTTTTATGAGAATGTACAGCTTCAAAGCAAAACTTTTGCAAAGGTTTATGGTGGTTTTAAAGTGAGTTACAGCATCTGAAATGACACTAAACATTTATCAAAGCGAAAGATTTCTTATTTGTGTTTGCAGCAGCAGCATATCATGATTTTGAAAGGGACAGAAACATATTTCTGTGAACTGCTTTTTTTACAGCTAGTAGGAAGGTTGCTGAATATTCCAGTTATATTTACTGTAGCATAAAAGAGAACGTGGATCCCTGGGAGTCCTGTGCTGAACCAAAATTCTTTCTGCTGCTTGAAGTCACCTGGGAATAGGAGATCACCACCTCCAGACATACTACAGCCTTGCAGCTACTTCCAAACATTGGAGCTTGAATGCCTCCATCCCTTAATCTTCCCTTATAGGTGACACTAATTATGCTCCAGAAAATCAGTCCTCACGTCTGACTCGAGGAAAGCAAGTCATCAAATCCTGTGCTGTAGTCAGTAATTGTTTGGTATGTCTCAGTCCCAAGTCTGAAAGTACTCAAAAAGTGAAAACATACCCTCACATACCTGTTTTTTTTCTGAAGTAGTAAAAATGGGATACAGATTTCCCTTGATATATGGAATCGATTCTATGGAATGACTCAGATATGCATAGAAAAGTCCCTTCTGTGTTACTGAGGCAGTTTTGGGTTACTGGTTGGACTTGGTGGTCTTACAGGTCTTTTCCAACATTAATATTTTTATGATTCTACAAGTCTATATGTTGTATGGAGGAATATTTTTGTATTTCCCAAATATTTGCTATGGGTTACTGGTCTTATCTTCCAGATAATGCCCCACACTAGTTAATAGGAGGTCTGAGGCAAGGAAGGAAAAGCTGGTTTTCTAGGCAAAATAGCCTAACACTTATCCTTGGCACCATAACAAAGTGCTGTTAGGCCCTGTGCTTCCCAGGAGAAGGATAAAAGCCATAGAGCTACAGTGACCTACCATGTGCATATTAATTGCTGTGAATAAATACCACAGTTAATTTAAAGAGAGCTAATAAATGTTTCTTCAGTCTTTTTAGTCCTTAGAATTTGGATGTAATACAGCTATTTTAATGTCTCTATACGAGTCTAGCTACAGCCTTTCAAACTGTAATATTGCAATATATTTTTTTAGATTGGGTTGCAGCATGAGATCTGCCTCAAATTATTGCAGAACTGTGAGGAAATCAGGCCCCTGGAAACTGACTTTCTTTAGATTCACACTAGGGTAATGTAGTATTTTAGTATTCATGTTTCTTTCTGTTAAATGAGTGGGATTTTGTGTAAGTGGAACTATTAGGAAATAACCCAGATTGTTTGTATGGAATATCTCTGTGTGTCTCTTGATCAATGTGATTTGCCTCTTGTGCTGAGTGTTCTGTATTAGTAGCTCAGAAAACATCATTTTCAGTCAAAATGTATACCAAAACTTTTTAAAAGTGGGATTCAACATTAAGAGTCACAAGGTTAAGGTTTTGCTCATACAGTCCGGTTTGTATTCTGCTTAAGCAGCCTTCCCAGAAGTGCAAAGAATGGTCAGCAAAAGCAGGCTTGCTGTGAACAGCCTGATGCTGCTGTGTTGCCTCTTGTCTGTGGATAATGCAAGAACCATTCATAGCCTTTTAAACCTGCCTCAGGGCCTGCAGGAGCCCTTTCTGAGGCTGACAACTACACTGGGATTAAGGAAAGGGCTTTCCAGTGTGTGACTTCAGCTATCTGATCCAAAAGAGCACTGCTTAACCCCTTTTCAACTTAATTGAAGGATGCTCATACCTGATTTAGCTCAGATATTCAGCACAACAGATTGTCACAGCTGTTACTGTATTCTGGGATGCAGAGTACAACCTCTTGGCAGATTTCTGCAGTTCATCCCCAGCCTACAGGGGTTACTCTTCCTTTTTTTGTGGTTTTCTCTGGCAGGGGTGCGGCGCCAGGTCGCCCACTGCATGTGGAAGGGGAGCGGAGCAATCAAGAACTCCTTCTGTGACCCAGCAACTCAGCCCAACGGGAGGCAGAAGAAATGCTACGAGAAGGACTGTCCGCCCAGGTAACGGGTCCTGGGAGGCTCTGGGGTGGTGAATAGCAGCCCTATTCAAAGGGGTATGTTGTTTCTGATACCACATCAACGTGGCACCCACAGCCTGCCATGGTGAGAGCTTCCACGCACCACAGAGCAAGCTGTAGAAACCCTCTAATAAGCAAATCAGAAGTGAGCAGCCCTGAGAGGTTCCCAAGGCGAGTTACTGAGCAGTCTGTGCTGGAAATGGCAGAGATTGCACTCTCATTCATGCGTGTAGGTACTATTTTTATTCAGTTTAGGTGCAGGTGTGCCTCAAGACTGTATAAATTCTTATTTATTTTAAAAATTGTACTCCCGTCTTAGCTCAAGTGATAATGCATTCCTGTGTGGTCCAAAAACTAACTTAGAGAGAGACCTTTTGATGCTGTTTTTCAGTATTTTTTGATACTCCTTTGTCCTTTTTGTGGAAATGATGGGTAGAAATGCCCACTTCTGTAACTAATTTTTATGCTTTCTTTATAACACATCATTTGGCATCTTTATATCATATCCCTTTGTATTTTTAACTTTCAGTGAAGTGCAGCTTTCTTCATTATGTGATCACATAGGAATAATGTTTGCCATTCTTATAACACTGCCTTAACTCATTTTCATCTCTGGTTTTTTTTCTTCTACCACTTGAGTGAGTAGGGTAAGGGAGACTAAGCACAGTGGACATTCCAAGTGTCAGCAGAACTGTGGGCTTGTACAACAGATGTAGATTTGCTGGAAGGAATCAATATTGGTTTTAGTGTCATCCTTTAGGTACTGTAACATCTTGCTTTTGTCTTTTTCATCTTTGAAAGTTGTTTATCATGCTGTTCACAGTGGTATGCCAGTTTTTCCCTAGTAATTCTAGTTCAATCAGAATAAATCGAAGTCATGAGTCCCTTAGAGCTCATTCTGTTGCATTTGGCAGCAGTGAATTACATGAAACTTTAATGTAAAAAGTTCTACATAGCTGTTGGTTTTACCAGTTGTTTCCAAGTACTTTCACAACAGCACATGATGTCTCCTCTGGGAATTATATCTTTTTACTTTCAGCCTAGACTACCAGCACTTCATAATTCTTTGTAGAGTTATGGAAAAACAATTGATAATCAACATGGATTGATAAACTTATTAACTAGTCAACCAGTTAAGAGCTGAGGCCACGCACATATTTTGGGGTGTTTTTTATGGCACATATAAACTGTGCAATCAATTCCAAAGTTCCAAATTAACGGAGTTTGTCCCGTTTGTTCTAAGTGACAACGTTATTTGAACCTGGTCTTGAAAGTGAGGGTGCAGAATTTGTCCCTTGTTGAGCATGTTGTAGAATTATGTAATATGTGTACAAGCTCTTCTGCAGACCAGGCAGAAAAGCTCTCAGCCCTGAGTGATGCTTCTTAAGCTTCTTCTGCACTGCAAAGGAAAGCACTAAAATAATGACAAATGCAGTGCAGGAAAATGGTATGTGTTTAGTTCTGGAGTCATGTTGCATATTTGCTTTTCTCTTAATAACATAAGAGTGACTGTAGTACTTTGACCAAGGGATTGTCTAAAAGTCCCTGTTCTGGCTCTCAGCAGGACCTACATGCCTAAGGAATAATAAAGGCAAGGCAAACATAAATTATATCTCTCTCTAATGCTCTTCCAGCTTCCAACTGGTTTTAATTCAGGGTATTTCCAGAGATTTTTATGGCTTGTCTAATCCGTAACCTCCAATGGACCTCTCTTCCAAGTACTTGTCCAGCCTCCCTCTGCAATGCTGTAAAACTTCTATTATATACAACTTCCTCTGCAAGAAGTTCCACAGCTTTAACCCCTATGTGAAGCACCACCTTGTTTTAACTGTTCTGAACCTGGCTCTCACTAACTTCTGTTGGTGGCCCTGAATTCCTCTGTTGGGAGCAATGGCAGCTTAGTACAGTTTCTTGATTCGTTGCTCTAAAGAAAATCTGAATATTGGAGGAGGGTGTGACTGTTCCATGTGGCATTATACAGGATAACCAAGGGTCCACATGGAGCTGCTGAAGACGTGGAGCTCTGTAGAGACGTGGCTAAATTCTGTACTAGAGGTGAGGACAGTGCTGTTAAACACAACACTGCAGGAGACCTTTGTTTAGTGCTGCAGCCACACAGCTGAAACCATTGGATGATACCGCACTTCCCAACCGTGAACCTGGTTCTTTATAGTGACATCCTGTCTAAAAAAAGGTAGTTGTTCTCTTGAATAAGCTTCCTTCTGATGAACTGCAACATCCCACTGGTGGAAAACGTGCTACCATGAAACAAACTACTCGACCACAAAACCAGAAATAGATAATTTATCAAACAGTAGCTACAAAGATGTTTGTGACTCTCACAAACCAGATCTTATCTCATTAATTCATTTCAGGAAGCTAGTTATAAACAGTTTGAATTAAACGCTTCTGAGTAGTCTTAACATTCTGGCTTGTTGGCTGACTTGCTCTGCATTTATTTTATACTTGTTACTGCATTTATTATTACACTTTCTACTAAAATAATTTGGAACAAAATGAATAAAATATTAAAATATCACAATACATGTTGCTGCATTTTGACTCAGAACAAAATAAAGATGGCTGAACAGCTGAGAGTTAAAATGTTCAACTTGAGTGATGTTGCTCAGTAGGAGTGTGACCAGACTATAGCTTAAATGTATGCTTTTTTCCATGTTAAGGTATGGAGTATGGTTTCCAGTTACATGTTTGTTTGGTAGGCAGGTGTTTGGTTCCATAGGTGTTAAAGTCAGTAGATGATACTTGAACAAGGGTGAGATTTTAACTAGTTATAGTGTTGTGAATTAAAGTTTTGCTTTACCCTGCAAATAAAATTGCCTGGATCCTTTTTACTCTGACTACCCACTTGAACAGAGTAACCTTAAATATCACAAGTACCTCAAATCTCCTGCTTTTTGTCTGCTGTTACTCTATTCTCTTTCCAGACTGCTTAGTAGACTTCCAACAGCATAATAAGAATAGGAAATCTTGTTTCTATTATAATACACAGTGAGAATCCATGCCCTGCTGGTATCTGACATGCCTGATGCTATACAAATACTGAAGGAAGACGGTCTTTCTTTAATTGTGACGCAGCAGAGGGAAGGAGGGCAGGAGGAAGGGAACATTCAGCCCCGTAGTCATGATTTGGTTCCAAAATCCCATGCTTCTAGTTTTTCAACAAGTTGCACACTTCATTCAGCACACATTATCTAGGCATAGAGCAGGACTGTGTAATGGACAAGGCTGTTGGGCTCTGCCTCATGTGTTACAAACCTTGGAAACTCAGTGTGGGAGGAAAAGAGGTCTTATTTAAAGCAGCTGAATGCCACCTAAAAGAATCAGATTTTCTTCCTGCCTCTATTCTAGGCTTGGTTGCAGAAGCACTCACAGCTGCAGCTGAAAACTACCTGAGGTTATGTTTTCACCAGACAGTCTGCTTTCTGTTTTGACAGTCTCAGGAAAATTAGTGCTCATACAAATTAATTACCCAAATTGTGCATTTTGCTTGTTTGTTTGTGTTTGTAACTACAATCTCTCCATGACATGCCTGCCTGTGGAGATAAGGCAGTTGTTTCACTTTGCAGGGACCAGGTGATGCATTAATACTTTAGAACCACTCAGTTGCTGTAGTCGTAAATGCCATCAGAAACCAGAGACAGGAACAAATATTGGGTGGTGACTTCCATCAGGCTTCAGTTTCCATCAGCTTGTCCCAGGCTCTCACCACAGTCAGCACAGCTACCTACTGGTTTTCTTCTTTCTGACAAGTGGATGGTAGATGTTTTGCAGTCTTGGCTTTGCCTTTTTCCTCCTTTGGCTGATATATCACAGCTCAGGTCCTCAGCAGGCACCACAAAGAGACAAGAGTGCATGTGTTTCCATGTCAGGTTTCTCGTTCTTGAATGTTTAAGGCATCTGCATGTACCCTAGAATGAAAATAGAAAAATGCAACATCAGAAATCCTAGTTACTGATAAGGAAAAACTTCCAGTTAGAGTAAGCGTTTTGAAGTGTGTGTGTGGTAAACATGGTTTCAGACAGTTAGCTGCTGGGTTCACCAATACTGTTACCTGCACTGAGTGAGGAACAACTCTGCGTGGCTAAATGTAGGTTTGGTTTGACAACGAAGATGCAATAGGTTAGATTCTTAATTCTGGATCTTTCTAACCTTACTGGAGAACCTTACTGGAGAACCTTACTTTCTTCCATGACTTTTAAAAAAATATTTGGTGTCATAGTTAATCAGTCACTGTTACTGCTGTTCTGTAGTAAGCTCTGATAATTTATTGCTAGGAGTTTGATATTTAAACCTGCAAATTGTTGAACCTTCACTCAGAGCCATTTGAAAATGGTGAGGAGAGTAAGGGGGTCAGCTTAGGATGTCTGTAGCTTGAAATATGTTATTTGGTTCCATTAAAATTAATAGAGCAATACACATATTTAAGTTCCATTTGTGCTAAAATGTCAGCAGTTTACAAGATTGTAGAAAAGATAAAATTGGAAAGAAGATAAAAGAAAAAAAAAAGAACCCTGAAATGCCTTGATTTAGTTGGTGATAATATATTCTACTCTTGTATATTGCTATGTTCTGCTGAGAGGTGCTCCCTTTTTCTCTGTAAGTACTTTAACTACTTTAGTTTTTCTTTGTTGTTTGCAGAAGCCTGGAAGAGCAAGAAACAACCCAAAGGAAGGCAGGAGGAAGACAAAAATATTTTGGCTGTTTTGTTGTTGTTGTTTGATTGTTTTTGTTTTTTTTTTTAATTACAGCAATGTCCAGGAGCCTTACCACAGGGCTGTGGTTTCACTGAGCTGCATTTTAAAGCATGCAGCAAAGGGCTCCCAGGGTAATTTAAAAGGAAATACTGTAGGTACAGATAACTAAAGAGAAGGAAGATAGGTGTAGGTACCACAGAGAAGACCAGATGTTCGTACAAATAAGCTGTAGCATAGCTTGCTTGCTCTGAGTCTTGGTTGGTTTTTTGGGTTTTTTTTAATGATAAGGAATAGATATCAGTGCCTTCCAAATCAGTGACAGCTCACTAGCAACTGAAGAACAAATTAATTAAGGAACATGGAAATTAGAGTGGAAAGGGGAGAGGGATTATCAGCAAACTGAAGAAACCAGAAGTGCAGTAAGATGGGAGACAAAGCAAGGAGCAAAAACTGTTATAAATCTGGATGTCAAACTTGGATGGATTTATCAGAATGGGATTATTTTTTCTCTAAGTTCATGGACCTTAAAAGGAGAAAACCCCAATATAATAGTATTGGTTGCAAGCCAGAAGCAATTTTTTCCTGCCATTTTGTCTAGAAAGGTATTTTCTAAATATATCCCTGCTTTATTTTCATTGTAAGGCTTTGTCATGACCTTTATTGCCTAGGAGCTTTTGTGGTTTAGTGTTTACAGGCTTTTTATACAGCAACTTGAAGCTGTGTACTTGCCCAGGGCACTTTAAACTGGAAGGAGCAAGACTTTCCTTGGTTTGATTTTGGTTTTTCCCTTTTTTTAAGTGTAAAGGTAAATCTTTAGGCAAACAGAGTTGATGCCAATGCTTCTCAAATAGTAGAAACCCAGAAATATTTTGCTCTTCTTTCTTATGGAAGGTAGATAAGCAGATACTCAATTCACTCTGGGTCAGCATGAGAGAAAACAGGTGGATGAAGCTGGAGAAAGGCTAAGGTCAATCAAATACAAAGGGGATGGCTCTTTTCAGGAAGGTGTTCTGCACTGGAAAATACTACACTAGAGGAAACAGTTATCTTTAATTCATTGGAACATTGCATGTGTCTTCTACTCTGTGGAAGACTGACTTTCATCAGGAGAGGGACACATAAGGGGCTTGTTTTCGCTTCTTGAAGGAACAAAGTAAAGAAAAGTCCAGCCTAGTACAGGCCTGGATGCTAGGCCCAGAGGGAGAGCACTGCAGGGCACTGATCCCTTGTGGATACCAGCAGTGTAGCTCTGACTAACCTGATTTTGGGGTTGTGTGCCTCACTGCGTCCTCTTATGGAGGTAACACAGGGCCAGTTTGAGCACTTGTGCAGTACTGGAGGCATAGATGTGTAAGGGGATCTTCTCAACCTCTGTACTGTCATTACAAACCTTCCAGTGATTCTTATTTGTTAACTCTTCTGTACTGAGGTAGCAATAAACAGACAAACTATAGCATGCAGTTAATAGATTACTTGCTTAAATAGACTTGCTAGCAGTTCCTCAAATTTGAATTTGAAAGAGTATCTACTCAGTGGATTCTTACACTTCAGGAAATACTCAGTGTCTGCTTCTGTCTGGGAATCCTGCCTCCTTTTGCCTTCTGTCTTTCAGTGACTGGCTGATGATACTAGAGCACAGGGGAGATGGGAAAGCTTGAGTGATCTGGACTTAACGTGAAGAGCATGTATCTGCACTCAGATTTTAAGTCACTGATTGTTTTTCTTCTGGTCTCTGACCTTTTCCTTAATGTGCTTGTGATGTTTCTCATCCCCCTGGTTTTCAGGTGGTGGGCAGGGGAATGGCAGAAATGTTCAACCACATGTGGCCCAACAGGCCTGAAGAAGCGAACTGTACTTTGCATCCAGACGGTGGGATCTGATGAGCAGGCACTGGCTGTGACAGAGTGTCAGCACCTGCTTAAACCAAAGACCCATCTGTCATGCAACAGAGATGTCTTGTGCCCGTCTGACTGGACAGTGAGCAACTGGACTGAGGTAAAGTCATATTTTTTCCCCCATGACCTGTTAGAGTCAGCAGAGGGGAACCAACGATTTTGCTTCTTTTAAATAATATTTTTTTAGGTTTAGCATGTCTTCACAAATCTTTTGTGCAGAAGAAAAAAAGCTGCCCTGCTTGCTAAACACCTCAGAAAGTGATGCTTGTTAACTGTTTCTTGGTTTGCTGAGCTTTTGGGACAGTAGAACAGAGCATGTTTTGAGTGCTGAAAAGTCTTTGTGACACTCGTGGCTGTTGTGGACCAGACTGTGGGGAGGCTCTATGTGTTGTCTGCAGGCCTACAAAGAACTGTTTTAACATTCTTTCCATTTGTATCTCTTGCATTCATGACTGCCTTTATTCCCATAGCTTGCAAACTTTGGAGATGTGGGAATTGTTCAAAACTGTGTTCAGGCTGGACACTGGGAAGCATTTCTCTACTAGGAGAGTGGTCAAACACTGGAACAGGCTTCCTAGGGAGGTGTTTGATGCCCCCAGCCTGTCAGTGTTTAAGAGGAATTTGGACAATGGTCTTAATATGCATTAACTTTTGGTCAGCCATGAAGTGATCAGGCAGTCGGTCTAGATGATCATTGTGGGTCCTTTCCAAGTGAAAACTCTGTTATTTTCTTTTTTTTGAAAACTCCTCTCTCCTTCTTTCTCCTAACCCCCTTTTTTTTTTATTTATTTTTCATTAGACTGACTGCTGTGAGAACAGAGTCACATAATGAGCTAATAAAATTTTGTGATAGTATTGATTTGGTTTATGCTGCTTACGTACCATCATCACAGAATGTTGATTGCTTTGTTAATTGATCAACCACCATGTTTTAAATGCCTGTGAGAAGACAGACTGGAGTTACATGACTAGCAGTACAATTATATAGAAATGGCATGCTGCTGGTGCTCATGTGCCATTGGATTATATTTGCAATTTACTGACCAAAGTAAATTTCTACATCTGTAGAAACTAGAGAGGAAGTGTAGGACAGACTACTTCACCTGCACAAATGATAGGATTGTCAGGAAATTTGTAACTGCAGAATATTCCTCACTGGTGAATGTAAGACAGAGATTTACACAGGTAAAATTTCCCATTGCTCGAAACTGATCTGTGTCTTATAAATTAAACATACTTAATTAGGCACATAATGAGGATAGAGTGTTGTAGCCATTCTGAAATCTCTTTTTAGTACATGGCTGTAATCTAAAGCAGAGATTTTCGAACCTAATTCTGGGAGAAGACATTACCTGGAAAAGTTAATAAGGTTGGATATTCCTTTTTAATTTCCTTGAATGCTACTACAAATCATACAACTGGCAAAGTCTGACAAAGTAAGTGAGTTGTATTTCTGTTTAAGAAGGAACATAGTGTTAGTTGTTGTTGTTTTCCTCAATAATCAAAATCCTTTCCTGAATAACTTCAGAGGCCTGACTGCAGCTGAGGTGAATTTGCACAGCTCTGAATAATTGAACATGCTATTCGTCTGGAAGTGCAAGGAGACCAGACAGAATAGCTAATGAACCTACCTACTGTGAGGCTACTCTGCTTGCTTCCCTGCTGCTGTTGCTGCAGAGCTGATGTTATTTTACAGGTGTGAACAACAAAGGGTGCCCCAGTAACACAAGATCATTGGTATTTTACTGCCCTGTGACCTAAACCAGCTCTAAAAAAAAAAATTAGATGTGCCAGGGGCATTACAGTGCTGACAAAAGGAGTGTTCATCACTTTATGTCGGGCACCTGGTTATAAACCCCCTGAGTCAGCTGGTCAGGCTCCCTCACATCATAGGAAGAATTTCTCCAGTAGGTTGGTTGTTATATCTGCCCTCATACTCAACCAGCTATCCAGCCACCAGAGAGGTGTGATTTCAAAAGTCCTTAATGGAGCAACAGCTGCTGAAGGCATGGCTATGCCTGCGGGTCTGAGGGTGAAAAACATCACAGAAAAACTGGGTCACTTTAGCCTCCGGCATCCTTTATACACAGCAGTGCTCCCATTTAAATAGAAGCCAGATAGGTTAATTACTTTCAGTAGTCTGTAACTGAGGAGGGACGTGCTAGCAGCTCTGACAGCACTTGGTGGTTGCACCATGACTAAATGAAAAATCTATTTCATAAAGTCAACAAGGGTCTGTGAGCTGCATGGATCATCACAGCAGGTTTGGGGCACTGTGAGCAGCACCAAGCCAGTCAGATGCAGGTTTGATTGCAGGTTTTTAGTCTGTTTTTTTAATAACCCTGGTGGAAAAAGTGTTGGCTAAATGACTATTGTGACTCAATGAAGGAATCAAAATCTGTTGTATTACTTTTATATTTTGCCTTTATTGTGTAGTCTTTTTTTCACTGCTGTTTCCTCAAGGTGACATTTACTGTTCTTAAAATTTGGAAAGAACTCCATGATAGCAGAACATCACTAGAATGAAACACTTGTTTTTCAAGAAAAGCTTTGTAAATCATTATTTGTAATGATGCTTCTTTATTATAAACAAGTCATCTGATACTTATTGATATGTGCAGCAGAACAAAGAGGGGTTGTATATTAATTCTATTTCCCTTGCAGTGCACAGTTACCTGTGGTGGTGGAATAAGGACTCGTAATGTCACTTGTGCCAAAAATAACGATGAGCCATGTGATAGTTCCAAAAGACCAAACTCTAAGGCCCTGTGTGGTCTTCAGCAATGCCCTTCTGCTGGAAGGTTCCTGATGCCCCCACTGGCACCCAGAAGAGGCAAGATCATAATTAGAAAAACAACTACTAATTCCAAACGGAATCTTCCTGGCAGGATTCTCAGACCAAGCCCAAGGTCCTACACAACAACAAAAACACCCAAGCCTGAAAGTGTAACTCCCAGTTTACCTACATCCTCTGGTCTGGGTAATATCTCAGAAAAAGAGGGAACAGCCAACAGAACATTACAAAATTTTGCTGGACCGAATGATGTTTACAATTATCCAGTTGTTTCTACTGAAAACAGTTCATATCAAAATACTACTTCATGGCCTCTTCATAACAGCTTAAGTACTGAAATTATAAGGCCTTCTGAAAATACTTCTGAAAGTGAGCCAGTTTCTACTACAGAGAGTGAGATGCACAGAAGTGAGGACACTCCTGTTTCCTCGTTTACTAGTAATCCAGAAATAACTTCCAGCTATGATTACTTAACCGAAGAATCTGATGACATTGATGGGCCTCTTGGAGTCAGCAAGAAACCAACTGATCTCTTTTACAGCACAGAACTCAATTCTGAAATCAGAACCAGAAACACAACCCTAGACACTGTCTCTCCTCTCCTTCAAAATGAGAGCGTGACTCCCCAGTCCCTACCAGCATCTCACCACCAAGACCCTTCTTTGCTCCTTCCTGTTAGCAGAGCAGCACAAGGGATGGCATTTCCAACAACAGCAAACTATATCAGCCTGCAGGTTGGTGTGCCTGTTGTAGAAGTAACAACCCCACAAGCACCAGTTGCAGAAACACCTACAGTGCTTGGACATGTACCAAGAGACCAGACTGACAACAGAAAAGAAGCAAAGCTGCCTGACACAGTAACTACCAGCACACAATCCTCAGCTCTTGAGCACGCTCTGAGGAACCAAAGTGCAACATCTGAGGGTGTTTTAGTGAATGCCACAGAAAACAGCCGTGTAATAGCATCCAACAGTTTGCCTGGTGATGCCTACTGGATAGTAGGCAACTGGAGTGAGGTAAGTTGTTTTTAGCTTGTCAGAAATTGAGAGTGTGAACAGCTGACTGAACCACTGCTGAAATGAAGCAGTTGGTTGAGATTATCTGAAATCAATATAATACATTCATATAAAATACTTGACACTAAAGAGTTAGTGACTTGGGATATCTAGATTGCTTACATAGAGTGAATATAGTCAACAGTGGGCCTGGCCATATATTACAGACTTTTATTTAATATACTTCCCACTGTAAAATTTTGTTTTTATGTAAACAGAGTTCCTTTTATGTGAATGGATTTTATATGTCTGAAATCATGGTACCTAAAGTGAAAGACTTCAGTATCTGAACTAATTATCTCATCCTTCTAAGGCCTTTTTTACCAAGCTAAACAGGGTCAGATCTGGAAAACTCCTTGAACTGATCTGCCTCTGTCTCAGTATTGATGGAGAAGGTCCGTTTCTCTGTACCTGCTTGCCCTTGGCTCTGCCTGGAGTGATTCAAAATTATAGAATTGCAGAAATGCAGGGACAGCAAGTGATGACCCATGTGTATCCCATGGCAGTGGAGGCACATCTAGACCACTGAGATAGTGTTGGTGTCCTCTGTCTAGATGCAGCCAGTGGGTAAGACCCCTGAGGAAGAGCAGGCTCTGTCACCACCACATCAGTGGTTGTTCAGGACGTGTGTTCTTGATGGCAGTTTGAAGTTTCACTTGTGTCTTCCCATGAAATGGGTGAAAATGGCCTTAGCTTCCCTTGTTCTAGTGAGATAGGTGAAGCATTTCCTCCTGCACATGCCTGAACAGCTGCATTTAGATCTGCTTGGGTGAAAGAGTCTGCCAAGAGAATTTCAGGGGAAAGGTTGTACCCCCAAGCCCACCACAGCCTGAGCAGAGGTCTAACATAGAGTTGCTGCAGTCTGTCCTGGTCGTTCATTATCCACCTTAGAAATATTTTCCTTATACATAGCCAAAATCTTCTGTACTGGAAATGAAGAGTCCCTTTTTTTATATGCAGACTGTGGAGGAAAATTTTCTTCTTAATAACTGTTTTGAAGTCCAATTTCTAAATTCTTTTCAGATTTTCCTTATGTTTTCTAAATATCTGATGACTTTGTTGTTCTCATCTGGACTTGCTTCAGTTTCATCACATATTTCTTCATCAGTGGCATTCATTGTGGCCCCATCTGACACATGGCATATAAAATGGAATAATTGCTCCCATTTTATTTATTACTGTCTTTTTGAATGCTGGAATCAGATTTGTCTTGTTTTGTAACCATCTCACTTCCACTTATTGAATTTGTTGTCCATTGTAAACCCTGGGTCCCTTAAGACAGTATTTCTGGATCAGCAGATGTCAGATGTTCTCAGTTATGTTTGGGAGATATATATATATATATGTATATGTGTGTGTGTGTATATATATATATATATAGATATGCATTAAAAGTTTTCCCTAAATGCAGTATTTTGCATGTATTTTTTGAATTTCACTGTTTTCTTATAGTTTTTAATGTGGTGAGGTGTCTTTGAATTCAGATTTCAACATTTTTGGCAATTCTCCCAACTTGTCATTATCTGCAAATGTTTTAAACACATGCTGTCTTTCGTTATTCTGTTAGTTAATGAAAATACTGAAGAGAACCTGGCTTTGGACAGAGCCCTGCCAGGACTATGTTTGAAGTATCAATTCATTTTGACACTGAATCAACGAGGACCACTTAACTACAGTTTTTCAGGGTACCAAAGATATCCCATTAGCACCAGACCTGCTCATTCTGCACCTCTGCTGTTGGTCATGAAAAGTCACCTGCACTTTCTACCCCTGTAATAGACATCTACTGTGACAAGAGGGTATCTTGGTTCCCAAATGACAAAAGGGAAAAGCAGTAAGTCTTCACAAACTTCAGAGCAATCTGTCTCCTTTATGTAGCATCAAACAGCAGTCAAGAAAGCTAAGGCTTTATGCTGAAATGTGCTTTATGTTGCACTGTTTGGAGCATCATGCATCTTGAATCTGTACCTGCACACAGCAGCTTTTGAAAGAATCCTGCTGTATTTCACTTTCCTCAGACAAGATTATAAAGCTTTAATAAGTATGATCTATCCAGCACCATCCCTGGAGCTGTGTTTGATCTTCTCATGTGTGCTCAGACTGGGGCTTTGGTCAAAGACTGAGCACCCCTTCAGTAAAGTCTTAGTGTTGTCAGACTGGCATAGCAGAGCTGAGAAAACCATCAAACAGTCAGCAAGCAAGACAAGGGCAGTCCATCTTCTCAGGCAGAGAAATTGTCCTGGATAGATATGTCACTAGGCAAAACTGAACAGTGGTATGCATTTTCCTTTAACAGGACCCTTGTACACATGTTCTAGGAATCTCCACGTCTTCAATGTTGATATTTTTCCTGCCTCATCTTCAGCTTAGGTTTCCTTATTTTTCCAAGAACACTTACTCAGCTTTCCCACTTCCACAAAAGGAGTTCAAACCAAACAATAGTGGTTGCTTTCTGCATCATTTTGCTGATTATTTATGCTGTTTCTCATGTCCACTACAGGTTGCTTGGTGTGTGTTGGATTTGATTCTATATGTATAGTTGTTCACTGTCTCTGCCTTTTTAAGGGAGAAAGAGGTAAATGGATGTCTCCAGCCACTCTTTACCCCTTCCTGCTTTAGAATACAATGACAGTGTTTGACTTTTTTTTGAGGAGTGTGCATTTTTTGGATCTGGACTGGAATAATCGGTATTCTCTTACCTCAGACACCAAAATCCTCCAAATTTTGATAACACTCCATAATTTCCTGAATTAATAATTTTAAAAAATCTTTTTCCTGTACATTCTCCCATGTTTTATTTAAGATTTTCAGCATCATGTTCTTAATTTGCTGATTATCTCACGAGGAATATTAGGGATAGGGAAGGAGCAATGCTGGAGATTGGATGCAATTACACTGTACATTGGATCTCCAAAGATAACAAAAGAAAACTGTGGAACAGCTGATACAGATTTAGAGTGTCTCAGTAAGCAGGAGTTTGCCAAAGAGCATTGCTTAGTATACATCAGAATTGATACTGTCTTAACAAAGCAATAGAAAACTCTCTTTCAGAACATTAAATAAAATTCAGATGAGTTTGAAGTCTTCTTTTGAGTTTCCCAGGCAACCTAGGTCACCTAAAACGGCTCTAGATACTTAGGTTCCAGGATTGTTGCTAAATGATGTACTGATGTTGAGTTTTCCCCTGGGCTTTCCTCTTACCCTTCTGCAGTGCTCCACCACCTGTGGAATGGGGGCTTTCTGGAGACTGGTGGAGTGCAGCAGCAGGAACACATCTCGTTGTCAGCACATCAAAAAACCTGATCCTGCAAGAAAATGTTATCTCCGCCCGTGTGCTAGCTGGAAAACAGGAAATTGGAGCAAGGTAACTTCATTCAGAGCTGTGTGTGAACAGTAAGCTTGCAAATTTCAGTGAGTAGGAAATTCTAAGTACTTAATTTTTAAAGCAATTATTTACTCAGTGGTAATGCACACATGGTTCCCAGTTGACCATTCAGCAGTAATTTTCTGATTTCCTGACCAAGTTATATCTACGTACACATCTGCTGTCGATTTTGTTCTTCCTGTGGTGGGCTGTGCTCATTAACTCTTGCATCCTACACCAAAGCAGGACTCACTGTTCATGTTCTATGGAGATCATACGGCAAAGCTGTACATATTTGGTTGTGGCGTCTTTTTGATCTCTGCCTCCAGAGGCATCTCCTAATTTTAAGAAGCAGTGGGAATTTGGAGGAGGGAGTTGTCATGTTCCTATTCACCCTTGTCACCATATATTATCTCTTATGTGACATGATCTGTTCCCCATCCATTTAATCTCTAATTTTTACATTTAAAAAATGAAAGAACATTGTACTGAGGAGAATGCCTGCTATGTGTAGGGTCCTGTTTGATCCTAGTTGTGTACACACGGGCTGGTCAAAGGACAGAATAGTGTCCAGGCTGGTAAGTGAAGCCCAAGGAATTGTGTTTGATTTAACATTGATTTAATAAAGAGAGATGTCTCACTCTTTTTCAGTACATATCATTTTTGTGGACAAGGTTGTTGCCACTGGGCTAGAGGGCAGATTCGTACAAAGAAAAGATTATAGTTACAAAACCTGTGCTATATTATTAAGCTCTTTGACATAGAATTGATTCGTACAGGAATTACATGCCTATTTGGGAAGTTCAGGAAAGGCCAAGGCTTTACATAACTACATTTAAGCCTTCAAAATTAATTTTAAATGATACATAGACACTGTGCAGTTCCATTTGCAGTAGGGCATGTTTCACCTTCACTTTTTCTTCATAAATGTCACTACTCTTGCAAGAAGTGAATGATAGTTATGTCAAAAAAAGTAGGTAGAAATAAGGCTTAATGATAAAATACTACGGCACACAAATTTTTATGTGTCAGTCCAATTGTGAAAACAGTTTAAAGCAAAAGGCTTTTCCTAACAGATTTCTACTGTGTTACTCACCCTTATTTTCTGTAAATTGAACTAGACAGGCAACCTAATTACAATTTAATATATAAAAATGACTAGCTTCTGTTTGCTTTACATGTGAAATTGTTTTTTGTTACTCATTTCCAATATTTTTAAGGCACCGTATCATATCAAGATGGCTATATTCCCCTGCTAGTGTAGTAGAGCTTTTTCTGTTCCTTTGCTCTCATCTAATTCTCCCCTTCCCTAAAAGAAAGGTGCTTCAGATTAGATCTTACAGTCTGAGTTTAATACTAGGTATCACTTCCACACATTTTGGGGCTGTTGTACTCATTTTTTTACAGTCACTTCTGTCCACTCTTTCTATCCAGAGGGACAGAAACTCCCATGGACAAGAGTATGGATTCCTTCCCCATCCATTCTTCATCTCCCATGGGAGGTATTATGTTTAAATTCTTTGCTCAACTGAAGAATGGTTATTTATGCAAAGGAGAACAGCTACTGCAGCATGGTGGTAAAGGTGAAAGCTGATCTGAGGTTACTCAGTGGTGTAGTTGGAATTGGCTTTAATTCTGGAGGAAGTCAAAATGTGTATTTTTCCTTATCCTTTGAATAGAAAATTCACATCTTCCTCAACAACAGGAGAGTTCCTCACCTTTGGTGTCTGGGGACACGACCTGGTGATGCCGCATGAGGCCTTTGAGCAAGCTCCAGAGAGAAATAGGAGGCTGGAAGGGCTCGCTTAGCTCCCCGGCAGACCTCTAAGCTGAGAAGTGATTTCCCAGGCTATGAATGAGGCTCAGGGTGCCTCTCTTCTTTCTCATTCTCTCACGCCCAGGCTGCTCTTGGGGTATGGAACCTCTTGGTGGCTTGGAGCAGCAAGGAAGGTGAGGGTGGGAACTGCTACTCCCTCCTTCCCTCCTTCAGAAACAATTAAGGAACTGACATTCTCCTTGCATACAGAATTCATTTTTTTGTATTTGTTGCATTATGACTCTTTCACTGTGACATTTTTGAAATAATTGTCAAGATTTCCCAATTAAATACACACCCATGTCATTAATGGACATGGCAGTGAAGGAAGGGAAATACTTACACGGCGCGTTCCAATTTGCCGTGATGAGACCCACAGTGTTTAAGCCTTACAACAGATTCTTGTTATGGTAAACTGGAAATTCCCTCTGTTCAGGGTTCTCAGAGCTCAGGCTGTCCTGCTGCTCTGTGACTGGGGGAGGTACAGCCCCTCAGCAGAGCGTCACTTGGAGATGTGCCTCTTTCTGTTTTGCGTGCAGTGCTCTGCGAACTGCAGTGGTGGCTTCAAGACCCGAGACGTTCACTGCATTGATGTCCGTGAAAAGCGACTTCTCAGGCCTTTCCATTGCCAGTTACTCGGATATAAACCACAACTCAGCACTAGGTGTAACACAGAGCCTTGCTTGCAGTGGCATGTGGAGCCCTGGGATGAGGTATTGTCCTTAAAAAGAAGCTTTGGGAATGAGCAATTACCAGTCAGGTAACAGTGATTGTCAGATCCCTTGCTGTTGGGTAAACTTGTGCTCAAAGGAAGACAACGCAGCTGGTGTGTACCACTCTGCAGTCCTTGTGTGTGGTTACAGCAAGAATTAGCATAGGCATTTGTCAGACTTCCCAGAATCATTCTTGTGATACATGCGATACACAACCGGAGCTGTAAATCACCATGCCTTGAAAGAGAGTAGTAGATAGCCTGGAAGAAGATTTGTTTTAGCTATGCTATTGGATCAGTAAATGTGGTTCATTTAGGTTAATTTCTTTTGCTGCCATTTTAATGTTGCTTTCTCATGATAGTGAATTTAAGGTCTTCCTTTCCCTTCAGCTTTTGGGCTGAAATTTTATAGAGCTGGAAGCTTAAGCCAGACATAAGAAAAATCTATCTGACTTTTGGGTCCCTTTGTAATATAAATCTGTTCCAATGAACTCATAGGCAGCCAGGAACGTATTTGTGTCAGCTAAAGCACATGTTCTGATTACATTTTAATGTTTACTCCCACTAAAATCAGCTCTGGAGGCAGCACCATGATGTTTACAGCCCTCTGGACCTGACACTTTTGCATTTCAAGGGAGGTGGTCACATTGTTCTTTGCAAGACACTGACAAAATACACTTGCAAGAAGGAGAACACCAGGATGTGTGATTTCTGTCAGAGTAATCAGCAAGGGTCAGAAAAATAAAAATAGCCAAATGATTGCACCTGTTTGCCACTTAAATTTATTAAAAAAACCCACTTGTCAAACCCTGGCAGTTGTCCTCATGCTAAGGACACTGGATAGAATTGGATTTGAAAGGTTCATTTATCAGATGTCAGACAGAGTACTCTGTCCATAGGGATACAGTTGCTTGTAGGACAGGATGCAATTGCTTTTAGAACAGGAACAATGCATTACTTAAAGTATATCTGGCATCTTGTTTCATGCCACAGTGTGAAATACTTCGTGTATTTCAAGCAGGCTCTGCTGCAGACCAAGTGAAAAAATAATAAAAATTCAGTGAATAAGTAATACTGGAATGTGGACAGAAGAATGGTTAAAAAATAACTTAGGCCACTGTCTCTGTAGTGTATATATTTTTTATATATATAGTGTATATATAATAAAAGTAGACACTTTTATTGCCAAATAGGTCATTTATTGTATGGACTGAGTGAATTTTAATGTCCCAAACCACCTCATAAAAATGAGATGCTGCATCTCATGAACTTGTTCTGTCTTCAGTAAGTATTACAGATTAATCCTGCAGACATGTGACTTCCAATCTCATTCTTGTTAGAGAAGCTACTGGTGCCAGCTACTGATGAGCAATTCTGTGTTGCCTGTTCTGTGTAGCAACTTCCATGCTGTCCTATAGTCCTCACAATAATACATGTAAGGAGCAGCTTTTCCCCAAGTAACAGCTTATTTCCTGTCTGCTTCCAAGCATAGGATGAAATGTCTCCATGCAGGGCTTTTCTTTATGCCTAGACTTTAGGACTTGATGTGCAGGCTGGCCTGTACAACTTTCCAAATCCCAAATCCCATGGGTCAGTGACCCAGGGTTCTTGTTACCTGTGTCTCGGCATTTCTGAATGAACATTTCCAGCTGTCTTTATGGTCTGTTTTTGTGTTGTTACCCATTCCCACTTCTCTCTGTGTCCCTCTTTTGTTAGTGTTCGAGAACATGTGGTGGTGGCCAGCAAAAGCGACACATCTACTGCCCAGAAGAAGGGCACTGTGACTGGACCAAAAGACCCAATGCCACTGCATCCTGTAACAGGCAGCCTTGTACACAGTGGATTAACCAGGCCTGGAGCCCGGTAGGATTCGACCTATTTCTGGTTTGGTTTTTTGTCATGAGTTGGCCATTTTTGGTCACATTATCCACTTGTCTTTGAACCCCAGGGCCTGTGACAAGGGTAGCTTTTTATTCACAGCTGAAACTACAAGTGAAGAACTTTTGAAAATATTACTAAACATTTCATAGCCAGCCCATCTCTGTTCCTTCAGCTGAGAGGTATTGTAGCTTCTACTTTTTGTTACTGCATATTAGATGCTGTTGAAGGGCTGAGGTTTTTAACTTGTCTAATAAAAAAGAAGAAACCATTTACATTCTTCCATTGCTCATCTGAAATTTTCCACTGTTCAAGCTATTGCAGGGGGTTGGATGATCCCTAAAGCAACTTTGTGGAATATTGGACTTGCCCACACAAAAGGAAAATCTGAGTTTTGGCCAATAGCCTTCTACTTTGACACCTGGAAATCTAATTGACAAATATAGGACATGTCTTTGGGGAACCTTCCAGTATCTGCAACACGTGTTTATTTATAAAGAAAATGGTATTTCTAATAAATCTTTCCCTTTGTTTTCCCTGATAAACACTGCATACATTACAAATATCCTCACAACACAATAGGATATTGAAGGAATGGTAAAAGCGGGAGCCACAAGTGAGGAAACAATGGAGACTTATGTAACACAGAAAATTTAATGAGATGGTTTTGGCACAAAGCCATTAGATGGGGCATGACTACAATGTAATGTAAAGTTAGTGTAACACTTAAATGTGGAAGAGAAATGCATAAAATCAGCACCTGAATGCAAAAAATTATGACAATTATTTTACTGATTTATCAATCCCATAATAATGTATTAATTATTAATTTTACTTTATTAAATAGATTTTAAACATCAATGTAAAGTTGTTGCAAGAGTACCTAAGATCTTTTAATGTGCTTCACACCAGTACTATTGTTTCTTAGGCACAGAAATATACATTAGAGCAAGGATAATTTGCAGAAAAATTAGAGAGGTACCAGTCTTGTCTTCATCTCTGGTGCTTCATCAACTGACATTCTCTGTCTGTTGAATAATTTATCTTGCTGGGCACTATTTATCTGAAGAGGAAAAAACCCTTAAAATTAATTTGAAATCCCAGATGCTCTTAGAAGTCTGAAGAATTAAATATATTTTAAAAATGCTCCTTTTTTATGGCCATCTGTATGCAGCTAGAACAAGCAGCCAGCAGTTCTTTTGTGGTTGTAAAGAAAGAGTAACCCCTGTGTAAATGTCACAAAAGAAACAACATTTCACTGAGCTTTTTTTTTTAAATCTTATCTTGGCCATTTGTGGACATAACAATGCAATGATTATACATGTTTAACTTAGATAGTGAGAAAACACAGGATGCAAAAAAGGTCCTAATTTTTACTAATTTGATTAACTACTGTCTTATTTTCTAGAAGTGATCATCACTTCTCAGTAGAAAACAGTCCTCTCCCCCTTGTTACACATTCCAAGATGCTATATTTATACTATTTACCCTTCTACTGTATGCTGCCAAATCTGACCACAGTACACCATGGAGATGTCTGGATAGAGCACACAGCATACATAGTAGTGTAAAGTCATTGGTTTGGGATCATACGGCATTTTTAGCCTTCTGTCACATTACAGCACAAATATTGGCATATTACAAAATTTTAATGTAAAAATCTTTTTATGTATTTTAAACTTACTCTCTTTCAGTGCACTGTTTCTTGTGGAGGGGGCTTTCAGCAAAGAACTGTGAAATGTGTGAATACAGAAACTAATGAAAGTGAAGATGACAATGTGTGTGTGGACAAAGCCAAGCCAACAGAGCATCAGAAATGCAATCTGCAAGAGTGCAGGAAACGTACAGGTATGGTAATACACCTGCATGAGACAGTTTCCAAAAACTCTCCATTTGTGCTGAGATTCTTCAAAAACTGGGAACTGAATCTGTCTTCTCAATCTGTCAACTTCTTTTGAGTACTGTGGGCTCAGTACTTGCAAGTCAGCCTGACCTGCTGCTGCTCAGCTGCTCTGTTGGCAGAAAGACGCTGTTGTGTTCCCCAGCCCTCACAGCCTTGTGTTGCCATGAGGAGTGCAGTTCTCTGAGCATGCATCCCTAATTTATGATGCCACGACTAAATGAATAGACCTGCTCGTATTGGCCTGTTTTAGGTAACTCAGGCTGCACAGAGGACTGTGGAAGGACATGCAGTGTGAGTCCAAACAGATGCCGTTTCTTAAGATAGATTCCCCTGTGGAAACTGGAGATTCTGGACAGTGAGTGCAAGCAAGCAAATTCTTACAGAGAAACACTGCAAGACAAATCAGTGTCCAACAGGGTAGGACTGTCCAAAATGAAGAGGTGGGGAGAAGTGACTCAGGGTGACCTATACTTCTCTTGTTCAAAGGCCCAGGAGCCCAGTGGTGTAGATGGTTAATAGCCCAGAAGAGAGGTGGTAAGGGAAGGAGGAAGCTTACAAAAGGGGTACAAATCTTTATCTGTAGTCTATGTACTGCAGTATCCAGCTGGTCCCCTCAGGTAAGAACAGCAACAGCTCAGAGTCCTTCTAAAAAAGCCTTCAAAAGCCTTTTGGAAGATGATTCATAACTCTTAGTAAGTCAGTGGTAAGGATCTAATTTGGCAATGAGACAAGGGTTTGACTCCTGAGGGCAGTGCAGATATGACATACCCTTGAGAGAGATGCATCACTCCTGCTGCTGTTCATAGATCTTTAGCACATGTTTTGCCCTAGTGTTGAGTTGGTCTGCTTATTTCCTGTCCCTCTCATGTTCAGAAAGACAGAATCGGATAAATACTGCCTACACAGATTAGCACTAGTTATTAGAGTATTTCTGTGAAAAAAACTCGAGTGGGCCATAAAGCACAAAAGATGCCCTACTGGGTAGGACACCGTTCCATGCAGCCAAACCTATGTCTCACTCAGAATAAGAGTGGTTTGGCAAGTTCTTTTGCCAGTTCCCTTATTACTCTGGGGTGGATCCCATCAGGGCTTATAGACTCACTTGGACACTCAGAGTGTCCACTTGGCATAGCAGGTCACTAACTATCTCCTCCTGGATTATGGGGGCTTCACTCAGCATACCCTCCCTAAATTTCAACTCTGGGGCTGGGTATCCTGAGGACAACAGTTCCAGAGGCTCACAACCTGGTGTGAAAAGAATCACTTTTATCTGTTTTAATCTGCCTTTATTCTAGTTTTCATTAAGTTTCCCTACTTCCAGTGCTGAGGCGTTTGCTGAACAACAGCCTTGCATTCAGCTAATGCACCGTTTCCCTGCTTTTGCACACCCTCTCTTCTCACAGCTGAAGATTCTCAGTTTCTAATATCTCAGTTTGGCACATCTCAGTTTATTAAAGCTACCACAGACCTGTCAGCACCGTAGTACACACAGGACCACTATCTGTCTTATTCTGGTGCTGCAGAAATTGAAGCATAGCCAAGCTGAACATGTAGTTGCATATGCTTTGTTTGTCCTCTCCTGCATGCCCTGTCTTGCTCTGCATCACTCTCCCAGCCCACTGCACCCATCTCAAATGCAGTTAGAAGAATGCAAAAGTACCAGGCTCACCAGTCATTGCTGCTAGGCTGTTCCTGGCAGTCCTTATCGACAGAAATGTTGAAGTGAAAAACATGGATCCACTCTATCTGCTGCAAAAGTAAAGTCTAACTGAACAGCAATGAGTGCTGCATTTTCCAAGACAGAAGGTCATGTGTTCACTAAAAGGTCCTAGAATTTCAGGGGGATCAAGCTGACCTGTAATACAAAGGAAGAGAAAACTATCATAAATAAGAGCCTTGACAGACAGGACTGGCATAAAGCAGTTCAAAATTCTTGAACTACGGACAGTGAGTGCGTCAGCAAAATATAACTAATTCTTCTCATCTTCTCCACCACAGGGCTACCCTGCACCAAAGACCAGCTGTCAGTTCACTTCTGTCAGAGGCTGAAAGGCATTGGCAAGTGCTTGCTGTCATCAATACAGACTCAGTGCTGCTTCACGTGTAGTCAGCCCCGAATCCGTAACAAAGCAAGATATGGAGATCAGCGAGGCCTCAGACAACAAAATTACACTAAATCTAGAAGAAAATCACCTCAAATCCAAGAAAACAACAACCAAGCAGCTTGGCACTAGCTGTTATTATCTTTGAGTAGGGCTTCTGTTTACAGGTTTTATGTTCCTTATTTTTTTCTGAACCATCCAACATAAATGGAAATCTGTGATCAAAACCGGAAAACACATTGCCTAGGGTTATGAGTCCTAATTTACTGCTTCTTTTTTTTTCTCTGTAATAGTCCAAAAATTGTAACCTAATTTGCAAAGTACCAGCAGCTAGTACTTCTTAGGCATGCATAGGTGCTAGAAACAAGCTTGCAAAAATTTTCTGATTGTTTTAATTGAATGTTTTACATATTCTTTCTTCCATCTCTTTTCCGAAACCAACTTGAAACACCAGTACTGCTTACTCGAGAGTGTTTAGTGAAGGTGGCCAGTTGGGCAGCAGACACAGACTTGCACCATGGGGCAGTTCTCTTTGTGCCCACTTGCCTTTCTTTCTTAGGAATCCAGGTGAAGTGGCAGTGTTTCTCTAAAGTCATTGTTCACTTCATAAATTTAAAAGCAAAGTTTTATAATAACTGTTCGTGATAGGCTGAATTGAAACATTGGATTTTTCAGAAGAAAAGAAAACTTCATTTAGTACTTGATTGAACCTCTTAAGGATACCTCAGCCATAGCCTGTTCTCGCCAGTTTTCTTTTGCTACAAATGTCTTGCCATAACCTGAAAACCCCATCAAATATGGGATGTTGAGTTCCCAAATATGTTTTAACGTTTCTTGGTACCATAAAAGCAAAGCTGTTTGTATCTACCACCTTAATGGAGTCATAGAATCATTTAGGTGAAGAAGATCAACAAGTCCAACCTCTTACCCAGTACTGCCAAGTCCACCACTAAATCATGTCCTTAAGTGCCACATCTACAGGTCTTTTTTACACATTTAGGAGAGAAGCCAGCAATATCTCTTAGACAGTTTTATACAGACTGTTTGATAGAATAATTTAATTATAAAGAAATTGTTGGGTTTGCAGATATTTTACTAGACAGCTAGTGACATTTTTAGGTCTCATATATCACTTGTAGTTCCTCATCAAAATTAACTGTCCAAAGCCATTTGAAATCAGATAAAGCAAGCCTTCCAAGTCTTAATTATGGCCAATCTCCATTGCTGCAGGTGTTCAAACACAAATGGTACAAGTCAGCAGAACATATAAAGCTATCAGGAAACTGATGTAGCATAGAGGTTGTACCAGGTTGCTCTGCAACAAGAATTCAACTTCAACACTTACTTTTTGGAAAGGGTTTATTGGTGGTATTCTATTTCTTTTGACATCTCACTTCCACTAGTGTTATGTTAGTGGTCAACTCCATTTAGATTAAGAATATTACTGCTACTGAACAGAGGATCTGGCCCTATAACGATTTCCACTGTTTATGGCACAAAGAGTAAAGGAGTCACACAGTGAGAGAGCAAAAGATCTCTAAACTCATATAGGTAAGGACAATTTGAAGTTGAGTCTTTCGAGTTTAAAGACCAAAGTCTTTCTGTTGTTTTACAAACTACAAAAAGAGAGGAAAGAACGATGAGCTGACTCAGCTAAACAGCTTTGCAAATGTCATGTTAACTCATATGACAAAATTCAACTTTACAGACTTAAACCTTCCTTGCAGCTTCAAATGTGGCATGCAAGCATTTCAGCTGGAAAATTCACATACTACATTTTGAAACCAATTTTACTCCACTGGCATGAAGGCCAGCTTGCAACTGGAAACTTTGTAGTTCACACCAATGTTAGTGATAGAACTATTATTTAATCCAGTATCTCCCAACAGTGGTGCAAGCTTATGTCCACAAGAGCATTTTATCACCTCACTCTCAGTAGACTTTTCCCCCAGTGCAAATCCTTGATCACAATGAGGGTGAGGGGCACCTGGGACAGGAATTTATGACCCAGAGTAGTGTCTGCATAGGTCAGGCCTCAGGCATTAGGAGACCACTAGCGAAATCTGTTTTGCTATTGAAGAAAACGGCAGAACAAACTTCAGGGAGCTGCAACTGGCCCCTTAGAACAAAGCTGGGCATTTTCAAAAGAGCTGGACAAGAGCAGATGTTTAGATTCCTTTGGAATTCAGTGGGATTTTGACACCTTGGTTCTACACTCTATTTAGAAAATCTCAGA
Source organism: Myiozetetes cayanensis (assembly GCF_022539395.1). Classification (NCBI taxonomy): domain Eukaryota; kingdom Metazoa; phylum Chordata; class Aves; order Passeriformes; family Tyrannidae; genus Myiozetetes; species Myiozetetes cayanensis. The sequence goes on from NW_026087631.1 coordinate 62,153,252, forward strand.
TTTATTCCCTAGTTACATGAGATTTTACTACAGGGAAACATCACATTTTATGCAGGTCAGATTGAGACACAAAGCCATGAATCCAAGTGTCACTGTGGTTACAGAACTGTGACTAGCAGTAGCCCTCTTTCTAGACAGAGCCTTATGAAAGTTAATAGAAATATCTTGGCCTGGCTGTAATGTATTAACCTAATAATGGCCACAAGTCAAATTGTCCTTTATCAAAGGTTTGTGACCTTTGGCTAAGGGCTCGCTTCTACACTTGAAGTCTCTGGGAGTTCAAAATATGCAGCATGGCAAGGTTAGATTTAATAACCTCTGTGATGGCAATATAACGCCAGTTATAGGTGCTGATAAAATCCACTGTTAATAATGTGGTGCTATATAATATGGGGATGACTTACAATGGTGCATGTGCACTCTAACAATAATGGATGTCTCTGGTGTTGCTGGCCAATGCCAGACATGATGCTTTTTAAGCTTCACAGTGTGCTTTAGTCCTTCTGAGGACCTGAATGGCTGTTGACCCTTTGAGCAATAGAAACCTGGGCAGTTCTTATTCCACTGGACACAGAAATATTGTATCATGTGGGGAAGTGGAGGTGTCCCGTCTGATTCAGGAGGCATTTGGCAGGGCTTGGCCTCGGGCTGCATTGTGTAGGGCAATTATCTGACAGCCAGACAACCCAGAGTGGTGGTAAGTGCCGATGATTCTTATATTTCCAGAAGCATCTTGCAGGATCTGGGCAGGACGGAGTTAAGTTCACTTCAGGATTGGACTCTTCTGTGCTCAGAGGTCCCTGCAACTTTTTATCCACAGAGGTCAGCAGAAGTGGGCAATCAGGTATGTGGGCTAAGGAGAAGGGAGCTGACTGAGTGGATATAGAGCAGGTGGGAGGAAGAAGGACTGTGAGGGTTGGCCTTTCCAGTGCTCCGTAGAGCTACCATGGAGTAAAACCATTTCTGCCTTCATTGTTTTCTTCAGGGAGCTGTAATTTCACTTGAAATTAATAAAAAGTGAATAAATTATATTATGGACATTAATCAAAGTAATCTTTCTACCCAGGGAAGCACAGTCGTCACTGTTGCTCAGCTTAAAACTTTAGGGAAAAAGACTGTGACAACATGAACTCCTTCAACAGAGCAGTGCCACTGCTATTATGAGACAACTATTCTTAGGTAAAGGTGGATTTATGATCTAAACCCAGATGGTCATTAGTCTCAAAACTGAATAGAGTACTAAGTGCAGAGGCATATTATCATTGTATTATCATATTAGCCCGAGACACATCAGCTTCAACAGATTGCTCAGGAAAAATGTGTATTTGGCACATTCACAGCTTGTTCTAACATTTCAAGGTTTAAAGAGCAAACTATGGTAACGTATTTGTTTCAAGCTTCAATAAATGGCATTGCTTATGTTTGATGTCTCTGGTATTTTATTTTTTCAGGGCAAGAAGATTCCTAAGGTGGAATTTCCAGGAAAAAAAAAAAAAAAGCTTAGAAAATGTATTTTCTCAGAACTCCCCATCATTGAGTTATTTTGTTGTTTGATACTCTAACATAAAAGCACTCACTAAAAAAGATGAGGGGGAAAAGTAGAAGACTAAAGCATGGTGCTCAGTGAAAATATACACTAATAGGCTTAGTCATTTCTTATGAAACAGATGAAATCTTACCACTTCACCAAACCTTTTCAGCACTCGAGTTTTAGGTACTGCTGATGCTTTTGCCCAGAAACAATCACAGTAGCCCTGTACCCTGACATGCTGCCCAGAAGCACAGGCATTGCTGTTAGGTTTGGGTAGGGAGCACCATTAGTTTGCACTGACTGTTTTGGGGAGGCAGTCTTTTGCTAGACCTTTGGAGTCACCTCTGTCTCTGTCATGTTACAGGCATGTGAGAAGATGGTCCTTGGTAGCTGCCTGGATTTAGTGAATCAGAGACTTTGACTGGGTCTGAGACATCATAGAATAAATCATAGAATCACTGAATGGTTTTGGTTGGAAGGAAACTTAAAGGAAAGGAAACTTAATGGAAGGAAACTTTTTTTCTACCCCCCCTGCCATAGGCAGGCACAGCTTTCACTAGACCAGGTTGCTCAGAGCCTCATCCAACCTGGCCATGAACACTTCCAGGGATGGGACACCCACAGCATCTCTGTAATTCTGTTGGCTTTTTTTAGGTTTCGTTTCACCTTTCCTCATAGGAGAGGTTCTCCATCCCTCCAATCAACTTGGTGGCCTCCTCCGGCCTCACTTCAACAGGTCCATGTCTTGTACTGGGACCCCAGAGCTGGATTCAGTGCACCGTGGGATCACACCAGCATGGAGCAGAGGGGCAGAATCCCCTCCCTCACCTGCTGCCCACCCTGCTTTGGATGCAGCCCAGGACAGGATTGGCTTTCTGGGCTGTGAGTGCACATGGAGGGGTCATGTCCAGCCTTTCACCTACCAGCACTTCCAAGTCCTTCTCAACAGGGCTGCTCTTGGTCTGTTCATCTACCAGCCTGGACTGCGGTTGCTCCTAGGGGCAGCATCTTGCACTTGGTCTTGTTAAACCATTTATGATTCCCATATGCCCACTCCTCAAGCTTGTCCAGGTCCCTCTGGATATCATTGTGTCCTTGAGGTGTGTCAACAGCACCATTAAGCTTGGTGTCATCTGAAAATGCTCAGGCTGCACTCTTTCCCTTTGATTTGGTGTATCACTGACTGTGGAGAACAGCAGTGGGGCTCGTGAAGGCTGATGAGTCAAAAAGACCTACCCCAAAGCCTGGTCTTTGAGAGGCTGCAGACTGATTTCCCTTCAGATTTGAAAGGGAAGGGGTTGAGCTCAGGTTCATAATTAATGGGCCAATACAGTACCAAATGAACAGAACAAAACACACATTTTAAGAGTCCTATTATGCCATAAAGGCAGAACAGAAAGAACAGAAACCCTGAACTTTCTCTTGTGTAGTGTGAAACCTCAATAATTGAAAGAAGGGGTGAACGTTGGATACTGAACACATAAAGATTGTCTTGGATTTGCGTAAGGGCTATCTGCAAGCAAAAGAGACCATTCATTCTCTGTGCAAAGAGGGTGGTGGAAGCTGGAAACAAGAAAGGGCTTTATGTGGTGTCAAGCCAATTCCCTGTAAGTGATGAGGGAAGTCCCAAGCAGGTGAAGGTCACTTGCCATGTGAGCATTTCAAGGCAGGCTGTGGCTTTACTGTAGCCCTTGGGATGTGAAGAGGTGTCTAGAGCTGCCCTCTCAATGCCAAATCTGTGGTCCTGTTTTTTGGGCTGCCTGGCAAAGGGCACTGCTGTTTGCTATAGTGCTGGTAATAGGGAAAGCTCCCACTGGGAACACTGCTATAGTGGAGTGATGGCAAATGTAGCATTAATGGGAAACTGGCATAAGGAAAGCTCCAGTGTGGGGAAGAAAATGAAGCAGCAGAGAGGGAAGGCTTTATTACAAACCCATGAGGACTTGCTGTGAACAGAACAGCAGTGAAGCTTCAAGCTCCCCACATGCTTATTTACACAGATGGAAGGCATGGAGATATTATGTTTCCTGTTTATTGTCCCATATCTTACATGTGTTTCATATGATAGCTGAACTAATGAAACTTGAGATTAAATTACTGTGTTAACTTGGAAGTATATTTCTTGGTTGTTTGGCTCTGGAAATAAAAATATATTGTCCTGCTATAAATACATGGGAGCATGAATCACATTTATAACAAACTGCTGGCTGATAAAATTACTGTCCTTTGGTGCAGTGCCTACTATCTGAAAGCTAATTGAATGGTGTTTTTCTCCAGAGGAAAGCTGCAAATTCTCTTCTATGTGTCCCTGTTCCTAGTTCTAACATTCATGGGACACAGCCTTGGCTCTCATAGTCATAGAAAATCACTGGAATAACTAAACACACTGAAAGTCTAGTGAGATTTTGCCCCTAGATATAAGCAGCCTGTGCCAGACCCTGCACCCAGCAGCTGTGGACCTAGAAAGGAAAGCAACTAACTTCACCCTCCTGCCCATCTGATGTGATGTTGAGCCCAGTTTGTCTTGGCTTCCCATCCACATGAAGGGAAAGTTTTATTTTACATCTGAGCTGAGGGGAGACCACATGAGCATCCTCAGGCTCCAGCACGAGGCAGGAGTTTGCTTACAGCAGATATCCCCCTTTTTAGCAGGTGCTGCTTGTATGTAACCTGAAAGCTGACCATTCCCTGTTGCTCCTGGGTTACTTGTTCATGCCTGTCTTCCAAGTGTGTGTTTGGGCAAGGAGGCAGAGGGGATGTTGCAGCAGCCAGATCCTGCTGTAGTTAATGGAAGCAAAAATGGGTCTTGGTAATTATTGGAGTTACACGTTCAGCAAACTTGCTGGCTCCCCCTGCCCTCCCACTAGGGACACATGGTCTGATTGACAAGGGTACCCTTGTTAATGTGAGGACCCTGCTGGGAGCGGGCAGCGCTGGCCTGTGCAAGGATGGGATTTTGGATCTGTTGCTCCTTTGCCTCCCCAACACCCCTTTGGACTCAGCATCAGTCCGCTTGACCTGCAGTCACCCTCCAAATGGGAAATGTGTCTTTCATGCCTTGTTGGACTCATGGTATCCAAAAGAGTGGTGAGTTGTGGAATACAAAACCCTTCTCTGCCGAGTTCAACAAATCCTTTGAGCAACCCATGTCTCAGGGTTCACTGACTGCTGTTGTTACAAGCATGTGAGGAGGCAAAAAGTGTCCACTAATACAATGGAAGCTTTGTTTAGGGAGCTTTTATTCTGCTGCTGGGACTGCCATGGCCATGACCCTTATTGGGTCTGAAACAGTAGAAAGTTAATCAAAACTGGAGTTGAAATTTTCCATCCGCCACAGATAGTCACCCTTATCCTAGATGAAGAATGAGTTTGTCTGTGTAAATGTGAAGTTTTTGTTAAGCAGCAATGGGAATAAACTATGCTAGAAAGTTTAGTTTCTGAAAAGTGGCATATTGGAGTGTTTGAAACCTTTTTTCACATTGATTCGGGTTCCAGGAGTAATTGTGAACAATGTAAAAACGGATAATTCTAATATTTCTGAAACGAAGTGTTTCTTTTGGGGGATGCTGGGGGGTGCTTTTCACAGGACAGAAACTCTTTTGGGTGGTTTGTCCATTAGTAGCCACTCCCTTGTACTTCACGTTTGGGTCAGGTACCTAGCTGCAAGGTGGTGTGAGTGCCTGAAGTGCAGTTTTGGGCAGGATGCTGGAGTGGTTCATTACCTGTCCTCTTGAAGAGTTTTCCACTATATAGTGACAATTATGGCAGCACAAGCAGCATAATGTGATATTCAGGGCTGGCAGATGAGAGCAAGGAGCAGTTCCTCTTCCAGAGCACAGGGAAACATCTCCATTTCACCTTGACCCTAGGTGATTTGTTTGGGTTTTTTAAAACAAATAATCAATCAGCTGAGGAAGAAAGAGTTACCCAGAAAAACTGTTTTTTTTCTGGTGGCCAAACACACTGTGTTGGTTTGATACAGGAAATCTGCTGAGCACATAGCTGAAAGCTGTTGGTTTCACTGGATGTGTTTTACTAGCTAGGAACTTGGTACTGAATTGGCCCAGCAAGCAACTACTAGAAGTCCCCAAACAGATTTATAGAGTATGTCTGACTGACAAGATGGGACTGTCATGTGCTCGAGCCTGAAGATCTTTTATAGCAGAAGCAATAAAACAAGTCTCTGAGAAAAGAACATTGTGTATCTTCTGCGATAGCCCATGACACCTGTCCCTCTCAAATGAGAGTTGCCTGTTGAGATGAAAATATGCTGTATATGGAGTGCAAAATCCACCGCAGATTAGAGCTACGAGGGCAGCAGGTTTCTTTCTCCTCTTTCATTACCTTTATTTATTTAGAGAATGACTGTAAATATTTAGCCCTAGATTAGTGAATTAACGTTGCTGGTAAGAGGACTGTTCTTCCTGGTGAAACCAAGAAATTTTGCTTGATTGACAAACCCAGGTGACATGTTTCATTTAGAGAGAGAGATGGATTTGATGAGTGAACTGTTAGATGGATAAGAAAGTAGTTGGACAGTCATATCCAGAGGGAAGTGGTCAATGGCTCAGAGTCGCGATGGACATCAGTGACAAGTGGTGTCCCTCGGGGGTCCATGTTGGGACCAGTGTTATTTAATATCTTCATTAATGACATAGACAAAGGGATCGAGTGCAGCCTCAGCAAATTTGCAGTTGACACCAAGCTCAGAGTGCATTTGACATGCCTGAAGGATGGAATGAATCCCGGAGGGACGTGGACAAGCTCAAGGACTGGGCCTCTAGGAATGTCATAAGGTTCAAGAAGGCCAAGTGCAAGATCCTGCACCAAGAGCAGCCCTGCTGAGAAGGACTTGGGGGTGCTGGTGGGTGAGAGGCTGGACATGACCCAACCATGTGCACTCACAGCCCAGAAAGCCAAACCTGTCCTGGGCTGCATCCAAAGCAGGGTGGGCAGCAGGTGAGGGAGGGGATTCTGCCCCTCTGCTCTGCTGTGCTGAGACCCCACCTGGAGCACTGCAGCCAGCTCTGGGGTCCCCAGCACAGGAAGGACACTGACCTGTTGGAGCAAGTCCAGAGGAGGCCACCAAGTTGAGGGATGGAGAACCTCTCCTACATAGAAAGGCTGAGAGAACTAGGATTGTTCAGCTGGGAAAAGAGAAGGCTCTGTGGTGATGTAATTGGAGCCTCTCAGTATCCGAAGGGAGCCTACAAGAAAGACGAAGAGGCGAATAGCTCTAAAATGAAAGAGAGTAGTTTTATATAAGATATTAGGAAAAAGATCTGTACTGTGAGGGTGGTGAGGCACTGGAATAAATTGCCCAGAGAAGTTGCTGAATCCCCCATCTCTGGAGGTGTTCAAGGCCAGGTTGGTTAGGACTCTAAGTAACCTGGCCTAGTGGAAGGCATGTCTACCTCTCCTCAGTAGGAAGGCTGAAACTAGATGATCTTTAAGATCTCTTCCAACCCAGGCCATTCTATGATTCTTTGATTCTGTAAATGATTTTTCAAGCCTTTTGCCTTTTGCTAGCTGCTGGTTTTCTACCTTCTTCTTCCAAGCTCAGGATGCTGTTCTTTCCTTCCATGCCAGGAATAGGTGCAGGCTCCATTAGAAATCTATTCCACAGAGATGTGCTTTCAAACCTTGGTCAAATCTCTCTTCCCTTGAGATAAATACACTGAGTTTCTTCAGTTATTCCAATACTTATTCAATGGACTTCATTTTTTTCTGCTGTTTTTGAATGCTTAAAAATGTAGCTTTGAAGTGCAGACACACAAACTTGTAAATTGCAAATCTGGACTTGTCACTGCACACAACATTGGTATTCTATTACTTTTTCAGGGTCAAATTTACTTATTACAGACCTTGCATTAGGTTACAGACATGAAGTCAGACAGTAGTTTGCCATTACTATGCTGCTATTTCCCAATGTCATGAAGTTTGGCATACAGCCTCCCTTCATATATGACCTCTCATCTTTTCTTTTTCTTTTCCTTCCTTTATGAAAGCAGATTTTAAAATCCACCAACTCTAGCAAGTGACCCAGTTCACCCTTTCTAACCAATTTCTTTCATTTATTGTCTCGCCAATTTTTGTTTCATCTGAAAACAGTCTCAGAACTGATTTTCCGTTTTCTTCCGCATCACCAATAAAGATGTTTAATGGTGAAATATCTTTCTACAGCAGTGAAAGTGTTTGGTTGACATTTTCTTTGTGTATTATTTTTCTGGTGAATTCTGAATACTATATTGTGTTTGTAAAACACAAACACAAGTGGTAGTTTCTACAATCAAAATATCTCATGGGACAAGGCAAAATTTTTCTTATGCGTGATCTAACCAAGCTTGTCTACTGGAGGGAAGCTGTGTTACAATTGTGGTTTTACTAGACTGGAGAACCAAGCTAGCATAAGCCACAGCCCTAACCTTTGTCTTACTGAAATTTCAACCTCAAGGTACACTCAAAACGTGCTCAACAACAGCTTTGAAATGCCTTTGATCTCAGATTTCCTTTAGCATAACCACTAAGACATCTTTGGGTCAAATGGCTGGTTTCCATCTTAAATATACAAAATGGGAAGAAAGCAAAATAAGACACTCATAAAAATCTATTGCAGGACATGCTTCCCTGTTGTCTTTTGACACCTCTAATTATGTATTTGAAATCATACTAATTTTGAAAACTTAAGCAGATGCTGTTCCATCCACCTGCAGACCAGTGCATTGGAAAAGCAAGACTCCAGGAGTTTGTTACAACAGAGAAAACATCTGGCTTCTCTTCACACTAAAGGCTGATATGCTGATTGTAAAGCTTCAGCTTACAGACGTTCCTAGGATATCCTCTAAGCTGCCTGCCAGGAACTTGCATCTCCAGTGTTTACAGCTGGATGTAGCCCGACTATGAAAACATCTGGATGTTACAGAGTGATGATGGTACTGATGAGTCCCCAGAGGTTACACATCTTCCTGCTCTTCTCCAGGGATCATGGCTCCTACAAAGTAAAACCAAATTTAGGAAGCAAAGGTAGTAAAGGAGCTGGCTGTCCTTGTCACTGCCATAAGTGAGCAAATAATTCCAAATACCTGTATAGATGAAGACTGTCAGAGCTGCTTTTGATCTATGGAGACTAGTCTAGATCAGAAACAGCTTAGATGGGGAAGTATATTGATTTATTTGCAGCTAGTTTGGAGGGAAAAAAAGGCAACTTGAAGTTCTGGAAACTTGTGAGAGGAGGCATGTCACAGTGATCCAGGTGCTCTGGATCTGTAGTGCTGAGCTGTGATCCCTCCAGATGGACCCCAAAAGCCTTGGGATTGTGGTCAGGCAAAATGTCCATGGAAAGCTCTAAGGCAGTGGTGGTTATTAATGAGTGATAGATAAAATAAAGTGAAAATATGTGCAATTTTCATAAGAGAAGGAATTTCATTGTCCCAGTGAAGGACTTGCCACTTTCCCCTTTTACCACCACTGTATAAGTTTCTGAACAAGGCATAATTTGCCTCTGAATTAACAATTTTGGGAACACTTATCTTCAGTGATAAAGCTCACTCTCTGTTTAGCCAATTTATGACTGAGAATACTTCTTCCTGCATAAAATAATATATTATTTCAAATGTCAATGGTATCTAGCTTATAAAATAGCAACTGGACTCAGAATCTCTAGACATCTCAAAACTGGAGCAAGTCAGGAGCTTTTTAATGGATGAAAAGAGTCTTCACTGAAAATATTTTGTTCAACTATGGGAAGCTCAGAACTAATTTTAAAAAGTTATGTATTATAGAACAAATGACATCTTATTAGATAATGACAAAAATTATATTATTATTATCATCTTACTTGCAAAGAAAAGACGTGGCAAAGTTACAGGTCTTACTGAAAAGTTGACAAGCACTGAAAACTTTCACCTGTGCCTATTTGTCTGACCCTGTGTGCAGTCTGAGTAACTACTGAGAAATAACACCTAAGATGTTTCTGAAATTATGGTGTTAACTCTGATGTCCCATCTAATTTCCTTTCTGTGCCTACATTTCCACTCCATAAATACTGGAGGGATACTGCAGGTAACTGATGAGCTGTGCCATCATTCTTTATTATTGTTTACTGTTAAATAGCCTTCTATGCTATATGAGTGGATGTTATTTATTAACATACGCAACTTCAAACCATGATTCATATGAAATTGCTCTCTGAGATCTGAAGACAGTCCTAAAATGACGTGTTGAACATGATTTCTACCTCAAGTACTAAGTCATGCACCTTTGAAGGAGCAGTAGAAGAATAAAACTGAACAGCAATTTGTAAGATTTTCATCAGCAATGAGCTTGCCCTTTCCCCATTTTTTAAATGAGAAATTAAACTAAAATGGCTTTACACCATTAGTTTTCTTTCACCAAAGAAAAAAAAAAACGAAAAAAAAGAAAAAAAACGAAAGAGCTTTGAATGAAGCTTCAGGTGTTGAGCAAATATTCCTTGGATGAGATTTGCATGACTATTGAGTTTCCAAGCTGAAAACTGTTCTGATAACAATGCAGGGGTTTTTTTCGAACAGAAGTCTGCATCCTCTTACAGTATCCTTTTCCTGTCTCCAGCTCAGCTCTTCTACCCACCTGCTGCAGATTCTATTTCCATCACATCACATGTGATTTCTGCCTAAAAGACTAACTTCATCATCTTTGTGGCCCTTCATGGGACTCCCTCCAGTGCATCTGTGTCATTTCTGCTGGGGAGCCCAGCATGTCGTGCAGCTGATGTGTCTCACCTGCCTGAGCAGAGGGGAAGGATCCCCTCCCTTGATCTGCTGGCAGTGTTCTACCTGATGGAGCTCAGGATGCTGTTGGCCTTTGCTGCAAGGGCACATTGCTGGCTCATATTCCCCTTGTCCACCAGGATCCCCAGGTCCCTCTCAGCAAAAGCAAGAATGAGCTAGAAACATACTCAGCAAGCTCAACCCTTTTCAGAGTGTGCGTAACTGAAAAAAGTAATGTCATAATTCAGTCCTCAGGTTTCTCACTCTGCATTTATGGAAGGGTAACTGAGAACCAAATGGGTTTTTTGCAGCAGAGATGGAGAAAAAGGAATTCAAGCTGTCTTACACTGAGTTATATCTGATTATATATCTGATGTTATATCTTGTGCACAGCTTTGGTGATGAAAACTATCAGGCTGCAGTTCTTTATGAGATTCATTTTTATGAAATTGTTGTGTGCTGTTATTACAGCCTGTAATCCTTGTTGAGGGCAGTGATGCTGCGCTTCCTGCTCAGCGCCTCCCATCCAGGCTTTTCCCCTCTCTTGAGCAATGCTTCTTATCAAGTATAAGTGCCTTTTTGTTATGGTGCTGCAGAAATCCAACAATGGTAAAAACTTGCAGAGAGAAAAATCTGTCTACCTCCACCATGGAGGCTGAAAACCATTTGAGGGAGGGGAAAAGTAAATTGCTAGCTATTAGGCTTTTGATGTTTTTTTCCTTTTGAAGAGGATTATATAGATCTTTCTGCACACCCCAGAATTGTGTAGCAACACCTTCATTGCTCACCCAGCTTCTGAAGTTGCCAGAACAGGACAGAACATAAAGATGCTTCATCCCAAGCAGTGTGGCCAGCAGGTTGAGGGAGATGATTCTGCTCCTCTGCTTTGTTCTGTTCTGTTCTGCTCTGCTCTGGTGAGACCCCACCTGCAGAACTGCAACCAGCTATGGGGTCCCCAGCACAGGAAGACTATCGACCTGTTGAAGTGAGTCCTGAGGAAGCCACCAAGTTGATTAGAGTTAATGGAGCACCTCTTCTATGAGGAAAGTCTAAGACAATTGAGATTGTTCAGCCTGGAGAAGAGAAGGCTTTGGGGTGACCTCATGGCAGCCTTCCAGTACCTGAAGGGAGCCTACAGGGAAGATGGAGACAGACTGTTTATTTACAAGAGCATGCAGTGACAAGATGAGGGGAAATGGCTTCAAATGAAAGAGAGTAAGTTTAGATTAGATGCTGCAGAGAAATTCTTTACCGTGAGAGTGGTGAGGCACTGGAACAGGTTGCCCAGGGAAGTAGTTGGATTCTCTCCCCCAGTTCAATGGAGCTCTGAGCAATCTGGTTTAATGAAAGGTTCCCAGCCCATAGCAGTGGGGTTGGAACAAGGTCCCTTCCAACCAAACCATTCTTTGATTCTGTGATAAATTACTGGGAAGAGGGATCAAACCTTTGTGAGTGGCTCAGACAGATCTTCCAACAAACAAAATTAGTGCCTAAACACTGCATAAGGTTATCTACAGTAATAACCCCAAACCAGGCTGCAAAGCCTCAGCACACATTCATCTTCCTCTAGAACTGTGCTTGGTCATTATGTGTGATGAAAAATGCCTGCTTGGTGGGTGTACCAGGATTGAGGGCCCTGCTGGCGAACCTGGGGCAGAAGTAATCAGGGAGTTAGTTTTCGTTTTTTCCAGACTTTTTTATCCGTGATAGTTTCTGAAGATTGTTGTCTTCTGAAGAACTGAAGACCTTTTATTGATCAAAACTGTTTAAGGGCACTGGTGATACTTTGAGAACGGAATCAATAATGGGACTGATATACCATAAGCCAAGGCAGATCAGAGAAGGACAGATTGATTGTTTGATTTTTCCTTTTGCAAATTTTGAAGCAGCACCTCTCTGAGCTCCCAGGGTTCCTCTCTACGAATGCTGTGCAACTGCTGGGCCAAACCAGCACTTGTAGTCTGGGGAAAAAAGGCCTTAAAGAGTTGATGTTACGATGGTGCCACTGAGAACAGGGAGTGACTGTCTAAAGGCGTAAATAGAATGATGCAGTGACTCAGAGCAGACCTGTTTATGGCTGCAGTTTAAACAGCAGAGAAGCTTCATCCTTTTCAAAGTGAAAAAAAGTTTTGACCATTTCTGTTTTCTCTTTCTGTGGCTGATGGCATGATCCACTCACTGCTCTGATGTGAAGAACTGAGGGCACACTGGCAGCTGCTAAGAGTGTGTGGTGCAAGAAGCAGCAATCTCTGTGTGCAGTGATGCAGACAGGCTCTGCACACCTACATACACACGCATGCACGGTTGCTTATTCTTCTAAACAAATGTGATCTAATAAAAACACACTGCTTGGCAAAGCAAACAGAAGAGGCAGTATGGTGTGGGGAGCAGAGAGCTGGTCTCCAAGCCTGAAGGTCCAGTTCTTCCAGGGCTTTGCAGAGTGACAGGGGTTAAGTCAACACAGTGCTCTGCACTCCTGGTGCCCCCTGTAATTAGATCGGCGGCACTTCAGAGCAGAGCCTGCTTGTGTACAGCTTTGAACAATGAGGTTTTCATCTTGTTGGGGTCCCTTGGCACCGCATTAATAGTATTTTATTAAAAATTTTATACGATTTACTGCCAAATCCCCAGGACAGTTTTTAGGAAAGCTGTCCCTGTGATGGAGGGATAGAGCTGAGGATGGAAAGTTAAAAAATCTAATCTGTTTTTCTGCTATAAATTTAAGCTGAGCATTTATTCCTTCAACTGGCAGAAACCCCTGTCTTGCACAGGTCAGCTGTCAGTGAACTAAGATTTGCAGAAATTCTCTATGGATGCTCTGTTGCTATTATGATGTATTTTGTCTCTGACCATGACACAGATAATCCATTTAAGCTCATGTTATCATGTTCAAAAAGTGACTACATAACAAAGGCAATATAAATCACCACTCCTAACCAAATGGTACTGTCCCAGGGGTTTGAAGCTAAGAATGAACAGGTTGCCCAGCTGAGGCAGGTAAGGGGGGGGTTATAGTGAAGACCAGTTTAGCAGCCCTTGACATATAGGGGAGCAGGGGTGACACTGTCCCTGTTTTGGGTTGGCACATGCAGCTGAACTTCATACTGCCACTTCTTTTGTCATCTACAATGGCATCTGTGCTAGGAGAGCAGGGACAGCAAACACCCACCACCCATGAGGCCTGGCACAGTGCCTATGCTTTCCTAGCAGCCCCCGGTAGAGTAAGCCCATAAATACTGGTCTCAACAAGTGAGGGATTAGCTGTGCGTGCGTGGTAATTAAACCATGCTCAGCCCATTGGCTGAGGCTCTGGTCCATAACTCTCTAGAGTGTCTGGAGGTCAGCATACTCTTTGGCACAGCCCAGCATTAGCCCTATACTCTGAGGAGGCAGTGTGTGCATGGTAACTTCCTTTGGGTGAGGGAAAAGAGAGTTTTGGTCTTGGAGATACAACAATTCCTTACATATTCTATTTGGTAGCAGGGGTGAGGCTGTCATGGAGGAGGTTCTCCATTAGCCAGGGACTCTGGGTAAAGGGAGAATTGCAACAGGGCTAATCTTCAGAAGTTGCTCAGTAGACTCTGGGCTTGGGTGTTGGAAGGTCATCCTTGCACAGGCCTCAGTCATTTCAGGTGTAATTGCTGCAGCAGCTTGACAAAGCCCATTTGTGGAAGGGAAAGTGAAGGGGAAAGTAAACCATAGTTGGCCTCTGAGAGCTTGGCCTTGCCATGTGCCCAGAGCCCTTGCCTTGTGCTGCCTGCAGAGTGACACACACATGTAAACAACCAGGTTAACACCTCTCCTTCCCCATTCCTGAGTCTAAAGGCACTCCCTTGTTTGCTGTCCCCTGCTGTCTCCTCCATCCCTTGTCCTCTTCTCACATAATTCCTGCATCCTTTTTTCTTTTTCTCCCTTCAGCTCAAGCCGTGATTTAAATGCTGCCTGATTGCCTCCTGTTTGCTGTTCAGGAAAGCTGAAATGTGCTTTGTGGCAGTTTCCCAGTAGTGGCAGTGCTTTATCCTGGTTACAGCATGGAATGGGACAAGCATGCTTTCAGTGTTTTGACCTCCAGCAGTTTGCCCGCTTACTGTGATGAAGCTAGTGCTCTGTATGAGGTACGTACTGATCTCTCTCTGCAGCTAAATTTTTAGTGGGTAGTACAAGACAGATATTTCTAAGCAAAGCAATACTCAATTTTCTTCATTGACTGAAAGGAAAACTGCATTCTTTGGTGTATCTTGGTTCATATGCAGACTGATGTCACAAACTAGAGCTGCTATTTTCTTATGTTCACTTGGAAACACTGCTACTCAAAGACCAACAGCTTGCCATAATCTCCCTGCTCTATCTCCCATGCATAAGGATGGTTGAAATTACTTTTTCAGGGGCTTATGATACTTCTTCTGATGAGTTTATTAATTAGAAGATAAAATATTGCCCTGTAAACAAAGTACTGCTTTACAAAGTATTTTGGGAACACAAAGCCAAACACCACAGTATTACAATGTGTGCTCCACCAATTCTACATGGAGCATCTTGAAAACCAGGAGTTAATTGCTAGGAATTCAAGATCCATTAAACCAGAAACAGTAACAACAACAAAAAAAATCTAACTTTATATGCTGGTGGTAAGAAGAGAGTATTTCCTTCCTATGAAGCAGAAATGTGTTTAAAATGCTCGGAGTCCCAGCACAGCCAGGCCGTTCCAGTGTGTAGCCTGATATCATAGCAGGTACTCAGATGTAGAGATTTCACATCCTTTATAGGCCTGTATCCCATTAAACAAAACTACAGAGAAATTTTCCTTTAATGGTTAATGCACTTTAGACAGCTTACAGGTTGTCTCTGAAGTGTGCAATTGAAAAACCACATATCAAACATGATTAGATTGTCATTCTGCATCTAAGGTGATGTAAAGTATTAAGCCATATTTCAGGAGTAAAATAAAATCAATAGAAGTCTGGTTTATAAGCCTGCTTCTTCTTGTGATAGATAGCAAAATGTGCTCCAAGTGTCAACCCCAAACTGGCATGAGTAAACATACTCTCTTTTAAGCTAGTTTGAAGAACTGAGGAGCTTCACAGAAAGTCGAATCCTGGCACAGTTGTTCCTGCCAGGTACAGAAATTATTGCCAGACATTATTTGTTTGTACTTGGATGATCAATCAGATTAGACTTCTTCATTCCCTGTCATTCTGTGTGCATCCTTCAGCAATTTGCTTTGAAATCTGCTTTGAAGTGTGAGGAAATAAAACTTGCTCTGCAGTAAAGCAGAGTTGGAACTGTACATTATCAGCTACTCCACAGGAAATGCCCTTGAAAACTTCCCTAGGGGTACACAGTATGAGAAGTGAGCAGCAAACAACTTGTATTTCTCTTGCCTAATTCTGGTGATGAGAGCAGGCTCTGCAGAACTGGAGAGGTGACTTTCAGCCTTCTCAGACCCTAAATTAATTATACAGAGGCTTCTCTCCTGTTTGACAAGGGGTCCCACCATTAATCTATGACACCAAAGCTGCATCCTGCCTTAAGAGACAAGCACAGTGCTTTGTTGGAAGTTTAGTCTTACCAAAGATTTTAAGAGTGACCAAAACTGCTGTTCAGAGGACTTCTGGTTGAACCAAGAGAGAGGATGTGCTGCTTGGGCCAGGCAAGTGTTGCAGATGGAGTGATGCACTTCATTTGTAACAGAGAAATAGCAGTACGTTTATTGATATAAAACAGCTATTTAACAAAGTTCAATAATAAATGCAACAGTGGTTTAAAAAGATTCGATAGCAAGGTGCGCTTGATTGCCACTGCATAGAGGATGGGATCAGGCAAAATTGTTAGCGAGATCCTCCCACTGAGTCATGAGGTTCAGAAAGGACCCCCTTGCATTCTAAACCTTTCGGAGGAGAGTCAAGGTAAAGCTGGATCCAGACTTAGTCCCATATTTGGACAACAGTTTATGTCTAAAGGATTACATGTGCACATCCACCCTTTGTATCACTTAGCCAAGATTTCTAAGCTTGCTGTGCTGTTAATCACTTGCTGAGAATCTGTTGTGGCAACGAGTCTCCCAGCCTCGAGGATCCCCACAAATAGAAAGCAGAGCTATCTAAAAATCAACAAATACAGCAGCACAGTGGAAAGGCAGACTGAGGCACAATTCCTAGAGAGAAACAGAGTTAGTGGCTTGTTTTCCGTGGGGGACTTGTTTTGCCTCACTATTTGATAGTCCTCCTGCCTCAGGGGTAGCTGATGTCTGATTCCACTGCAGCGACTGCATGGGCAACAGTCACTTCACAGCACAGTAAAGCAGGTGCAAAATACAGAAAAGTTAGTAACTCTCACAAAAATAACTTTGAAACCAGCAAGGCAGTGGAAAATCAATTTCCCCTTTCCCTCCCCCCCAGCACTTAGATGGAACCTTTAATCTGAATGAACAAAAGGAGGAGGAAATAGATTTTGCTGAAAGTTGCTGGGGTTGCGGTCCGAGTCTGAATTCACTATAGGTTCAAGTGCTGATAAAATGTGACCATCACCCGAGTAAGACAGGTGAGAAAAAGCGGCATGAAATGCTTTGGCCCAGACAGTAATGGAAATGGCAAAACTTGGGAGGTTTTGAAAAACACATCCTCAGATTTGTCTGACCTTTGCTGGGGCTGTAGCAATAGCTTTCTTTTTAAAGGAACTGTTACCAATCACCCTGGGAAGCCGTTCAGGTTAGTTAAGATTTAAAAAACCCAACACACAGATGCAAAAAAACCACAGACCAAGACTTTATTTTTTGTCAGTAACAGACATTTGCCACTTGTCAGCCAGATGTACAAAAAAGCCTCAAATCAAACCCAAAATCAATTGATGAGATCCCTCAGCTGTAAGATAGGAGGGATGATAATTAAGTATGTTTTGCCCTGGACTAGAGGCTTGGGAAGGAAGTGTTCCATGGAAGGGGACTGTACCTATTAAATGGTAACATTGCATTTGTCTTAAAGAAACAATCACTATCCATTTCTGTTCAGTACTTTCTTGTTTCTGGTGTGACATACAACTGTATCGTAATGACATTTCAGAGACTGGAACAGAAAGACCCTTTGTTTCTAAGAATCCTGGTTCTCTTAACTGCTTCTTTGGCCCTACTACGCCCCACCTTTTCCAGACACTGTTATCCCCTTTCTTCAGCTCCAAGGACCTGCAGAGCCAGCACATTTCAGAGACTGGAAAAGGGAACAGTAGGCTTTGGTTAGCAGCTCTGGGGAGCAGCTCAGTGCTCTGGTGAAGAGCATTCTCCCTTTCATGTGACTGGAAATTCTTGAGAATTTAACTGGTCTAAGACCACAAGATAGGATGTCAAGATATCACTTTCCTTGCTCATGGAGACACTTCAAAAGCTGCTGCTCTGCATGTTTACTAGCTGGTTTCTTAAGCCTGAGGTTTTTTGTTACAACTTTCATGAAAAACACTTGTTACCAAATAGGATTTTCTTCTTAACAGGGTAGTTAGAATGCTATAGGTATCCCTGATTAACATTGCAATTTTCCCTTGCAGTCACAGAATGCCATTTCACCTTGCTTCATCTGTCACTGGTTAGAGGCCGGGAAATTTCACTTCAAGGTTTGTGAAAAACTGATTTTTTTTTTTAAAAAAGAAGCATTTCTGACTAAAGAAACATCCCCATTAAAACGAGCATGAGATCCAAATGTGAAATCTGGCTCAGAACAAAAGCTCTCTGGTTACCTAAATTAGGAAAACTAGAATTTTTTTTTTTTTTTTAATGTCAGGAAGATTAGGTGGTGTTAAAATTCTTCTTCAGCTTGCCTGGAACGAGAGTGTTTCAGCTGTAGCAGCCTCTCCACAGTGTCTGCAATGGTTCTCTCTCCGTGCACCTTGTTATCACGGGTGCGGATGTTCACTGTTCCACTCGCCTTCTCTTTTTCACCAACAACTAGAAACAACCAAGATGCAAAGGAATGAACTTAAAATTCAGCAAGCTTTTCCCCCACCCCCTAACCCCGCAAAACTTTAGGCTTACTAAACAAATATTCTAAAAATCTTACAGATACCAATATAATACATGTATGTCTAAACAAAATAAATTTTATATAACACACTTGGAGATTGTATTTCTCCAGAAACCAGCTCTATTCAGTGGGAAAACGCTTTGAAACAATATCTGAACATAAATTAGGTGAGATTTTTTCTTTTTTCCTTAATAGGCTGATTATTTGTTTGTGGTCCTGAAAGTGAAATGCGCTCGTGTCTTTTTTGTATCAAATGTTTGAAGTTTTAAACAACAGAACTTTTTTCATGGTTCTGTCAGTTACTCTGAGGGTGGCGTTTCTCTGTCAAAGGCTCTTTTGACTCTAGTGAATCCCAGATAACTTTAAGGTCAATGACAGACCCAATTTACATGACAGGACTAATGTGCTTCTTCAAATCAAAGACTTCATGATCAGTTTCTAATTGTCCCTGCACCACCCCCTCTGAAAGAGCCTCCTCCTATGCATGCAGAGCTCAGAAGTGCACTCCAGCTGAATGCAGTGAAAATATGCTATTTGTTTTGCTCCATTAGAAACAAGAGCATAAATTACTGGGAGAATGAAAAATAACTGAAGGATCTGACTGACAAAGGACAAGATACTTCACACATATCTCCATGTTGCTGACAAAAGAACAGCAAAAAACTTTTTCTATAGCAACAGTAATGCCTGGAGTCACAGTGATCTGTCAGTGACAGCTATAAAAGTGAGAAATGAGGAAAGACTCTCTGCAATGGAAGACTCTTAGGAACAAAGTGACCTAAAACACTAATTACAATCCTGCCCTGCTCACAGAAGATCAAATCCTGTAACAAGAAAGTCAGGCAGGACAAGGTAAGAAATACATTACCTAGAATAAAGTTATACTGTGCAAGCTGAGCATTTCTGATCTTCTTGTTCAGCGTGCACCCAGGATCTACATCAACATCTGCCATGAACCCTGCATCGTGGAAGTCCTGCCGGACCTAGGAGAAAAAGTACTTAAACTGTCACTACAGGATATTCACAACCATGAACTAATTATGATTTGTAGACTTAAGCCACTTAAGATTATCTGACCCCTAAAACAAAAACACTGTCATGGGCTCAGGCGCCGGAGATGAGCCCAGTTCAAGAAATTAAAATACATCCGCTATCATGCAACTACATACACACACAACAAATAAGCAGTGATGTGAACATCTAATGTTCGGGCTGAATAGTGATTGGATTTCAATACTGCAAAAGGCAGCAGGCCGGCAGAGCTTACTGATTAGAAGAGATTTATTATTTTTTAAATTTATTTTGCAGACTATTTTATTCATATATAGTGTGCTTGAAAAAACTACAGGAGATTGTTGCTGAAGGCTAAATATGCAAAGAGTAATTTTCATCTTTCTTACTGCTCTGCAAGATGCACATGGCGATGGGAGACTTGAACCTGAAGAGTAAGACAGCTCTTGAGCTAGAGACAAAAACTAAGTTTTCCAAAAATAAAAGTCTCACAAAGATCAACATTTGTTGTTTATGTACCCAAAATCTAATTCAGGTTATCTTTAAGATGGATCTACACAACTTTAGCAGCTAATTGTCCCTGTAATATAAGAATTACTGAATATGCAAAGACTTAGAACACTTGTCTGAGACAAATACTACTAATCATGAATAACCAAGTATTTCAGCTAAATGCAATATACTGAAAATGAAGCCACAAAACCATGTACATCACCTTTTGAGCATACTCATCACACGCTGGTCCCACTGGTACCACCATTACCTGCTGTGGAGACAGCCAGAGCGGCCTTCAATAAACAAACAAAACAAGTTTATTTAGCTTTCAGTATTCTTTCAGTATGAAACATCCTACAATCTACACAAGAGACTCATCAAGCCATCTGCTTAGACTGGGTGATGAGAGCCCTATACTTGTTACAGTTTATCTCCTAAGAAGAACTGAGTGTCTAAGGAATTCAGTGTGGGCAAAAGCACTTGCTGACCAGAAGATTCATACTGTGTTTTACACCACACAGCAAATCATAATTGAGTTGTTGATCTTAGTACTAACTAAGTACAGGAATCATTTACTTTAGTAGAGTCTTGTTATAATCAGAGTGTTCATTCCCAGTGGGTATTATATCTCTATTACACAGGTAAAGTAGGTCATGTACATAAATAACTCTTTACAAGGCAGACCAGCTGCAAAAGCAGTTGGGAGACAAATGTCTCTTGGGCAGAATAGCTGTATGCTGCACCTGCATGAACAGTATCATGTAGAATCTACCACATCTTGAATTATTTCATATCTAAGGAAGGTGGTTCAGAAGAAATTGCCCTGTGGTATTCCTACAGCATGCCCCCGTAGCAAGCAAGTAGAAGAAACAAATCCTCTTGACTCTTGGATGCTTGGGGCAAATTTCTCCCCTAAAGTGTTTGCTCAAACTGGAATAATAAGTTTGCAACATTACCATTTGCCTCCATAGTTTTCAGTTAGAATGGCAATCATTCTCTCCACAGATCCCAAGATAGCCCGGTGAATGATAACTGGTCTTGTTTTGTCATTACCATCATGGCTGCAAAGAAAAGGGTTTTGTAAAGTTCTTTTCCTGATGCAAACTTATGTCTGCTAAGTGTCAGTAAAGTTAGATTATACAGAACTAAAAGCCACCAGCCTCTGTGCTTACCTGACAAAGGTGAGGTTAAATCTGACTGGCAGCTGGAAGTCAAGCTGAATCGTAGCACATTGGTGGTAGCGGCCAATGGCATCTTTAATCTGAATGTCAATCTTAAAAACACAAAGACACAAACTTTTACTACAGCTTAAAAGACAAGGATTCCCCTCTGAAAGCAAACTCATTGTTTTAAGACGGAAGGTTTCACTCTATGCAGAGGAAGTATATGTAGTTTTAGACACATGTAGTTTTAGCATAGTTTTACTTCAGCCTGCATCAGGATTTAAGTGATTTGCAGGTTCTGATGCAAAAAATGTCAGAGTGAGTAAGTAGAGAGGCAATACTTCAGGGGGGAACTACATTAGATATCTCAGATTATTTTTTGTGATTTTCCATCTGGTACTCTCATGGGCCTTTTCACTGAGCGAATTAAGCAGCGTGTACGTGCAGAACTGAACATGTGTGCACAAAAATAAGATTTCCTCAACCTCAAAGTGGCAAACTTACACTTCTATATTATGCAGTATTTGAATACTTTGTAGCTTATGTTACAAATTCAGGGCATGAGCATGGGATGAGAATCCTGCTGTTAAATAGTCCACTTACCAGTAGGGACACATATGAATCAATGTCGCTTGTCCTGACCTACGAATCAAGCCTGTTCTTTCTTTGGCATCTGACTCTTAAATCCTGAGTAAACTTATGATACAAGTTAGATAGAAAAGACTGATAGAAAACAGTAGATTTATAGTGTCCTGACCTTATTATTTATCACATTGCTCACTTACTCATCATTTGACCAGTATGGTGATATGTTGAGGCTGTGTGCCTTATTTTAATTTATGTATTACACACCCAGATCAGCATTTTAACAACTCAAGACCTAAATTTCTTTCAACTTTGTGATCAGAAGTCAGAGTTTATCATAGTTCAGCTAGTCACCATAGAGCTTCTATCAAAATTAATTCCTTACAACCTACTTTAATTTCAAATTCAGACTGTATTAGGAGCAAGTGTAAGGTTAATTAATGTTAACAAAGGTTCCTGTATATCTGCCCTGTTTCATTCAAATGAGGAAATTACTAAACCTTGTTTGTATTTCATGTTACAAATGACTAGCTGCTATAAGACATCTCACCTACAACACAATAAACTGAAACTGAATCATTAGCATACAAATAGAATAATCAGAACAAGTTTACTAGATGAGAACACAGACAAAAATGTAGTGCAGGTGTATTAGGGAAAGATTTAAAAGCAGTTTACTTTTGATTTTCTCGTGACCTAGGATTCACTTATCACTGAAAGGATTATTTCTAAAGCAGAAGCTGCTTGTTAAAACAGATCTTACAGTGCCACCTTCTGTTCATGTCGCCCACTAAACCAGTCAGCTCTGGTTAAGCTGTGGTCAAATAGTTTATTCATGTAAACTGGGTTTAATTAAGGAATGAGTATTAGAACTCGTTACAACTCTGTGAAAACCAGGATGACACAGTATTATTCCTCCCTCAAGTATGTCAGAGTTTCTGTATCTGGAAAACCAGAAAACTTCAGCCAGACAGCATCTTAAAATTGTATTAGATAACCGTAACAAAAAAAATCCCTTCTTCCTGGATGAGGCCTTTTGTCTTATCCAAACAGAATTAAAAGCTGAAACCAGCTAGGGGTTAGCACATACTAACCTTAGGTCCATAGAAAGCTCCATCACCAGGGTTTAACTCCCACTTCTCGCCAAAGGCATTGAGGCTGTTTTCGAGTTGCTGGAGATAAAAGGACATGTACTCAGTGTTTCTTTCCATGTTACAGCATCAGGTCAGCCTGCTACTACAGATAGGTGACCCTACTAAATTCTGTGTACTTCTCAGTTACTGATGAAACTCATTTATTGACTGAAAAAGGAAAGTTTTGGAGGAGACCCAACTAAAAAAAAATAAATTAATTTAGTCCAAATTTAAACAAAATTAATGCAATCCTTTTGGAAGAGGCCAAACAAGCATTAGCTAAGATGCAAGAACTTTTTATGCCAGATTCAAAGTCTGTAGATAACACTGAGATGAGATCCACCCTGGTACACCAAATGTCTATTCCTGCCCTATCTTCTCTCCAGTATTACACCTGCAGGGGCTAACCCCATCCCTTTTTAACCTCACTTTCAGGAGATGGATCTAAATCTTACTACAGAGGATGCCAGAACTGGTTCCCTTAGCAGTTCTTACAGAACTTGCAGCTGCAGCCTTGCTTCTGTAAAAAAAAGTTAATAAAACTACTGTTTACCTTTTCAGCCCGATTCCACACTTCAATATCTCCCAGGTATTTTTCAGGACGGGTGGAAAGATTCAGTTTAAAGGAAAATCCAAAGACATCATACACAGTGCGCAAGAACTGCAGACAACTCTTTATCTCCTCTTCGATCTTTATGACAAGAGAAATAATGTGTCAAATACTGGAAAAAAAAAATCAGTTACTGTGATTTTAATGCCCGATTTCCTTTCACAGCAGCCCATACCTGCTCCATAGCACAGAATATGTGACCGTCATCCTGCTGGAACCGGCGCACTCGAGTGAGCCCTGTGAGAGCTCCCGACAGTTCGTTGCGGTGCAGGACTCCAAAATCAGCCAAACGTAACGGCAGCTCACGCCACGATCTTGGGCGATGATCAAACATGAGGCTGAAGGAAAAATTTGTTACTTGAAGCCCACTGAGAATCAAAATTCTGCACAGAGCAGGCAGTGAGAAGCTACCAGTGACTAAGCACACATCTGTTAAGCCAGTGGTGTGATCTGGATAGAACCACATATCTAGTTTTGTCAGGAAAACAAATGCACATCTCCTTTAACAGCTGGTAGAGAGGTCCTAAAACTGAGCATTAAAAGCTGAATGCCTAAACTGCCACAAAATTGGCAATGTCTCAGTATCTATTCTGGATATCTAGGTTTTGTAGTACCAAGGTAAGTTTCAGGTCTGAAACACAGTTACTATAATGATGGAAAAATGACACTTCTCAGTGTCTCAAGTAAAGAGAGTGTAGACAATAACACTCATAATTACATCATTCCTGACCACATGAATATCTGAAGACAGCCATCTCTACAATTACACAGGAAAAAGAAGGAGAGTGGGTTTGTTTTTTCTCCCCATCATCTTTGCTAAACTGGATTTGCTATGTATTTACCAGTGTCCTGGGCAGTTCATGGGCTTCAGAGCAAAGACTTCCTTCTCCACTTCAAAGGAAAACATGTTCTCACTGTAATGCTGCCAGTGCCCTGAAGTCATCCACAGTTTGCTGTTGAACACATTTGGAGTGACAACCTCTTGAAATCCACATTTTCGATACTGACTCTAAAACAACAGTTAATTGTTTTACTTTACTGTTAATAGTATTTATTTGTTTACAGTTGTTTTATTTATTTTATAACTTTATTAGTTATCAAATAACTAATGAAGAAAGCGAAAATACAGACTTCAATCTGCAGCCACAAAAATATACAAATACTGCCATACAAAACTCCATGACTTAGGGAGGGAGGAAGGGAAGAGAAAAATTCAAGTTGGACGTGCCATGATACATCCCTTCCACCAGCACCACCCTTCCCCCAAACAATTTCTCTGTAGTAAGCAAGAAGAACAAGTTTCCTCCCTGCAAGCAAAGCAGCAGCCTCAAATTACTCAATGATACTTGATAGTACATTGCAGTCCAAATATACAGTAATAACACAGACTTCAAATATTACAACAGGAAGATCAGGGGTTTTTTCTACATATATTTTCAAAGTGAGTAAGTCTAAAGGGCCAAATTAAGTAAGTTTATTAAAACAAATCAATATGCATCAGAGGAACAGCAGCAGTGTGAGTTAGCTGTACTACTAGATGTCAAAGAATTCTTATTATAAAGCATCTTTATCACAGCTTTAACTGCAGATATGAAGTACTAACAAAACATAATTTTGCAGAGATTGTGACAAGACCAATTCAAAGAAATCAGGTTTCTTTAGTGCCTTACAGAATTAAGAGATTAAAATAACTTGAAATGAAAGGCTGTTACATGTAGCATGCCATTGCATATTTTTCTAAAATCACTGAATTTTTTCTATAAGATTTCCAAAAGACTTTACTTACCCGGATGAATTCAATTAGTGTATTATAAATGTAAGCCCCTTTTGGCAAGAAAAAACAGCTACCAGGGCTAAGTTCATGGAAGAAAAACAGTTCTTGGTCCTGCAGAAAAACAATACTTGAAAAACTCAGTATTTGCACCCTACTTTTTTCACTTAACATTCACAAATGAGTTAGTACTGACTGAGCATCACTATCCATTTCAAAAAATAAAAACCTGGAAAAAAAACCCCAATATCCACTGGAGCTGATGCCTTTTCAATAGTATTTTTGTGTCCATTGATAGTTACAGGTGAAGGGGATTTGTTCAATTTTGTTTCATGGCTGATGCTCCAAAACTTTACATTTAACTCCCAACTGTGCCCCCACAGCATCCTTTGTACATCAACAAGTAAATTTTTAGTTCTGCTTTTGCAGCTAATTATGTGCACTTTAAATGATTGTGTGAACTATAGTGAACTACAGCTGGTTAATGTGTGGACATGCTTGAGGTCTGCACAGTGCATTCTTCTGGTTTTTTTCATGATGTACCAGCAGCAGACACCATAATGCTGTTCAGAACTACCAGTTATCTGACAGGGGTTTCTACTGAAGAAAAACAAACCCAAAGAACAGCCAAACAAAAGACATAGCTATGTATGACAGATTCTGAAATTGCACAGAAGAAAAGAATTGCGTGAACAGGTCACAGTAAACTGTGTTGGAATGAGCAGTGCCCACAGACTGAAGCATTCACGTGTTGCAGACAAAAGTGTTTCTGTTCTGTTCTGAGTGATCTGTGGAATAAGGATGTAATTGCGTTTAAAAGAGCAAAAAGTTATTTTTTTCTAGGACTTTGATGCTTGAAAGAAACGTACCTGACCTTGCAACTCAAAATAAAACCGTGTCACATCTTGGTTGCAGCAGCAAAGTATCTGCTGTCTTTGAGAGGCTTCTAGTTAAGGGGTTATATCCCCACAGTATTTTTGAAATATATTACTTAGAAAAATGTCTCACCCGCCCAATTTTTCTGTGATCTCTGCTTTTAGCCTCCTCCTGGAATTTCTCCCATTCCTTCAGCATTTTTGCATCTGGGAATGAAATTCCGTAGATTCGCTGGAGGGATTCCATATCAGCCTTGCCTTCCCAATAGGTAGAAGAATTCTGCGTGCAAAAAAAAAAAAATGTATCACTGAAGAAAGGGAGGAGCCTCCATATTTTATTACTACTGCCTGCTATGAAAAGGCATACAATTATTAATAAACCATTAATGTGGGACAACTAAGGAGTACGGAGAATTAGAATCTTAAATTCAAAGGACTGATCAGAAAAATCTAGAAACAAGAGGTGAACACACCAAGTAAATACGGTTTCAGGCTCTCTCTTGTCTTTTCCTAAAGCCTATCTGCTCTCTTTGTAGCCATCCTTTTCCAACTGTTTAGTCACAAACAGCTACAACCATCAGCTGAGCAAAAACTATAAACTTTAACTGACACAGTTCAGTCAAAACTTAAGACAAACTTGTGTTCCTATCTGTGCTGGAATTGCAAGCCCTGGACATCCAGCTGGCTTCACACCATGTGAATATCATTCCAGCACACAACTTTTCACAATTTGCAACACTGAGTTTTTAACCAGGTTACTCATTTCACATTCACTCATTCTTGCCTCAGACCAAAGACAGCAACATATTTTCAGTGTAAACATCTGTCTAAGCAAGTTTCAGCACTTACCTTATGAATTTTTATGGTCTTTATCTTGCCAGTATGTCTGACATGAGGTCCTCTGCATAAATCTATTAAGGGACCACACCTAAGAACAGGAAAGCATTTATTTGGTATATTTAAACCTAGATCCATAAATCCAGTAATATTATGATCCACATATAATTACCTGTATACTGTAGTAGTTGGAGTATTGACCTTCTCATTCAGGATGCGGCACTTGAATTTATTATACTGAGAAAAAAAGCAGCACAAATACTTGTTAAGTCCTTGTTAAACAGGAGAACTGGCCAGCAGTTTAAATTATTTGCAAACCTGATGCTATGCTGCCTCAAAACAGGACTGGAAAAGAAACACACAGAAGCACAGACCAGTAGTGGAGCAAGCTGCCCAGAAAGCAGGTTGTGCAGCTCTGTCCTTAGAAATTTTGAAGGCCCAACTGGACAAGCCCCAAGAAGCCTAGTCTGATTTCAGTGTTGGTCCCATGCCCTCTGCATGATATTGGACTGGAGACCTGCAGAGGTACAGAGCTACCTTCCAGCCTGAATGACACTATCATCCTCCTGATGTCCCTACAGTGAAAACTCAGAAATGTCTATCTCAGGAATTCAAAAAAATTATTTGTTGCTAGGTACTAAAGAGAAAGGATCAACTTTTAGTGCTACTTGGACTTTCTCAGAAGTCCTTGTTCTAAAAAATGTTTTATGAAGTTTTTGGAATGAAGTAGCACATGCAGTTACAGTATCACACAGACAATATAATACAACATAACTGCACATAATGCATTGCAAATTTGTATCTCTGGGAAATAAATGAAAAATGCAAGTTCACAGATTTTGTGAAGGTCACCCAGAAGAAGAAATAATTCTTATAATCTCAGAAAATCTAATGCACATTCTCAAGAAATTAAGAATTGCCTTTTGCTCATTTTTTGTTAGATATCACAACTAAGTTTACAAGAATCTTAAAAAGTTAATTTGATAGACTTTCCTATACCACTAATAGAACATGCCTTAAAGTTACAAACACTTAAAGACTAACTGCATGAGGCTAGAAACAACCTTCTAAAACAGCCTACCTTAAACATTTCAAGTAGTGTTTCCTTCTTAACTTCCAGTCTCTCAAAGGTTTGTTTTTCCTTCATTATCTTTTTGCATAATGTTTCCAAAGCAGAGAAGTCATTACTTGAAACACCCCTAAAATAAACACACACACATAAAAGTCAAGAATTTTTGCTTCCATTTGCAATTTGTGACCCACTAGCTTGTGGATGGGAGGCATTACAAAGGACAAAGCCATCTGGAGCAGTAGATATGACATTCCAGGAACAAGCACATAACAGAAATTTTGCTGTGATGCCATCCCACACCTCCAAAAAGCAGAAATACACAAAACATACCCTTCCTCAAGGAACATGTCGTAATAAAATCCATTTTCAATTGGTGGGCCATAGCACAAACAGCCACCATAGATCCGTTCCATTGCTTCACCCATTATGTGAGCACTTGAGTGCCAGTACACCTAGTGGAAGTAAAAAAAGAGGGAATTAGTTCATTTCAAGTGTTTTATTTAAAACGCTTTCTGAAACTCTTCTTTTTAAGGATACACTAGATCAGTCGGCAGAGCAGAAGTGACCTCACTCTCAGCCCAAGCACCAATGTTTCCAAAAGGTAGCATTTCTACCACTAAACTGCTTAGATTGTGGTAGCAAACAATTCTTGTTTTCAACTACTGTCGAAATTATTCAATTATTTTCCAGAAGTCTGGAAACTAATTCAGAAACCTTTTTTTCCTATGAACTTCAATCAATCAGCTCTGCATAAAGACCAAAAGCCAGCAGGCCGTGGTCCTAGTCCAAAGACTTTATGCATGGGAAATCCCGCACACTCCATCTTGTAGGACACCTGAGATTTTGACAAAACTAAATCCACAACAGTTAGTCTGTCTTGACTAGCACAAACTAAAAACATAAATCAACAGCCTTCACTTTGCCAGTAAGAAAACCCTGAGTCGAATGCAAAACTTTCGTGATGGGTTTGACTGACAGCTTCTTGTACCAACTCATTTTTTCTAGACAGTATTTACAAATGTACTGGATATCCACATTTAGCTGAAAGAGCAGGCAAAATAAAGTAGGTCCTTTTGCATATACGAAAAAAAAAAGAGGAGCCCATTTGGTACTTTTATCATTGTATATAGACAGGACTTTTGTACTATTTTATTCTCAAAGTCAGTGCTGAAGAGTTCAAAAGACCTACTTCATGCTAATACAAAGGTTGTAAATGTAAAATTTTAATGAAAATAAACTTGACATAATCTACAGCAACTGTGAGCAGACTTGGCTACACAAGGAACTATTAGGAAATGCAGATGGACCTACACTGAAACCCTGTTCCCTCATCTTCTGAACCCAATACAGACCCAAATAACTGCTAGAGACTGAATTTCATGTAAATTCAAAGGCAAACAAGTTTTGGTAGAAGATACTCACTGCTTGAGCCTCTTCATCTTCAAACTTAAGCAGCTCCAAGGTACAATCCTCCTCCAAAGGACGGTCTAGATCCCAAACCACCTTGTTCACTTTAGCAATAACAGTGTTGTCAGCTAATCCCTGACTACAGAATAAATATAAAAGTACAGCTGTAAGTCACAATAAGTATACAGTGTTTTGAAATCAGCAAGCAGAAGTCCCCCAGATTTGCCCTCCAGGTTGAATAAAATCAGGAGTGCTCAGAGTGGATACAATGTCACAAATAAATTCCAAATAAACAAGCAATTTAGACCGTCTTGAACACTCATGAAAACTCCTACTTATATTTCAGAGATATGGGAAGTAAATTTTGTTATATACCCAACATTCATACATTCTTTAACATTTTTGACTTAGAGGCAGCCACCTCGAGGTACTAACCTGACTTCCCAATCCTATTGCAATGTAAGATAGAACTTCTCTCTTAAAAATTATCCAATACCATTTTTGATATAGTAACTTTATAGGCTGTATCCACTAGGCAAAACACCCTTTTCTTGATCCCAAATCACAAAAGTAAAGAAATTCTAATGACATAATACCTTACTATGAGGGGGAGTGTGGAAATAAAAGAAAAAAAAGGCATCTCACCTTTAGGAATCACTCAATATTTTTAATTTTAACTGTCAGGGTGTTCACTGTGTACCATTCAAAAATGGCACACAGCCAGTATAAGTAACCTGTAGATGTGCAGTGCTCTTTTTGATAGGTATCTCCCATGCAAGTAAAAGTACAATTAAGTGAGAGATACTCATACTGTTAACTTTCACTGAAATCAATTGAAACATCACCCAGCAGTCATCCTCCTCAGGCCAATGCAAGCTGGTTTACAGGCACCACATTCAATCTGATCATCTGCTAGCAAATCAGGTCTTAATGCAAGAGCAGTACTTGCGAGAGAAAATATGCCAGTAATGTATATCAAAAAGATCCCGATTCTATTCTTATTTAATTTTAGAAACCGTATCTTTATAAAGAAGAAAAAAATTGCACTCCAAAACTAAAACCTGACTGGTTACCTCCAGTTTATTACACAAGGTGCTTTGAGAAGAGATAAATGACTAAGAAATCACACATTACCCATCCCCTCAAAGCCACTGTCTTAACCTGACTGTGTGTATCACAAAACAGAACCATACCTAATTCCACAAGCAATTTGATAAGGAGTAGTCTTCCAAGATTCAGCATCAACCTGTTTGCCATCAGGTAGCGTAACTTTAATGGGTTTACTGTCCTTTGCAGCTCTTTCTGCAAGGAGTGCATCATGTTCAGCTTTCAGTTTATTGTACATCTCTAAACGCTCGTTGATAAATGCAGGCCAGGGATTCAGCTACACATAATAAAAAAAAAAAAAAGGAAAATGGTTTATAGATTATTAATCTGATAGCACATTATGTCAAGAATGCAAACAGTGGTTACACTTTTCATAAGCAGCTATGTGACGATATCTATATACATGCTATATTTAATAAATAATCAACATTACTCCAGATTATATAGGATATTAGTTGCCTAATTCATAATGTCATAAGGCTTCAGTTTAGTGAAAACTATACCACTGTACACCTGTTTAATAAACCACATGTTACCAAGCAACTACACAGTTTATTAAACATCTGTTTAATAAGCTACACAAGGGCAAAAATCAACCTGAAAAGACTGTATTAACGCAACGTAAAACCAGATTTTTCTTATTAGGTCAAAAAACTGAGGCAACGCCGGTTCCAGTCCAGCCAGGCAGGAACTGACTCCAGCTTACACACGTGTCCTGACGTCAGGACTATCCGGCTGGGCACAGCCAAGCTTGCACAGCTCTGCAGCTGGCTCAGCACTGTGCTGGCTGGCAGCTGGCCCCCTGGGCAGTCAGAAGAATGTGTGTTTTACCCACCATAAAGACGGAAAAGACATGAGTACCTTGTGCAGGCTTTCCTCACCCCAGATTTCTGCCACCTGCCTCCCGCTGCAAAGAGGGGCACGGGGGAAAAGCATCACCGAGCCGCGGCTGTGCAAATCTGAGCTGCCCTCCCATTACACCAATGCGACTTGGTGCAGAACCCAACAATGTCACTTCATGGCAAAATCTGGGAGAAGACGTAACTGTATCGCCTGATAAAATACTTCAGAAGGACCAACTGTAGCAAATGCTACCAGCACACCCAGGACACAGCACCTCCCATCCCGCGGCCGAGGGGCAGCTCACCTCCGACCGCCCTCCATCCGCGGCCCCGTCCTTCATTTTCTTCTTCCCGCAGTCTGCTTTCCTCTCTTCCCCACCGTCCACCTGTGGAGGACGAGCACCATTTCCTCACTCTCCGGCAGCGGCTTTAACCCCCCTCAGCCCCACACCCCGCGAACAAACCCGAACCCCTCGCCAGGCCGCGGGGAGCCCCAGCCCTGCTCCCAGCCCCCTTTCCCACCGCCCCCCCGGGAGCTGCGGAAGCCCCAGGGAAGAGACCCATCCACCTGCGCCGCCAGCACCCGCCCTCCTGACAGGGCTGCCGCTCTCCCGAGCCCTGACGCGGGGCCGGAGAGGCCGCCCCGGCTCAGCCCGAGGGGCACGGAGCTCCCACCTTCCCGTCCCCTCCTGCCATGGCCGCGCCGAGCCGCCCGGGAAGGGGCGGGCGCGCAGGCGCCGCTCGGCCCCGCGGCTGATGCAACCGGGGGCGGCCGCTCCGGCCCGGCCCGGCCCGAGCGGGGCCGCCCCGGGGCGGGTGCGAGGGGGAAGGAGTCTTTGGAGCGGCTCCGGTAGCGCCGGATGGCAGAGGCTCTGCCCGCACCCATCCGAGGGCGAGGAGAGGACCTCGTGTCTCCGCACCCCCGCTCCTCTCGCTGCCGCGGGGAGAACTGCAAAGGGAATCAGGCTGAACAAGTCCTCTGAGCATCGCGTCCAAACTGTGACCCAGCACAACCATGGCTGGTTGTAGCACTAAGTGCTTTAGCAGTCCATTCCGATGTCGTATCACCCTTTCTGTGAAGAAATTCTTTCTTATGTCCAACCTAAACCTCCCCTGGTGCAGCTTGTCTCCGGTTGCCTGGGAAAAGACACCGTCCCCCGCCTGGCTACAACCATCCTTCAGGTTGTTGGAGAGACTGATGAGGTCCCCCCTGAGCCTCCTCCAGACTGAACCTCCCCATCTCCCTCAGCTGCTCCTCACAGGACTTGTGCTCCAGCCAGCTCTCTTACCCTTCTCTGAACTCACTCCAGCACTCACGGATAACTGGGTACCATTCCCCTGAGGCAGAAGTTCATCAAGGAGGGATTGGCAAACGGAAGTACTCTTTGCAAAAGCGACTAAAATAAAATAAAAATTGGACTGAACAATGTCTGATTTTTTTCAGGGGGGAGGGGGACGTGGGGGAGGCCCAGAGAAGAAGTGGAAATGATTCCGAGGTGGTTGTATCAGACCTGAACCACAGGAGCGTCCACAGCTGTCCCAAGGGAAGGCTCAGTTCAGTGGCTTAGAACTTATGGACACTTTGAAGGAAAGGATGTGATAGTCAGGCATTTCATTTTTAATCTTCTTCCCCTCCTCTCCCGGCTACTGTTTTTAATCTAACAATAATATTTTTATTTAGGAAGCTTAGTTTCAGCACGTTCTCATGGTGGCTATGGACTCCCAGAGTGGTCAGTCCCAAGGCCTTAAGTGTGTTCGGTAACATCAGCTGTAATGGTGAACTCACTTAGTAGCCTAGTTTAAGGAAGATATTCATTACAAGATTTCATGTTTTCAAGAAATCCTGGCATAGCATCCTTGCTTTGAATAAGTTAAATCACGGGTCAGGGCTTGGCTTGGACCTCTGTCACCTGCAGAGCATCCAACACTACTTCTACCTCCTGGAATAGCTGCATCTCTTCATCTGCAGCAGTCATCTGGGAGCTTAGAGTGCTTCAGTCAGGTAAAATGTTCTCAGATGGACATCAGACCACCTCGGGCTCCACGAACTTAAGTGCTGGAAGTTTTGCAGTTCAGCTTTCAAATACTGATTATGTAGTGGTGAAGGATGGTTGAGAGAACATCACCATGCTATTTGATCACAAATGTAGGAGCTTAAACAATAATGCAAATGCTTTAATCTGTTTTTTAAATATGAAAACAGAAAGGTGTAGTAAACAGGAATTTAAAGACAGAATCAGGCCTAGATCTGAATAATTAATTTGTTGTCTGAAAGTAAAATAGCAGCAGCATAACTATTGGCAAAAACATTTATTGAACAGCTACACTTAATAATATATGTAAGATCTTCTGTAGCAATACAATGTTTAGTAATGCAAAGGATATTTGTTTTATAACACTAATTTTTATATTTGCAATATCTCCTAAAATCTTTTTTTGGTGGATGAATTAAAGATGGCTAAAAGGACATTGCAAAACTTATCGATAAATTAACTAGGGCCAAAATGAACAGAAAACTGCGCTGATACTGTTAAAGAGGAAAAATGACTAAGTATTTCAAAAGCAGTTGGGAAACTGTAGGAGAACTATCCCTTGTGCCAGAAGATGGCAGCAGCGAAACATGCTGAGCGGATAAGACACAAATTCTGAGGGAGACCCTGCTCACAGCTCTTGGCTCTGGAAACAGTATTTAAGGCAAAAAATACAAAACTAAATAACTCTTTTACTTACTTCACTCTTTAACAGCTTATTTAAAGATACGTGACTGAACTCAACCATAGTTTAATAGTATAAACTGATTTCAGTGTGCTTTAATGATTATCAGCAAATAAATGAATAGATGTTGCTGTTTCATGTGAAGTTTATTGGGAAAAATGTGGTCAGAAATTTCGATTGGAATTGCAGTGCCATTTAGCTTGTATTTCATTTAGAAAAACTAAAAATTAAAATGAAATCAAAATGCAAATAAAAATTTAAAATAATAAATGAAAATATAAGGAAAGAAACATATGAAAAAAGCTAATCAGAAATTTTGAAAGGAGAAGACACCAGCTGCGCTAGGGAAACCATCTAACTTGTGCTATGGCACTGGGCTTTCTGTGAAGTGTCTGGGTTTGTTTGTGTTTGTGTACATTGAATCTATTTAATCATAGATATAAATCTATCTACTGTTCACTGTGGAGTATTCACTAACTTCACAAACTTCCACCTAATTTGAAAATCAAACTGTATGAACACCGCCCATTTACATCCAGGGTTCAAAATATACCATTTGAATTCAGATTTCCAAAAACCCACTTCAAGCAAAGGGTTATTAGCTCCCATTACAAAATCATACACGTATGGGAATCTCAGGTGTGAAAATTGAAGTATCCTCATGCAGTTTTTTGTTGTGTTAATTTCACCTCGGCTGATACAACAAAGCATTAGTCTTCTTACATGTCCAGTATAGCAATCTAAGAAATGTACATTCAGAAACTGAAAAATGTGTGACATTAAATAAAAAAATTAAGTTGACATTAAATTTAAATACTTGTGGAAACAACAGAAGTCCTAATTCAAACTGGTAGAAAACTGAATCTAAACTGTAACTTTTGATATATTTTCAACTTTTGGGGCCTTGTTATTAAGAGAAAATAGTTATATATTTAGGAGGACAAGAAAAATAATTGGCATTTCACTCAACAAAGGAGACAAGTTTTGGGTTTTTTCCATATCTATGATGGCTTTGTGTACAGTCTCTGCTGTATATGGTCACTCAGTCTTCATTGTGCCGAAAGGTTTGACAAATATCAGGCTTTTATTTTTTTTTTTTTCCCCAGAAGAGCTGCATACTCATGCTTGCTAAGGAGAAAATCCTCACTAACAGCAAAAATCCCAGTGACCTTTTTTAGACTGGAAGCACTCTTCACAGAGACAGCCTGGTCCCACCTGTGTTCTCTGGGATGCAGGTCCTCTTCACTTGCCCTCCTACCACCTTGATACCTACAGCAGTACAGATAATGCATTCAGATTACTCAGGGTCAGTTTGTTCTCCACTACCAGGCAGGTTTTTTGAGTAAAACACAATAAAGGTTGTATTTGTTCAAATGTAGGAGACACCCAGTTTCATTGCTCATAGTTACAGATGCTGAGATGAGAGGTTAAAAATTCTAAGTGAACCTGTAAAGCAGGGTTCACTCCTTCACATCAGATAAGCAGCAGACTTATACTAGGAATCCTTAGGCCTTTCAAAGAAGTGACATGCTGGGTGATTTCCCCTCCTCTCCCCGCCCTTTCATCCTCCAATAAAATTAGATGTGGCTTTCTGGTTCTTTGCAACAAACATACCAATTATAACTCATACCTCATTTCCCTGCATCTCAATTTTGCCCCTAGTACACTTGGCTAAAATGTTCTAGCATACTTACTAGCTGAGTCAATAATATTTTGTTGTCTCACATCATGAAAAGTAGTAGGTGTGCATACATTCAATTGACTCAGATCTTCCAGTGTTCTTTTCATAGAGCTCATACATGTCAGTTGGGGGGACACATTATTAATCCATTATTAATTATACATTACTGGACATTATTATATACATTATTAATGTATTTAAGGTTAAGATATTTTTCCAAACTTTTTCCTTCAGGATAAACTACCCCTGCTTCACAGTACTGAAGCAGATTATTCCAATTTTCCAGAAAGATTTGCACTTCAAAACTTGAAACTATTGTTTGTTTTCCACTTAGGACCTTTTTTGGATATTGGTCTCAGAAAAAGATGTGCTGTCTGCAATTGTGACTCCCACTCTGGTCTCCACTCTTAGTCTTGTGACTGGGCTGTGAGATGTGGATCCAGAGCTCCTGTCTTCCATTTCCTGTTCTTTGGTTAAGATAAAACAGGGAGGGACCAGTCGTTAAAAAAGGGAAATAAAATGCTAGTGATTTCATATACTGAGGAGGAATGGTGATAAACTAAAAAAAAAAAAAAAAAAAAATTAAAATCACATGTCTTTGACTGTCGTTAATCACAATTTCAACTACTACAACAAAATAATGTTAAAAATCACGATGATACATTTTTTGCCAAACTTCTGGATCTTGGACACATCCTTGGATTTCGTAACTAAATTTAAACTAGTTTTTACTATAACTGAGCATCACCAAGCTATTGTACTACATAAAACTGTTTTGCCCATATATGGAATTTTCCAAAATACAAACCACTTTTTTGTTAATCTTTTTTCCTAACAAAGAACTATCATGGTTCATTTTAGTGTGTATTTCAGAATTGAAAGTCTGAGAGTATGGTTTTTGTCAGAAATTTTTGTAATAATGGAATTCCCTTTTTGCCTTATAGATATCACTGATATTTTTTCCCTCACAATTGTATTTTCTGTGCCTATAACAGCAGACAGTGGATATACTTACATAATACCAATACAATTAAAAGTTAAATTTCACAATTTATGAAATTGGAAAATATAACTAGCACCAAAAAAAAAAAAAAAACTTAGCCTGGTCAGACAACCTTCCTGATACTCTCACCACAGAAAGTAGTGATTTGCATAATACTGAGATGGAACTGCTCCTTCATCTTCTCTGTGGGCAGAATCCTCCATGCCATGGCATGACATGGCACATGGGCAATTATTTACATAGTGTAATTACAGGCAGGAAATGCATTTCCCAATCATTTCTTTGGTACAGTCCATGACCTTCAATGTTCCAGATTCAATTTCTTATTCCAAGCATTCTCCATCATTACTCCATAGCACTGGGAATGATCTCCAAATATTAAAGGACAAAAAATTCTTGCATCAGCTTCTTCTGCTAATGCTCCTTCTGATAATTTTGAAGGGAAATGGCAGAGTACATGGAAGTTGTTTTCTAGGATTTTCTTTCCTTTGACCATATTTTTCATTGACGTTACGACCTAATTTCACACATTTCCAGTGAAACTTATTTTATTTGAAAAGTCTGTTCTCATTTTCTCTTTTTAGCTATGACTCAGATGTTCTGGTGATCTTTTCATTAACATCCCTTTTTAATGATGTTTCATGGACACAGTCCAGTAACATTTCTTCAAATAAAGAAGCACATGAAAGCTGATGAAAAGAGGGACATCTTAACTGTGAATTTTGTCAAAGCTCTTGTGACAAGTTATATAAAGGCTTTTTCCTTTGTGTCCTTTTCACTTGGAAGTATCTGGAATATCACTAAAAATTATACTAAACTGGTAAATTGTTTCAAGGTTTTATAACTACAGGGAGAAAGGACAGAAAACTCCTTAGTTAGCAGTGGCTGCTGGAAGATGGATTCCTGAGGGACTCCATTGTTAGGTGCTGATCAGAGGAAAAAGGTATTCCCAGGGGACATACAAAGTTTTATTTATTTGCAGTGTACCTAGACAAATGGGATGGGATGTCTTGGCAATAGCATGGAGCAGAAAAAAACCTAACTGATCACTATCTTTAAAACATCTGTTCCATATGGAAGGACAACAATCTGTCTTTTCAGTCTTCTCTTTTCTGTACTAAGCAAACTTAACATTTGAAGCTTTCTCAGGGGGACAAGCTTTCAGACGCTGGTTCTTCCCTTCTGAACTCTCCAGTTTGTCTGTGATTCTCTCAAAACAATAATGCTTAAAATGTAGTACTCCTGCAGAGCAGAGAGGACCATTGCTGAGACCTGAGGCAGAGCACTTCAGTTAATATAACACCATTGTATCATTCACTCTCCTTCAGTTTGTGATTCATTAGGATGAGCAGTTCCATTCTGTACTGTTTTTTTGTAAGCTTTCCTGAAGGGAAAACCACTGGACATTAGCAAATTGCTTCTTTGACTTCAAACTACCTCTCCAGTTTGCTGGTCACAGATTTTTAGCATGTACTCCCTCATACACCTAGCGATTTTTTGGACAAGAACCAACACAGCTTGAAATATCCTTCTGGTTTAACACTGTGTCATCTAATCATGCAAATGTTCAGTAATTAAAGCAGCCTATATTAATACAGACCCTTTTTCCTCCATAAAGTGATTATTATCACAACTAGCTGCACTTCTCACTGCTCTCATGTCTCCTTGATGGCTCTGCATTAGTTTGTTATGATTATGGCTTTGTCTTCTTGTGATTCTCTCATACCTGGGAAGGACTGCATTGCTCGTCGTACATTGCCCGTGCTGCTAGGCTGTTTACATAAAGCTTTCCTTCACAAATAACATAGGGTCAATCACCCCTTTAAACAATGGCACTGCTCAATGTAGGCACTAAGGGTTAACCACAAGAAAAGGAAAGATAGTAAACCCCCCCTATTTTCTACATATATATATATATGTATGTGTGTGTGTGTGTGTGTGTGTGTATTTTATCATCTCGGTCACCTGCCATCTTGGGTGTAGCTGCCTTGGGATAAGAAATTTGTTGCTGCAACTCACCTGGAGCTGTTTTCTCTGCTAAAGATTATCACGCCCTCCAGGCTCTTGGCATTTCTTCACGTGGAGCCGCTCCCTAGCTCGGTTCTGTCAATGACCTACTTTAGCAGAAACACCTTTTACACTCAAATCATACTGACAGAATGAGGGTAAGTAGCAATTACATGAGCAGTTGGTTCTGACATACCTGGAAGGGTAGAAAAGTCAGACAGCAAAACCCAGCCAGACAGCCAGATAGGGGCTGGAGACCCATTCCCAAAGCCCCTTCTTTCATATCAGCTACTGCCAGAACAGGCATGACCTGAAGCCATTTTTTTTGTCTTTTTTTTTACTCACAGCAGTACAATAGATTTTGGCAAGAACAGTTGTGAACAATAACCCAGTAGTCCCTCTTCAGCTACAAATTATACTGTGGTCTTGCTCTGCTCTGTCCTACACTGGACTAGCTCCCAATTGCCTTTGAGAAAAGCAAGTTGGCCAAACTCATCTGCCTTAAAAGATCTGTCTGGTATTAAAAGAAGAACAATGAAACAATTAGTGTTGAAAACAAAAAGAATTAAACCTGGTATTTTCTGCCCTTGTTTTCCTATGTGAAAACTGTTGGGAAAATCTGAGGGGAAAAAAGAAATTTAGAATTTCTTACTTCTTCAAAAAGATATCTAATTCCTGCTAACATTTCCACAACTGCGTATGTTTGCTCTTTCCATCTGTTCGGTAGAAAAATACATCAGGAGTTGTGGGGTTTTTTATAAATGTAAGCAGTGTTTCTGTCCTTTTGACCTTTGTCTATAAGTGCACATACAGGAGAATGAGTTAAATATTTTCAAGCAGGTTTTTCTGTGTGTGTATGGGACAAAAACACAGTGTCAGCAAAAGCAAAATACACATTTAAAAGAAAGAACAAGCAGCCTCTTAAGAAATACATAGTAAACTGCACAAAAAGATATCAATTCCTAGAAGTCTCTGTTGTCAATGTGCAAATAGAAGCTACACTTCCAAAAGGCCTTTCTGTCTTTGCGTAAAGCATGAGGACACCTCTATTTCCTCTCCCTCCTCTTCTGGCAGCCTGAAGAAGTGATCAGTGCTGAGTGCCTGCCTTATATCAGGAACTAGAACCTGTGAACCTCTGTCCATTTTGTTTCCTGAGCCCTTATCCATCCTGGCCTAATTAAATGACATTAACTGCTGTGTGAAATGGCCAGTTCCTCATTAAGCATAACATCTCCTCTTTTGACTTGCTTTGCTGTATAACCCTTTATAGACTACTGCCATCCCACTCTTTGCTCTGTGCTTTGTCTTCCTTCATCCACCCATCTGTTCCTGGAGCTTTTGTCCTTCTCACTCAGCAATCTCATTTGCTCCCATTCCAGTGATGTGATGACAAATGACAAATGTGTATTCCACCAAGTCCATACATTCACTTTTTTAATCGCATTAGTGCTTTAATAAACTGGAAATGACACAACTCCTGAAGCACATATTTTTATTGAATTAAATATTTAAAATATTTTTCAAATCAGCTCATTGGAACAAGATCTGTCAATACTATTAAAAATGTTTTTTCCACGCATTCCCCATACTTTAATCATCAACTAACATGCAAGAGAAAAGACAGCCAGAGATTTCAGCACTAATTTCTACTCTAAGGAGTTTCTACCTCTTGTTTCTGGCATCTTTCTGCTGTCCTTTCAGATCTCTTCCTTTGCTGTACCAACACAACCACAAACCTTATCAAAGAACTGATTTGGCTTAAAAAATAACCCAAGTTTCCCCTCAGAATATTCTTAGAGGTCAATCAGTTCCTGGGATGATACTAGTATATAAACTGACACTGCCCATAGAGCTGAATATCCAGGCAAAGCATAGATGTGTGGTTTCTTTATATTGTAAAAATACTGTTCCATTTATATGGGAATACATATGAAAGTAGCACTTTGGAACAGTTCCTGTTTTGAGTTTACACATAACATAACAGCAATCCAGTTCCTTGGTTGTCAGTGGATCTGGGATGTCAGATCCCAACTGTTCTGAGGAACACCAATTTCTAATATTTCTCTTACAAGCAATAGGAGTACCTACTGTAGAGTTACTTCATCTCAAGCAGAAATATTCCTTGATCTCTAAAGCCTTTTGGGTTCTCTGGACAGAATTGCCATAATGTTCGTAAGGCACACAAGATATTTGTATTTCACCACTTGCTATTTATCTCAAACTATGGTTGTTTGATGGAGACAGATGTACATGAGGAACAAGGTGGCCATTGTCCCATGCACTCCAGTAACTATCCAAGGCTGAACTATCTAAGAAATGGAAATGAAAAACAAGTGAAAATCACAGTGATAGGTGGATCCAAACCAAGACAATTTATCCTCCTAATTTAATTTAGTTAGCATAACAGTCTGTTCTATTCCCAGATATTATCCAGAATTACAGAAATTGGCTGCCTAAACAAAGTGAATATTTTGTAATGTAGTCTAGGCAGAAGAGGAAAGTTGCAGACAGGCAGTATGAGCCAAGGGTTATTTATAAAGTTACACTGTTAAAAAGGATGCAAGAGTTGCATTCTCAATATTGCTCTGATGACTGAAAGTACTTGCAAAACAAGAGGAAATGTGGTGATACTTTGTTTAAAGTGAAAATAATTGCAAGAACATCTTTCTTAGAAATAAAAATAGAACCTTAGAAATAAAATCTTGAAGGTTTTGATGTCAACTTATGATCGGTATGTTCTTCTATAGGCTTCAGTGGAGCCATGCATGTGGTGTAAAATGCAAATGACTAATGAAAATAACATTTGCTGTGCATAAAGCTGTCTTTTGCCCATATTGCATGTTGTCTGGGGTGGCAGGCAGCAGACAGGAAGTGTTATTCCTCCTTAAAATTTCATGACAAGAACTTTAATTTTTATTATTTAGGGAAAAGAAAGGAGTGTGGGGCAATCTTTTTCATCCTATCTTCTCCTGGTTTTCCCATTTGTAAAATAAAAATTACATCCACCTGCCTGTCTTTACCATACTTGGTGCTGTGAAGTGGAAGCTGTATACATATGCATGCCCAAGTTTTGTGTGTAGTTTTGTGATCTTGTAGTTCTCATGTACGTATCTCCACAGAAGTTTGTGTCACTTAAAGGAAAATGGGGAAATATGTCCCCTTTCAATTTATTTTTTTTGGTGTCAGATTGGCTCATCTTGAGTTTTCATCCTGCAGTATTTTCACCTGAAAACAGTGTTGGCCTTTACATAACCTAAGTATATGAAGGCAAGGTCACAAAACACAAAAAGAGACACAAGATACATCATGTTGTATTTTGAAATCCTGTAGGTATGTTCCAGAAGAGTACAGATTCCTTAAAATAAAAAGATAATAACTTTCTTGAAAAACAGGGGAAGAATTTGCAAGTCTGAGTGGCAGGATGTGTTTGCAGTACAGATGATATTAAAGTATTTCATCTTTTCAGCCTGTAGGTGGGACTGTGTTTTCAGCGAACCCATCTGTGAAAAAAATTCTGAATCTGCATCGGCAGCTCAGGCTGCTGCTAACGCTAGCTGGAGTGAGTCAAGTGATTCTTGACTTGTGCTTGCATTATTTCTGGGGAGAAAATAGCCTGTGTCCGAAATTACTTTAGTCCTAAAGGACCAGCCTGAAATCTCTGTTCTCACTGAAATCTGTGGGCATTCTGCCTGCTGCAAATCCACAACTGCAGGATTTGTTCCTATTAAAAAGCATTTATATAGCTGAAAAAAATAATGTCTGTGGAGAAATGTTGAATTTATAGCTGTAAGTGAACTAATGATGAGGCAGATTAAGTGACATTTTGATTTGGGATTAACAAGTAAATTCTCATGCTCAGAAAAAAATTCCTGGCTCAGAAAAATAAATCAATCACAGGCTGGGATTCTTCCTCATAAAACCTCTCAGGGTAAAGAGGAACAACTGAAATGCTCACGGCACTTTGGACCCACAGAGACACTGTGACTCCCCTAATACTGAGTACAATTTCTCAGGTAAGGACCACATACTGTGGGCCAAATGTTTTTGTGAAAGTATTGAAATTGGACTTTGATGCTACTGCTGCTACACAGGACTGCCTAGATGCCTTTCGTTTCTTTTTTTGCCTCATGCTGGCCCTGCTTCTCCCACTCTTATTCATTCCCAGCAGTACTTTACCTCACAAGGAGCAGCTCGTGTGAAGGGATAGCAGCCCTGTGATTTATGGGCTTACTATCTCTTCCGTTGTGTTTACACAGCTTATGCTTAAATAAGACAGCTAGGATAGTATGGAGCTCACATGTAAAATGAAAAAGTTGTTCTGGTGGGGGTAGGAGGAAATCAAGAGAGATCTGACCAGATTTCAGTGTTGTAAACACATCTGTAGGGTCACCATAAAGCAATGACTACAAAGGTCAGCATTTCAAAATGTGTCTTAAGAAAATGTTTTTGCAAGCTTTGTGGTGAAGATGGCTGGCGTGTTGTATATTGTAACATTCTGCTTAATCTCTGCTATGTTATACGGAGTCATTTACAACAAAAAATGCCTGACATAACTTACAGCACAGGAACACACAAAACCAGCTTCACCAGGGTGGATGTTTATGTAATCTTCAAGAACACTCTGAAGTTTGATTCAGTAATCAAATAAAACTACGAGAGGCACATTTTTCAGAGACACTACCCATCTTTGAATTTCTGAGCTTCTTTATTTTACCGAGCCTTGTTAGATAAATGCCAGTGATTATTTCTGTACTTCGTGTTATCCAGTTTTCACTTCACTTCTCAGTTGCAATTGCACAAGCACTTTCAGCTTTTCTTTATTTAATTGAGGCATCTTAAAGGTGAGCAGATGGTCACCCCAGGCGTGCAGGTTTCCCATTCATAGCTTGCAGAGCGAAGGCAGCAACAAAAGTAAAGTTTACACATGCTGCCCTGACAACGACCTCTATGCTGAACTAAACAAAC
Source organism: Myiozetetes cayanensis (assembly GCF_022539395.1). Classification (NCBI taxonomy): domain Eukaryota; kingdom Metazoa; phylum Chordata; class Aves; order Passeriformes; family Tyrannidae; genus Myiozetetes; species Myiozetetes cayanensis. The sequence continues at coordinate 62,196,815 of NW_026087631.1, forward strand.
CCCTTCTGTAAAGCCAGAAGCAGTTCACTCACCTTTCGAACGCGAACCTGGCACTGTCTGAATAACCATAAAACATCAAACCGTGCAGCCCTGCTCTGGTTTTGAGGATATGTGCTGTTACAGGGCACAGAAAACTCCAGAGAGAGCCATCCTTTAGGATTTTGCTGTCAAAAAGCATCAGGTATTCCAAAGCCTCTTTCACAAAGCATTCTGCACATTTCATATTACTTTATTCCAGAAAAGGTGTGCCCATTTTAAATGGACGCTAACAAAATCTTAAGCATAGCAGCTTTATGGCCAGTGAGTAGAGCTGAACAGGGATGCCTTTCTGACTGGGCAGTGTTGTCACAAGAATTCAAAAAGTTCTTTTTTCACAAGAAAATAATCTCAGAAAAGGACTTGTCTCCTTCACTGGGGGTGACCTCTGCTGCTTGGGGCATGAAATTGTGTCTCAGACACAGCGGGAAGTGACAGAAAAGTGACTGAACCTTCTTGGCACGGGGGTCTCTGAAAGACCCCAGAGGGACACAGGCAGGGGTCACCTATCCAGTGCCAACTTCCTTATAGGGTTATGCCGTGCACGGGCACCTTGCGAGGAGATGGAAGCCTGTGTCTTGCTGCAGAGCCCTTCAGGCTGCTACCTGCATCCCCTGGTGCTGATGCTGCAACCTCTCCTTCCCAAATGCCCCAGCCCTGCGGCGCACCGACCACTGAGCCCTTGGCGTGGCTCAAGTGCTTTTCTTATGCAGCTTAAGCAGACTGGAGCAACCCCAAAAACTACGCAAGTCCAACGGGATCCTTTTACTCCCCGGCCCCAATTGAAGGGGACTCGCGTGGCTGGGGCGTGGGGGAGGGCAGCGAGCCGAGCAGGAAGGTACACGAATTACACACACATCAGTGTCAGATGCGTGCGATAAGGACACCCCCCGCCCGCCCGCGGAGGTGTGCGGGGCGGGGGACCGCCGGAGGGAGGGGGCGGGCGGGAGGGAGCGCCCGGTCCGGCTCCTCCTGCGCACAAACCCGGCCGCACCGCGCTGGGTGTGCGGAGACGCCGCCGCTGCTCCCGCGCTATTTAAGCGGGGAGGGCGCAGCCCGGCAGCCCCGCGGGGAGATCCGGCGGGGGGGGGCGAGCAATCATAGTAATAATCGTCTATCTCTAAGAGAACGAGAAAAGCACAGCCGAGATGCTCCGTCCGTGACCCGCAGGCGGGGAGAGGGGTGGGGGGGACAGGTTGTGAGTCTGCCAAACACCTGAGAAATAAAGCACGACCGAACAATTTTCGAGGCGGGCGGGGGAAGTGGGGGACGAAAAGTTTGCCGGAGCTCGGGCTTCTTGGGGGGGGCGGGCGCGATGCCGCCTTGGCTGCTCGGCAGCCTCTGCTGCGTGCTGGCGGCGCGGGCGGCGCTGGGCGGCGGCTCCGCGGGCGCGGAGGAGGAGGAGGAGGAGAAGCTGATCCGGGTGCTGGTGCTGCTGCCGCAGGACGACGCCTACCTCTTCTCGCTGGGGCGGGTGCGCCCGGCCATCGAGTACGCGGTGCGGAGCCTGCGGGAGAGCGGCGCGGGTCTGCCGCCCGGCTACACCTTCCAGCTCACCTACGAGGACTCGGCGTGCGGCAACCGCGCCCTGTTCAGCCTGGTGGACATGGTGGCCCTGCAGCGCCGCCGGCCCGACCTGCTGCTGGGGCCGGTGTGCGAGTACGCGGCGGCGCCGGTGGCGCGGCTGGCGGCGCACTGGGACGTGCCGATGCTGTCGGCGGGCGCGCTGGCCGCGGGATTCGGCGCCAAGGGCGGCGAGTACTCGCACCTCACCCGCGTGGCCCCCGCCTACGCCAAGATGGGCGAGATGCTGCTGGCCCTATTCCGCCACCACCAGTGGAACCGGGCCACGCTGCTCTACAGCGACAGCAACCCCGAGCGCAACTGCTACTTCGCCATGGAGGGCGTCCATGTGGTCTTCCAGGAGGAAGCCTTCCACATGGCCGTGCACAGCTTCGACGAGACCAGCCGCCACCTCGACCTCGACGACGTCGTCCGCGCTCTCCAGACCGGCGAGAGGGGTGAGTGAGTGTCGGCGAAGCGCCCGGCTTGGCTCCTCGGTTTAAGGCTGGGGCAGTGGGAGCCCACGGGGAGCGAAGGACCTGCGGGATGTGGGGGAATCATGGTCCGTCCGCGCCCTTGGGGAAACTCGCTGCGGTGCTGTGGCGGCATCCCCGGTCCGGGCATCCCCCGGCAGATGAGAACTAACAGCCCGGAGTGAAAGCACTGCCCGCAAAGGTTCACTACAGCTTTGCCTCCCAAGACGGAGAGGGCGGCTCTCTTAGGGACCACGATAGGAGGGTTTTGTGGCATAGTAAGAAATCTGCTTTCTGCTGACAGTCTGGTTTACTCAAAATTGCCCATATCTACAGGGCAGCAAATCTGTTGCTTATTCTCTGACTCTGTAAGTGACTCTGTAAATTCAAAGACTAAGCAAAGATGTTTTCTTCTCACTCTACTGTGTCTTGTAGCGGGAGCTCTTTTCACACTCCTGCCGTTGGGAGCCCTTTCGAGTACCTCATAAATTATAACAAATGCGTTTAGGGAGGCGGTCATTTCAGGAGTTGAGTGCATGAGAAACACCTGAGTTCGTGCTGTGATATTGCCAATTGTTAGTGAATCAGTGTGGAGATAAGTGACTTGTAAAATGTCTTGGACAGCTACCCCGGGCTCTGCATCGTGAAGCAGTAAAACAAAGTGCTTTGAAACGTGCAGTTTAGTAGTTTAGATGCGTTTTAAAGTGAGATCTTGCCAAGCAACGTGTGGGTATATGGACTTATCAGAAAGATGTTTTCTGTTAGAGGATTTTACCAGGCACAGGCTTTCCCGGTAAGTTATTGTGAAAGAAAAGATGTATTCCAGGAGTAGACCACATGATAAAGTAAAAGTACTTCGAAATCTTCTAAAAGAACCATAGATAAGTGAAACTCTTTGTACAATTGTTACATATCTTTGTTTTAGAGTTTTCAAATAGCATCAGAATTGGACAGAGAGTGCTATGTGGGGTTGGCAGAAGTGGTGTTTTGGTGCTGTAGGCTGTGGATGGAGCAGCATTGCACTTGCGCTGCAAGTGAAATCATTATTGCCGTTGCGCTACTGTGAAATCCTTAACATGTGCAAGAGTGTGTGTGAGATAACTGAGGTGTAACAGCATATGGCTATTTAATTCTCTATTCACTGTTTTGCTCAGTAGGTGCTTAAAGTAGAGCTTTCCTTGTAAGTATGATTCAGAGAAATGCAATGAACGGGGGAGAAAGAAATGTGTCAGTGCTGGAAGAAAGCCCTGTGTGGGGAAAGATGCTTGTCATGTGTCTGTGTGTGCAGCTTTCCTAATGCTGAGAGCGTAGCAGCATTCTTAGAACAGGAAAAGACAAGTGCTTACTCCAGCCCTACTCTTCAGACTATGCTGACAGTCAGGGAAGAGAGGCTTGATTTCAATCTGATCCTAAATGCTTTGCTGAGGTGAGACCTTTGGTCTTTCACTATTCTGTAAGTTGCAAATGACTGAGCAGAAGCAGTAATTTGCCCCCCTTGTGCCCTGTGGGGTCCCTCCCTTCATCTCACCTCTTCATTTGTCATCTGGCTCATGCCGCTACTGCAAAATTCAGCAAACGGGGCCCCCAGCCTCCACTTGTGCCTTTCTGACTTTAAAGACTGACTGCAGGACTCTCCTGGTGCATTCCTTTGTAATCCTTCAGGTTACCACAATATTTTAAGTTATACATCATGTGGGTGCAACTGTGTGCTTTAGCTGACCAGATGTGGTCTTCGTGTTTTGGGGGAACTCCTTGGAATTCCCTATTGGGGCCAACAGGGCACTGTCCAAGGCGCTTTATAGAAATGTTTTTGTTTGGTTGGCTCCTGTGTCACAGCTACTGTGACACTCTGCTGGGCTCTGCCCCTGTACCATCTCATGTTTCTGCTGCTGGCTGGGGTCCCACCCGAGTGGTCAGGCTTCCTTGAGCTGCCTGGGTGGGAGTGGGCTTTCAAGCAGATACAGAATATCTGCTTGAAACTCTCCCAGAACTGAGAAAGAAACTGCCCCACTAGCTGTCCTCTGGGGCCCGAGACAGGGCAGACCCCATGGATTAGGCTGCTGCTGGCTGGGGGTTGGCACTGAGCTCTCAGCAGTCTGGGAGGAAGAGGCACACTCAACCATACACCCATGTTTACCAGGGACTACCTGTTCAATCCCTGGAGCCACTTGAAAAAAACTAAAGTCTCGGAGCCACAACAAAATCATGAAAAATATGATAATAAAAGTTAGGCACTTGTCTTCAATTAATTTCATTAGTAGTTCATATTCCCTTATAGGCTCAGTTGACTGCACTGCAGACTTGATGCTGTAGGCTGAGGTCACAAATGCAGGACTGTGCTTAAATGCAAAAGCATATAGTTCAAGGGATGTGTGTAGCAAAGGGAACACTTACTCCTTTAGCTGGAACTAAACTCTAAAGTATTTGCAGGATGAGTCAATAATCCTAGTCAATAAATTCAGCATGTTAGTGATAGAATTACTGTGGTCTGTGTGTATTATGCTGGAGGGAGAACATTTTGTGTATGTTTGCTCTTACGTGTTTGTATGTACACAACAGTATGGTATAGATGCAGATTAAATACATGACTTACGTTTTTTGAAGAGAAAGGCATGTCCATAGTTATTTGCTTCAAAATCTTGAAATATGTAATCTTTGCTCTCCTGCTGGGTTAAAAACCCCATCCAAATAGTTAATATTACTTCCCTTACATTCCTTTAGAGGGTTACAAAATATGATTTAATGTATTTTAAAGTAGTTCCCCACACACACTCTTTCTTTTATTCCTTTTGCTCAAAGTCTTTTACTGGTGTTGTGGGAATCTCTTTGATTCCATCTACAGATTACAGTTTCATGATAGATGTGAATTGCAAAGGCAAAGTCAAGGGAGAGTTGAGAGGGCAGCAAGGAAACGTTTCAAAAGGAAATCTCTCACCTATACTGAAATTAGGAACAGTGAGACAAATTCATTCCTGATGTGCATCTGGAAAAGATTTGGTCCAAATTTTATTGTAAGAAAATTTTTTTCTTCCTCTTTTCCTTCATGTTAATGTACTTCACAATGGTCATGAAATATGTCTTGCTCTGTTGCTCTGGAAATTATTATATTACTCTACTATAATCAGTAGAACAGAGCTATGCATGGTATAACTCTACTGAAGCATGGGGATGTACTGAACGTGACTCACCCTGGCGGCACATCTGGAGGTTATGCCTGTGATGGCATCCAACCAGAAAAGCAATGGGGGAAGATTCATTGTGTGCGAAAAGATTTGGCCTGTTTGGCCTTTTCATTTCTTATAATAGAAAACACTTCTACCCAGAAGAGCTGAATGTGGTTTTGATTCATTTTTATTGTTGGGTTGAAAATATTTGCGTACATTATTGTAGCTTTTGAGTCCTGCCATGCGTGACGGCGTTCTTGGAAACGTGCGCGCAGTTGGTTTCGAATCATCGTCCTGACAGGATCTCTTACGGCTCTGTTGTAGGATATGGCCCCGAAGCATGCACTGATAAAACACTTTGCTGCTCCCTGTGATGTCAGTTAGCTTCATACCTGTAGTCTTGTGAACCTGCATAGAAGTTTATAGTATAACATGCTCTGTCTGGGAGTTGTCTCCCTATTGCTGAAGACCTCACCTGAGTTTCTGCTTTCCCTTTGCAGAAGGAAGGGATAGCAAGGGGAGTAGTCCCCCTGCCCAACAGATACAGGGAGAGACCAGTAAACCACAGTCGTCACAGTGTGAATCAGGGTGCCCACACAGAGTACACCTGTGGGCTTGTAGGTCCCACTGCAGCAGCAGGGCCTCTGCTTAGCTCTTAGTGAATGATAAATGAAGCTCTGTGGTGTTTAATCTTGTACCCATCTTTAATCTTCATGCTCAGAAAGTGGCACTTAGTTTTCCCATTTCTTAATATTAGGCATCCCATCAAAGAGTGTTGCCTAGACTTATTATATGGTCTCTGGAGAGAAAGTCATATTCTGGAGAGGTTCATACCACGGCCCCTGCTGCACAGGTGCACAGATGCTGCTCTTCCTTAAGTGCAGAGAAGCAATAAATTCTATATCTAAATATCAGATAGCTGAGGTGTAGGTGATTGAATCAATGCCAGACTGTTGAATGGAATGGAAATTGAAATGGTAATGCCATGGTATCACCTTAATTCTCCATCTTCAGATTGTCTTACATGCATGAAGAAGTAACAGCAGAGGCTTCTAGTTGCAGTCTACTCTACAAAAACGCGGAGCTAAAAAAACCTGGAGCCAGAACTTATCACATCTTGCAGGGGTGGTACAAAACCAGGTAACACATAGGCTCTATTTCCTTATCTTCTTCAGAGGAGACAAGGGAGGAGGAAGCCTTCCTGTGTTTGCTGCCTGTCTTTTCAGCTGTTTGGGAAATCAACTTTGTTTGTGATCTGTGTTGTCATGTTTGTTGCAACACTGGGAGGACAGCTGAGGTCACTGCTTCTGGCAGTATTCATGCTTAACAGGCTGTTCCCTAAAGTTCTTGAACTGCTTCTTATCTGTGTTTCTCGTTTTCTTCCACCAGTTGTAATCATGTGTGCCAGCGGTGACACCATCAGGAACATCATGTTGGCTGCTCATCGGCAAGGAATGACCAATGGGGACTACGCTTTCTTCAACATTGAACTCTTCAACAGCTCATCATACGGTAGTGTTTTTCTTGCCCAGGTGTATTGCAAAGTCTTTGGAAGCTTGATAGTATTTCTGGATTCATTAGCCTCAAAATACGCAGCACTGAGTCCCAGGAAACACCACTGTCTCTCTCTGTTGTTGCAGTTATCTGCCGCTTGGGCTGTGGCATTGCAGAAAATAAAACAAACCTTGTGGCTGTAGTTGATATTGGGTGGGTCACAACATACCACAGGGGTTACTTATTTTATTACTTTTCAGGGAATCAGCACCAGGCACAGACATTGGTTATGGTGTGGGTACCCCACTGTGCAGTGTGTGTGCTCAGGTCTAGGTGGCTTCAGATTTTTTCAGAAACAGTGTCTGCAAAAATATTCAGCCATGCTGTGCTGAAGGGAAAGCACTGGATGGGACACAGGCAGTCCAGATTTATTCAAGTGGATAAAAGTTACTGACTCCACAACTAAGTGAAAAGGATCGTATTTGTCAAACTAAACCATGATTTCAAAATGTAAATTAGGTGCATTTTCTTTTTAAAATATACCTAATTTATCTATATGCCATAGTATCAAATGTAACTGCATGTAACCTGCTCTTAGCTGCTGCAGCTGTCTCTCTTAAATTGTAATGTTGGAGCAACGTGTTTGCTGAGTTCAAATGTTAGATGGCTGAAGCTGGGGTAAGTTAATTTCCTGGAACTAGGTCTTAGTGAAGTACCAACATGGCTTTTGAAGGGAGAAGCTTCTTTTGCAGGCACAGAGAAAATAATTTCCCCCCTGCGGATTGCTTTAACTAATCCACTACAATAACAAATTATTTCAAATTAAAAACCAAGTGGAAGTTGAGAAGAAGTGAAAATTTTTGGTTTTTGTTTCTTTAAGCCTCAAAGGCTGACCAACAGGAACAAACAAATTCAAAGGAGGTTAATGTATTTTTTTTAATTAATCAATTAATTACAAATTATGTTCTTTTGCATAAATTTTTTGTTACCCATCTACCACCTCTGAGATTATTTCACAGTAAACAATGCTGTTTGACATGCTGTATAATGAAGATATGTAACTCTTTGAAATCAGAGATCTAGGTATATACAAAAGTACAGATACTGCTACATGTCTAGGTTAGCTAAAGAGTGCCAAGTTTTGCCAGGTAATAAGGAAATTGCTCAAATAACTAAAAGATAAAAGTGTAGAACAAGATCATAACCAGTGGTTTGAATCAAGGTTTGCTTGTTCAGTTGAGTGACTTTAGAGTGACTTTATCCCTGGTGGCATAAACAAAACTATTTGGCATTGCAGCTTTATTCAGGATCAGAGCAAAGAGCTGAAATTCTACCCATATCAGCAGTCACAAAATTCTGGAGGTTTTGGCCCTTGTGTTAGGCCGTGGGAGTTTTGTGGACTTGACTTTACTAGAAACCACTGATCAAATAACTTTTCTGGCTGCCAGCATTGATTCACAGTAGAAATGCATCAGAAGTGATTTATCTGGCCATGGGCACAAGTCTGTTTGTGAGCTGGGCTGTCTTTGGAGAGAAGTTGGCGCTCCTGAACAGCAGTTCACCTCATCCTGAGGTATCCATTGTGGCTCAGATGCATCCCTTACAACTGATGGTTTCCTTACCTTGGCTGAAATGGGCGCAGGGTGTAGTAATGTAGAGATCACAGATGATGTGGGATGGGTGTCCCCAGTGACGCAGCACCAGGTAGATAGCACTTTGTCCAGCCATGTACAGAGCAATGCTGGAATTCTGACATGCAGCCTCTGTGGGGGACAGTGGTGGGAGCAATTCCCGTTTGCCCCACGGTTTGTTGGAGCATCAGCACCATCTCCTTTGCATCACAGGTACTCCTATTTTCTTGTAGCTTTTCTAAGGGATTAATGAGAACTGTCTGTCTTCTGATGTAGTGTAGTTGGAATGTGGCATTTCCTGACATTTCTTTTAAACCAGTTTTTCTGTTTGTGGATGTGTTTCCATGAGATGACTTGTGCATCAGAAGTTGACTTCTATGCAGACAGTCACTGCATATGAAAAGAAAGCGTAAGAGAAGTCTAGAGAAATTCTCCCAAAACTCATTGTTCCCAGTGCCTGGAGATACTAGATTTGGTACCGTATAAAATCAAAGAGTGGGAGTGATTGGGCAATTGGCACTGCCTTTATGTTCAGATGACTTTATTGCAGTTTGTTGTTGCCCTCTGTTCTGAATATTTTTAATTTTTCAGAAGAACAAGCATATTAAATGTCAAGGCTGCAGTAATTGTTTGCAATTGTACTGTAACGAGATGACCTCCCACAAAGTAATTCATGAAGGAATTTAAATATGTAAATTATTCTAGGAACGCTGTTGTGCAAGTGTACTGTCCCCACTCTGTGTCAGGATTTTTAAAAAGAAACACGTATAGTGTCCAGGATAGAAACTTACACTACCTTGTATTTTTGCATCTATAATCTTACGCTTTTTAGCTATCCCATCTCCATTTGTAAATGCAAAGCCCTCCTTTCTGTAGTCTCTTCTGTACTTGAATGCTGCACCTCTAAAATGCAGATACCCAGCTGGGGCAGAAGCTTTTCAGCTTCTAGACTCCTGCAGGGCTTGTACTCTCTTTTGGGGAAAGCAGCAAGATGTGCTAGCTTTCAGTTGCTGGATGTGCATTTCTTTCTCTTGGAAAGGAGTAACGAGGACAGGTGCAGGCACTGAAGGGAAGAGTGACAAAACCAGACAGTGGAATGTTAGTTGCTCTCCAGTATTTCCATTTGGTCTGATGAATAGAGTGTTGGTGTAAGTTATTTTGACATGTTAAGTTTTTTATTAGGGAAGAAGTCCCTAAACTGAGGCATATGTATCTAGAGCTTCTTCCTAAAAAAGGGAAATCACTTTAAAAAAAAAAAAAGAAAAGGAAAGAAATAGCAAAGTTCATGATATGTCTAATGATTATAGTCCTGAGTAGTACTGGGCTGTGATAAATAGTGCTTTGCTTGGGGTGGAAAAGAGAAGGAAAGGGCTTAGGTGCACCTGTGTTTCCTGACTTGTACTGGGAATTACAGGAGCTGCCCTGGAACCAAGAGCTGCAGGAGAAAAGGCTTAACTTCCAGAAAAGTGCAGGTCCTTTGCTCATTCCCGTGCGCTCTCTGAGGAGGCAGAGCAATTCTCCAGTTAATTCCCAGCAGCAGTGTCAGGGTGCTGGGAGGAAAAAATGCAAGTTCTGTTTGCCTGCTTCAGGGGACAGAGGTGGTATGTCCATGACTTTGCTCTTGCAGCCATGTGATGCAGATGGTAACACTGTGCAAGGAGCACCATGGGTTTGATGCCTGGACTCCATCTTCCTTAACATCTCCACTCCCGAATCACTTGCTTCTCTCTGTCCAGTGACATCTTGGTCCCCAACCTAAGCAAAACCTCTTTCATTTCAGGTTCCTGTGTGATTCCAGGTCATCCTTGGGAGTTCAAGCATTAGTCTTTGCCTTGGCTCATTTAGTCATAAAGGAGTTTGTTGCTGCTGTTCGAAAAATTAAAATGTCTAGCTTTTAATTATTTGTAAACATTTAAAGGCACACTGCTTAGGGCTAACACTGTTCCCTCTAGCCTTTTTTAGCTATCATTTATGTTTTAGTTATCATTTATAGTTTAGCTATCATTATTATTCACCTGCTCCAGGGCAATGTGAACCTTTTCACTGATATCCTGAAGCTTTGGATCAGGGTCTCAGGGCCTGCTGTGGCCAGTCTCTGTTCTGCAGAAGGACTCCTCTGCTAGTGAGCAACTAGTCAGCTATCCTGCGTTTTAAAAATGCGGTTTCTTTACTGGTGGTCTGAGTTAAATTGTTCCCTTGCTGTGACACAAAACACGTGTTAAAAAAGTAGTGCAGGCACAGGATTCCATTTTGATTCTAAGTGTTCCTTTTCCGCTAAGAGCCGGGCCGGTATGGCAGCCACGACACACATGGTTTTCTGCTTTCCTGCGGTGAGAGATGTGCCTCCCATTCAGGGTGATGCTCATCATCCTGACTTTACTGATGCCTTTCTGGCTGTCCAGTAATGTCACTGGTGGAGTGATGTGTAACAAAATCTTTGTGCTTGAATCCTCTCCCACTACTTCTAACTTAAATATCTTTGCGTTTGAGGTCCAGCTTGTGTGTTTTATTCCAAGATGTCTTCTCACATTCAGACTTTACCCCTCCCTTTGAAAATAATCAACTGCAAGGGAATAGTTGACTTTCAGTTTGCATGCTTACTTCCACCAGCTATTCCACACTACCTGGTTTTCTTTGCACTTGGAGAAGGTTCAGTTTTCCCTCATATTCTGGTATATCCCCAAGGTGCATGAAGGGGGACTTCGGGGTGGAAAAAGGAAAGCAATCCTATAATGGTGCCTAGTGTGGAGCTGGAAGTATACCTGTTTTCCCCTTTAGGAAACGGCTCTTGGAGAAGAGGAGACAAACATGACCTTGAAGCCAAGAAAGCATACTCGTACCTCCAGACCGTCACTCTGCTGAGGACTGTGAAGCCTGAGTTTGAGAAGTTTTCCCTGGAGGTGAAAAGTTCTGTTCAGAAGCAAGGTCTTCATGAGGATGACTATGTAAGTACTTGAAGAGATCACAGCATCTTCGAAAGCTCACTCCTAATTATAGCAAAAATACCAGTGAGATCTTACCAAGACAGAATCACCTGGGTTCAGTTGCAAAATCCTCCTGTTGCATATATATATATTTTTTTTTTGTGGTTAACATAAATAGCAAGAACAGACTTGGTCTAGATGCACTAGATCTGAACACCACTATCCTTGACTAGTTGGCCTGTGCTCATTCCTTAGTTCATTAGCAGGAAGGGTGGGGAAAGGCAGGTTGCCAGGTCTCTCACTTTACCACCAATTACTTGTTGTCTTTTAATAGGCAAAGAACTATAGTCTTCTTTTTTGTTTTCTCGGAGTAATTATTTTTTTTAAGACTCAAATCTCAGAAAGGTACACTCTCAGTATTGTGTCTAATGAAGTTATTCTTAATGTGAATGAGAACAGGGGTCTTATTTTCCAAAAAAGCATATTTAGATAGTTGCTGTTTTTCATTTTGAACTGTCTAAAGTATAAATATAGTCCTTCCAAGTTGTTTTAAGCCTTGGAGTGTGTCACTGTTGTCCAGAGGTGGATGTGGGAAAGTCTTTTTTTAATCTCTCAAAATGTAGGAGAGAAACGTCTTTGAAAATTGCTTTTGAGGTACTGCTAAGCTGGTTCATTAGGCATTTTCTTAGAAAAGTCATCTGTGAAGGCAAGAATGTATAGCACATACCTATAGGGATTCCTACATGCTGATACAAGTGCTTTCCAGACAGTCAGCCTTTTCCATGGTGCAGAGTAAACTTTCCAAATGTAAAGAAAAGAGGCTTGAAGAAAGTTTGGTCAGTCTTTAGCTGTAGGAAATGAGAGCAAGGAAGTAATGCCTGAAACTCATAAATCAAGTCAACCCAAACCCTTCATTTTCCAGCTCCCACTTAGGCATCTACCTCACATCTTTGCTTCAAACATTGTGTCCTCAGAGGTGGAGGCATCATCTTCAGTTCATCAGCAGAAGCTGATGAACTTGAATGTTGTGTTAAAGATCCTTTCCTGCACTTTATTGTATAACTCAGTTTACCTTTAGAAAACTTGTGCTTCTTAGAAATAGAATCTATTTTATTTAAATATTAAAATGCTAAATTTTAATTACATCAGTAGTTTGTATTTTTCCTGTGATACTTTCAAAGTATAGTCATATTCTTTTGAAGGCATTTTTTTGTCTTGGGTTAGTGGGAAACCCCAACTAGCAATTTCAAGGTGCTGCTCTCTGAAGAACCTGCTATATGAGTTCTGAAGAAGTCAAGGAACTGTAATTTGTGCTGTTCCTCCCTTTTCTCTCTATGTGTCCTTTTGCAGGTGTCGCTTAGTAAGCTATGTACCTTGAATGTCTGCTATGTGCCCTTGGTTATGATTGGTGAGAAACGTGAATATTAAATAGTGAATATTAAAGATCCATTCAGCTGCAGTTTTGTGGCTTTTTTAGTCTGGGCAGTGTGACATCTCCCCAGATGAGAAAAGCATTATGCTGCTGAGAGCTCAGGATACTGCCTGTGGGTGTTTTGGTGGCATGCATGGTGATGCTTCGCTGTTCTTTAGGATAGGGACCTCCTGCAAACCTTGTGCAGTGTTGATTTGTGCTGGATAGATACAAGATACTCTGTTATGGTCACGCAGAAGTGAATCTATGGGAGAGGGAATTCCCCTGTGCCAGCAGGGGGGAGATTCTGCAGGCTGATGTGCTTGTTGGGGAGATGCAACTGCCCACCCACTGCCAGAAGTCCTCTTTTCTGATTCCTCACTCGGTGGGCTGTACTGGAAGTGCTCCTGGCTGTCCCAGGGCAGCTATGTGGACTGTCTCCCTACCATCTCATCCTTGAGCACCTCCTGCCTGCCTCTGAGGGCTTCCTTTCCCTTTGTCCCATTTCCACCTGTGATCCAGAGTTTTTCATCCTGTTCCAAGCACTCCTTCACACAAAAACATCAGCTTTTGCTAGGTTGGGCAGTGGCATGGGCCCCCTCCTGCTGCTGCTGCTGCCTCTCCTGCTCCTCCTCCTGTTCTTCCTTTTGCACCTGGCTTTCTACACTCTTCCCAGTCTGTTCTTGCTGGGACAGAGGGAGGAGCTGTGATCTCTGTACACATACCACAGCTTCCTGCCATGTGAAACATCAGTCCTTGATTCACAGGAAGCCTCTTGGTGGAGGCTGTAGGGAACTGGACTCAGTGGAGGAGCTACAGGTCATGGCTGTGGGAGAAGGAGGTTTGATTTGAAATGCAGAGTGTCCTGCATGCCTACCTTACATAGCTTTTAGCAGACCCTCCTCTACCTGCCTTCCCACAGCCTCCTAAAAAATAAAATGTCCCTATGAGAGTTAGTCTTCGGTTGAGTATAGCAAAAGAACATTAGCCATGTTCCTCCATTAAAAGTGTGTGAATTTTAACTTTCTGATTTACTTTTCATAATTTATGATGAATTATACATTTCCCCACTTTGGACAGTGGGAAAGAGATGCTTCATATTCCCTTAACTAATTGCCTGCTGCCCAGTTGAGAGCAGAAAAATTTTGGGGCACCTTTCAGAATTAAAAAAAAAAAAAAATCCATTCTGAAAGTTAATTGGGGAAAATGAAAAGTCACACTGAAGGCCAGTTCCTTCCTCTCTGAAAGATTTGTGGTAGTGGGCACCCATTAACTGTGCTTCATTTGGCAGTGTGGTAAGAAAGTGCCTTGGATGTGCACTAAGCAAGGCTGTGCCCTCCAAGGGAAGACTGGGAGGGAGAACTCCTTGAGTTGAGTGGGTGTAAAGTGACAGTGATGGATTTTTCTCTGCTGGATTCTGCTCCTGAAAACAAAAACTGTGCGGAAAGATAGTCAGTAGTACAGTCCATCTCAAGTCCTATCCACGGGTGTTGAAATATAGTCCTCATTCTTTTCTGCGAGCTTTGTCCCAAGAGGATGAACTTAGGGAGGTTTGGATTTGAAGCATTCAATGTTTCTGCCTTTCTGTGTGCATTTTTTCAGTGTCATGGGAAAATGGGGCCCCAGGTCTGTGGTCTAAATTATCTCACAGTGACCCTAACTCAAACAAAAGTCATTAGTGCTGCCATTTTGTCCTGGCCGCTTGCCAGTACTAATCCTAATGGCATTATTATCTAACGAAAAAGAATATAATAAAATGGAAAATAAGCAGATGACAGAAGGAAAGATAAGGGAGACAGAAAGGGCAAAGTTCTAAAGCAGCAGCTGTCCAATTGCCAGATGCAGAACACATATGGCCCTTAGAGGAGTAACAGGTCAAAGGGTGTTGGCTATCTCCATCTCCAGCTGTGAAATCTCACAGAAAAGAAAAAACTTGTTCTGGGTATGTTTTTCCCATGTCAGAAGTTACTGTTGTTTCTACATGGGTGTTATCCTGTGGAAATTGGGAGGGTGGAAGAACCTGTGCCTTACGAATGAGCAGGAAAGTGTGGAAAAGGCAGTTTCTTTCACTCTTCTAGGAATCTCTCTTGTGAGGGAAAAAGCTCTTTAAGCAGCTTTTAACTAGACAGCATTGAAAATAAGAGAGGTCCTGAGAAAGCATTTGGGTAGTGGCACAGGATGGGGCTAAAAATGATGATGTTCCCTGTCTGCAATGTCCCATTGCAATATCCCACAGCAAACAGCTGCCTGAGACTGCTAGCAAATATTATTAGCTTGCTTGTTCACCACTCTCTGAGTGTAAAAGCAGTTACTGGCATGATAATGCAACCCAAAGAAGTGTAGGCTGAAGCATTAAATCTGCTCAACCATTGTTTCAGCATTCGACAGTGTCATTATGTTTTTTCAAGAATCCTGAAGTTTTATGGAAAGCCTGAGCGTTTCACTTTGTGCCTACCTGGAGAATGAATACTCTGATAAAATATCCAAAAAAAAGTGCGGAATTTTTTCAAAAATCTATTCAAATTTGGGGTTCATTAAGGGCATTAGAATCACTTTAATGCTTTTATACCAATGAAAGCAGTTTTATAATGTTAATGCACTAACAAGACATTAACAGCAGTGTGTTCTGGTCTCTATAAACCCGAGATCCTTGGTTAGATTGCAAAATACGGGACAAGCTCTCCTTGCAGACCTGTAGCCTAGTTGAGGCAGACAGCAGTGGGAATTGCATGCAGTTACTTGAAGGAAGAATTTGAAACTGTCTCTAAATTGGTATGTGAATAACTCCCAACACATACTGTAGTTAAAAATGTTTATGAATAAACAGTGTTTCAGTTAAAGTATATGCATAAGCCATTTTTATTAAATAATGCTGAACACTTAATGAATTGGCAGTAGGCTGCAGTTTGGAAGCTCTTAATGCACCTTCTGTTCCTGACTCAAGACCAGGATTCAATAAATGCTTTTTTTATGTCCAACCCAGTATTCTGAGCTGGGATGATTTTACAGTCCAGGATATTTGCGCTTCTGAGGTTACAGACCACCCATGGCTTGTTTTTTCTTGTCCTTTAAAAGCTGAAAATGTAACTAATTAAACAAATACTTCTGCTGTGTTAGCTACACGACAGCATTGTTCATGAGGTAGAGGCATGGGTTTTATCCTACCCACATCCTTTTTCACCCTGAAAATGAGCATCAGGAAAAGCGGATTGGAGCCTGATTTGCCAGTTATCTCAGTGAAAGAATGAGCTACATAGATTAATTAGATCAGCAAGATGCTGCTACCTATTGGAAAGGGCAACTCTGTTTTATTTAACATTTTCAGCCCTGTGAAATGAGAAATGGTGCACTTAGGAGCAACTGTTCTAGCTCCAGCAGTTAACTACAAAAACTACATGGGAGGTAGCTCATAAAGTTTATCATCTCATCCATAACATCCGTGCCAGACTTTTCTGTGTGTATTCCTTACGTCAGCATTTTAATTAGGATTGCACACCAGCTAAGATAAGGTTGGGATAAGTGAGCAATTCAGTTGTGTCACTGAGATGCTGAAAATGTAACTTATTCAGTGGTGTCTGTCCCCCTTGTCTTTTTTTCAGGCACAGGCAGGCAAGATTAATGTCAGGCTTTTGTATCTTCTGATTACATCAGGATGGGAGAAAGTTTTGAGGAGATTTAAGAAAAAGAAAAGGGGAAAAAAAAACCCCGAACCCTGGCAGGGAATAATTTGTTCAAATGAATGGGTCTATTCAGCTGCTGGAGTGCTTTGCTAATTGTGTTTGAAAGAATAAAAGCAAACCACAAGCTGCTTTCAGCAGCCGGAAAAAATGAGTTCACATGCCAGCGTATTAACACGATGAATTCTATTAGGAAAACATAGTTAGGATTTTCACGACCAGCCCTTCACCCCTTGGAATTAATGAGAGTTTCTTCAATTTCTGTAAGAGCAGCATTGAACTGTAGACTGCTAAATTTGGTGAATACAAGACACTTCTTCTTTTTTCTGAAGTTAATGCTTTCTCAGTGAAAGAGTAGTGCCATCCACATCAGTGTCTCAGGCAAAACTACTGTGTAATGGTATGTTATTTGCCATTAACAGATACCATAAAAGACAGTAAAAGAAAGAAATTATTCTTCTCTCTTCCAGTGGATTTGTTTGGTTTTTCTAGCCTATCTAAGCATATTTTTTGAGGCTGTCTTAAGCCATGGAGGAGATAGTACAAAACTGTCTGTACAGCTGAAAATAGTAACGTCTGAACTCTTTGGGAATGTAAAAGTTTAGAGTTGATCTTCATATATATGTTGTATGTTTTCCATAGCCCCATGTTTTTTCTTGCATTTCAGAAATATTCACATTCCACTTTACTAAACAGGGACTCAGACATTTATGGGTAAGGTATTCTCCCTTTGAAGTGCTTGCTAGAAATATACCTCATTTTCCACTTAAAAAGTGTGAAAAATATGTCTTCCTGCGAAGTTCATAACCTGTTTCTGTTTTTAATGCCTCTTTACGCCATTTGCATTGCTAATGATCCAAAGCTGATTTGTCCCAGTGAGGCATTGTTTTTATGTAAAATCATAGGATTTTTTGATACTGACATTTAAAGGATCCTCAGATTTGGCTCTGAAATGTTTGAATGAAGGAAAAGGTAGACTGTGTATCTTGTTTAGCATAAAATGACACTTAAAGGATGAAATACCTTTGTTAACTGAGTTTCTAGCAACCAATACCTTTGACTATGACTCTTGTTCTTGGGTATCTTACAAAAAAACCTCAGCTCAACAAGGCATGCAGAGAAGGTTTGGGTGAGCGTGTCCTATGTCAGGATGCTGCTTCCAATGGGCAGCTGGAAGGTGTTCTTTTGTGGGAGTGGTGCACTTGCAGGATGGCTCAGGGGATGCTTCAGCCTCCCCTGGTATGATACCTTGGGTGGCGTGGATGGTTCACCTCACCTGTTACGGTAACCTCTCATTGTGGTTACATAGATTGGGTTAAGAGTTCAGTGTTTGAATTCTGGCTGAACCAAACAGTTCAAATTCGAGAGTTTGATTCTCCAAGGCAAAGGAGGAAGGTGGCAGGGGTTGCAGGGAAGGAGACATGCTTTGTTTTCTTCAGGACCATAAACAAAGGACAGTTCTTCAAGGCCAGAAATGTGTATTTCTTGTTTGAGAGCTTGAGAGCAGAGGAGATGTTGCCTCCACGGTGGCAGATCCCACACGGAGTTGGTCCAGGGAAGCTTTTCTGAACTCATTTGGGGCTTTGATATGGTGAGTGATCCTAAATGACAGCGGGGCAAGGTCTGATCTTGCGATATTCAAGTGACAGGTCTCCTGAGAAACAGTATAGGTGCCAATCAGTAACACCTTGAGTGTATAATCTCCTGCTGTGTTAGCGTGTTCGTGTCTCATGGCTGAGTGCTCTGAGGTTATGCAACTTGAGTGTAGCTCTGAGACAGACTCATTCTCCAGAGGGATGGTTCTTTTTACCATAGGAGTATGCCAGCCCTGTGGGTGAGTCAAAGCACCTCAGTGCATGAGTGTTGGCAGAGCAAAGGCAGGCAGCAGGGCTCGTGTGTGCTCCACTCCACTACGCTGTGAGAGAAAGTGAGTGTACCATCCTGCCAGCTCTGATGGTTTGGTTTTTTTCTTTTTCCAGGGGGTAAAATGCAGAGGGGGTAATGTACTTGGCCTGTGAGGATGGACTGTGTGAATAAAGGCAGTGGTGTTCTTGAGCGTGCAAGGAGGCATTGGAACCCACAGGAGGATACTCAGAGCTGTCCTTCTCTCTTTCTTCATTAGTAAGAGAAGCCTGATACAAAAACCAAAAGGTCTAGTCCATTCTAAAAAGAACTCATTTATCAAGGCGTATTGGAGAGACAAGGACTGTCTCTGTCCCAGAGCAAATGAATAAGAGGGGCATGAGAACAGGGCACGGGACAATGGGAGGAGGGAAGGTGGGGAGCTCTGGGTGCCCTGTGCTCTGTGGCTGGGAACACGGTGACGTTCACTAGTCAGGAGGACATTTACATTTGATGGGACACACATAGCCTGTCAGCCTGCAGACTCTGAAATACCATAGAAAGCAAAAGGGAGGATCTCAGGGATCAGTCAGTCAGTAATGAATCAGGAAGCTAAGAGAGAGGGGGTTTAGTTTTTCGGAGTGGCTGCAAATACTCAAATATGGAGGTGTTAACTATCATGCTGCTGCTGAAGAGTGGGAGGACATGTTTCAGATGTGTAGCTGCAGCATTACTGCCTGCTGACAGGTACACGTAAATATCTTCTGACATAGCTGCTGCACCTCTCCTTTCCCGTGCTAGTGCAAGTATGCCAGCAAAGAGGTGGTTAATCAGTCAGCTGAACACCTTTCATCAGATATTCACTGTCTGGAAGAAAAGAACAAAGCCAAGTAATTAATTTTTAAATTATTTGGTATGGAAGCATGATTAATAGCAGCCTGAGGGTTTGCATTAGTTCCATGCCATTAAAGTTTACAAGTTCATATGCCTATTTACCCTGGTATTTAATAAAAGGATCATTTGTCATGGCAACCTCAGCCTCAGGTGGGCTCTTCTGGCAGAGGATTGACTCTCAACCCAGAGGTTCCCCAGGTCTGGGCACATCATAGGTTTTCTGCAGCACTTGGGTTTCAGCTCCAGGAGAGCCTACACCCCAGGATGCCCTGCAGAGAGGGCCGGGAAAGGGTGGAGTTCAGATTCCCTAAAAGCAGAGATTTGGTCCTGAATTTGTCTCCTGCTAGCACAGTAGAAGTAGTCCCAGGGCTTTTAAAGTTCCCTACCCTTCTTTCATCTTAAAGACTGATACCCTGTGGGGTTTTTGTAAAGGCTTGACTGCATGTTCTTGCAGTGGGGAGCTGTTACCTGCCTATGTGAGAGTAACAGGGTCACATCCCTCCCTCATTACTTTCCTTCTCTGCTGGCAAGGGTGAGGTGGGGTGTTAGTGCTTATGAATCCTGGTTTTGTGTGCCTAATTTCTGCCTGGTACTGAATAAGGAGATTAGATGACTAATTCCAGTTCCAAACATACTTTTGAGCTAAGCCGTGATTTTGGCTGAGCCTAAATCATTCGTGTTCGTCCAACCCTTAAGACTGTATTTAAAGCAAATGCTGTGCTGTGTAGCCTTTGCTAATCTGCTGCAAAGCAGAAATCAGATGGTCCTTTTCATCAGATGTGGTTTTCACCCCACTGAAGATTTCACCAGCCCACCTGTGTAGCACAGGCAAATTGTTTGCATGCACGAATTGTCTCCACAGTGATACAGTGACTTTCTGCGTTTTGCCTGAGAACTGATGTGATCTTGAGCATTTTTAGTATGCAAATAAAATATGTCTGTGATTTCTGTGGTTTGGCGATAATGTTAGAAATCCAGAACCCAAAACAATTGCATATTGTACAAAGATAAACATTTAACAAAAAATGTCCTTCCTGTTTGTCCTTGCTCTGCATTTCTTTAAACCAGTTTAGCTTCTTTTAGCAAGTGGAACAGATTTTTTCAGATGAGCGACTGTCATCCTGAAAAACTGAGATATGTTCCTGCTTGAAAAACAGTCTTGCTCAATGACGTTAAAAACTTAATATCTAATGAAAGGACTGGGCTGGTAGTTTTTTGTTACTAGGTGTTTATCTGCAATTAATATGTCCCAACTTAAATGCTAGCTTAAAACAGAAGCATTCATTACAACGATATAACGGGTTAATATGAGACTAACAATGGGAATCCTTAGAAAAATCTATTTAAAACAAGTATGTTGTAATTTGTGTGTGTGTTCAGCTGAAAAGAGTAACTTCTCTGTTATCTTTCATGTTTCACCACTGTGACTAGATGTATGATTTCTGAACTTAGTTTTGTAACTCATCGTGTGAATGACCTTGTAATTTGTTAGAAAGCAGGAAATCCTAAAAAAAAGGAGAAAGTTAAGTCTATAAATGGCAGCTATACTTTTTATGGTTAAGATCCCTTAAGTATTCAGTCAGTTGCAGTTTACTGCTTTGTGCTAGATGCTCTTTGCATTAGTTGTTTATCTGGAATTAGAGATGTATTATGAATGTAGGGCTTATCACCTTAACTACAAGCACATATATTCTCTAATTCATTCCTTCACCTTGATAGGAGCCCTTTAGGGCTAAATTACATAGGTGAGTAGTATGTGTGTAAAGCATACATAAAGGAGAAACTCCCCTAAATGATCATTCTGTAGGTAGTTCACCTCTGGTACGAAACAGTGCTGCTCCTTAGATAAATCAGTTGTGCTCCTTTGAGGCTGATACTAAAGGTACTACAGGAACCAAAACCACAGAGGCGTAAAATGGCTGGTAGCAGCTTGCAGAAGGAATCTGTGAACATGATAGATAGAGCCAGAAATAAATCCCACATAGGTTTTTGACGGGGGAAATCTGGTTCCAGAGGAGCATCCTGGAGCAGGGCAGTTTTCAGCTCAGTCTGCCCCTGCATTGGGCACACTGTTGGAAGTCTGGAGAGGGTCTGAGACCCAGTGATGTCAGGCTTTGGGTTGAGTCCAAAATTCATGCAAATGAGTGACAGTAAGAGCCCCTTTGTGTGAACAGACCGTGTGTAAGGTTCTAACTCTGCTGAGGTGGCGATTCCTGTGTCTGTGTTTAATAGAAGGAACTTATTTTGTCTCTATCTGGAAATTTCTGCCTGGTCTGTTGGCAGCCAGGCACTGGGAATTTAAAACTATTTTCTAGATATCCACAGGCGAGTGTTGGAAGCAATAAACAAACAAAGAATGGACAGCTTTCACAGGCAGTGGGATGGAAGGGTTTCTCCGTATCCTTGCATCTCTGTTGTCCCTGTGCCCTGATGTGTTTTAGCTGACATTTCACAGCACAGCCACCCTGCAGCCTGGTACTGAATAGCTTTTTGCTTTAGTTCACCACTGAGACAATAGAGCAACTTGTGGCTGCCTCAGCTGGATGACCGTGAGTAAATCTACCAGTTTTTCAAGAATGGGCTATTAGGAAAAACAAGGAAGAAAGACTGAAGAATGAGGATACATGCAAGACAGAGCTGGCTTCGTGGTTAATTTTCTTCTTATAGCAAGAAAATAACCTTCACTGACGAAATCCCTTAACTCCATGAATTTGGCATCCTTTTTTAAGTAAATCACAGATATTGGTTGTTAATATACTTTTCTTTTTGTTAATTTATTTTATTTCAGCAGACCTTCTTGTGGAATAAAAGGCTTCTGGTCCACAGTGGGCTTTAAAGTGGCTGAGGGTTTGTTACTAGTGGTACTTCAGTCCTGCTCGAGTAAGCATCCTTTTGTCTAGGTGGAGCCAGGGTAGCAGTGTTTTGGCGTGCCTGGAGTGCACATCAGCTCGTGTACCAGCTGGTCAGATGGATATCTGAACAGTGCAGGCAGGCAAAGGCATGGTTTCACCCTCAGGGAAATGGGCTTAGCTGCGGCGCCTCATCTTTGTGTCCAAATCAAACAGAAAGCGCAAAAAAGAGCAGAGATCTTTCCATTTATCTTATCTCTCTAATGATACATGCATGCTCTTTTGTGGTGGAGAAGGGTGGCTTACGGGCTGTGAGCAATGCTTGCTCTCCAGACTCCCTCAACCTGCACTTCAGTTGCAGGCTGGGGCCTCACACTGGGGCCGTGGTGCCTGGTGCAGAGCACTGAGGTGGATTGCGCACTTCCATCTCCTCTGCACTCAGCATTACTGCTGTGCCAGTGGATACTGGCAAGGAGATGGACACAAACAGGCAGCCTTACTGGAAAAAGCATCCTTAAAGGGAAGTGATGTCTCGTTCGACTGCAGTGCTGAATTTTAAGCTAGAATTTTAAAGTGGAGTAAATGCCTCGGTTTGCAGAATTCACATAATAAAGTGACACTCTCCCCTATAAGAAAAATGGCTTGTGGGTTTCCACATGAACAGTCTCCCTGTGAAATTGATGCAACAGTACTTGAATAAATCTCTCTTAACTATGCACAAGGTTTTACTGCTACATGACATCTCCTTACACTGAGGAATGCTCATCCTCTTTTTCTAGGGAGACATGTGAGTTCCAGCCCCAAATAATAAAGAGTGTTTGGACAGTTATATGTCCTTTAGAAAACAAAGTCCTAAGCCCTGGCCTTGTGTGTTCTTGAGCAGGTGCCCATTTGTGTGTTTATAGATATTGAATATCAGTGAACACAGCAAGAGGCTGTGCTTGGCTGCAGCTGCATTGCCCAGAATTGAGCATAATGCACTATATTCTCTCTCAGTTTTGAATGAAATATTAAGGAAATGGCCTTCTCTGAAGAAGGCACATGTTTCTGTTATTTTTCCCTTTCTCTTTACTGTTTCTTTGAAGCACTGATGTCCACTAAAGGGGCATTCCAGTTGCCCAAGCGAACAGGCTGTATTTTTAGTCTTAGGCATCTGAACATACAGGTTTGATTCACTGTCTTACAGCTGTATCCTCCTTTCTAGTTGCTGGGCTGGTTCCACAGTGATGTGATCTCTGTGGAAGCAGGACTGGTCATGTATCTGTGTCTGCAGGCACCCAGAGGCATGCTGTTTATGACAGCTGTCTGTAAATGTGTTCTGTGGCCTTGCATTTGTTATACTTGGGAGCCCTTGAAATCCCAAACCCTGTGCACGGGAGTAGCTGTTATCAAGAGGTGAGTTTCTGTTGCACCGTGGCATTAAGATCTGAGGAGGGGGATGGTGAGTAAATGAGAGCTGTGTTAATCCTGTTGTGGTGGTAACATGCAGAATCATATGTGGTAGCGTTATACCTGTGGGACTTAAACATTGCTGCAAAGCTGAAACTGGACATTATATTCCTGGTGTGAAATGCACTTCCCCTATTCTCAGGTAATGCTCAGGCATAAAGATATTCTCCCCTCACCTCCACATTCTCAATCTGCATCTCAGTTCCACTTAGAGGTCCTGACTGAGTTTATATAAACTGTAAGTTTAACAGAAAATCAGTTTGTAACAACGATGTTTTATCTTTAAAAAAGAATAATTTTGAAAAAACTGAGTAATTTCTGTCTGTTATATAAGAATAATAAGCACCTTGTTCTGGATTTGTGCATCTCAGAGTAAGGGCATAGAAACTCATCAAGGAGCTGCCAAGAGCCCCTCTGGGCGTCCCAGTACTTGAAACTACGGCATCAGCAGTGTCAATGTCCTGAATGGGAATGTGCAACATCAACAAATGGTATCAAAGAGAAAAGTCCCTGCTCCAAAGTTAAGAGTGTATTGCTGGATAGTGAGTCAGCGGAACACAACCAAAGACATTTGTCAAGAATACATGTAAGAAAAATTATGTCAGGGTTTCTTAGAAAAGCTCATAAATAAAGGATCGTAATTATAATTGGCTTGCTGAAGAAGGATTAAAAAGAGAGCACTGACAGTTTAATTGCAACTGCTGGAAAAATACTTTTATTGAGATATGTTGAAGAAGCATGAGATGTAGGAAGCCATCTACCTAAATAGCAAGAAGTGTTACGGAGAAATGCTCAGTCATGAAGTATGTGAACAAGCTTGCTACAGAATCACAGAATCAGTTAGTTTGGAAAAGACCTCTGAGATCATCAAGTCCAGCCTTTGACTGATCAGCACCATGTCAACAAGACCATGGCACCAAGTGCCACATCCAGTCTTTCCTTGAACACCTTCAGGGATGGTGACTCCACCACCTCACTGGGAGATTGTCATGAGATTGGTTTGAAATACATCATAGCATTTTTTTTTTTTAAATATAGCTGCTGTATTTGAACTTTGCTGTGTTTTTATTGTGCTATAGTTTTACACTATAACACAGTACTGCTAAAGTTCATGAGGTTCACTTACGGTATCTGTAGTCCTGATGTTAGGTAAGCGTGATATGTTTATAGTATCAAACTTCCATGCTTGATTGCTTAGTTTCATCCATGTGGAGTAATCTGAAACAGGGTGAAGGTGGTCTTCAGTGGGTATTACCTGAGCACCATGTCAAATATGTAAATTGGATAAGATTTTTGCAATAAGTCTAGATACAATCCTCTGCAGTTCCCCAGGGCCCTCAGTGATTTTGGCTGGAACTGTAGCTTGACAACTTGAAAAATCACTGTGAATATACTGGAAAGTAGATGCAGAGACCAGGTTTGGGAAATGTTAGTTGTTTGCCTTTGCAATAGAGAAAAAGTACTGATGATGCTCCCTACCTGGCTCTGAAGTGGTATTAATTGGTGTAATTGCTGTGATTCAGAGCTGAGCAGTTCCAGATGGGAGAGAGCAAGCTTACTTAACAGCTAGTAGGCAGGATATGGAAAATTATGGGTCTTACATAGCTGTAGCTTGGCTGTCTTCCATGGCAGTAGTATTTTGCATTGCTGTGTATGCTGTTAACACCTTGGCATATATGAATACTGTGGTCACACTATAGCTGCTTGGGGAACTATAACTTTGAACTGTGTAAAATTTATTCATGTGATTTCCTTTGAGAGGGGTTGTTTCTTTTTTTTTTTTTCTTTTTTCCTGATGGAAGATGGCTATTTAGAGTAGAAAGGGAGGAAAATAAAACGGGTATATTTTTGCTTATCTTGTTTAGCCATGGAGTTAGCTTACCTGCTTTTCTGGTATTTGAATAGGATGTGAAAGTAATATGGGAGATATCTCAGAAGGAGGTTTCCAGATATTTGTATTGCAGCCTCCAAAGTTGTTCAGCAAACCTGGCAGCTTCTCTGCTGCCAGTGGCATTGCTGTCACACTGATGGGTGTCCCTGCTGTGCAGAAAGGGCCAGGGACAGCAATTTTATAGTTGCCATGCAAGTTGTGATCACAGCATCTGAAGCTCAGCTTGCACCTGTAATTAAAAAAGAGCATAAATGAAAATTGAAAATGCTATAATCAGAATTTTCTGCTTTTTATTAGAGCTTAACTAAAAGAACTTTTAAGAGCATACAAGATTAGTTGACCTCTAATAGATTTTGTACTCTGTTTAGTTTTTATCCTGAGAGCGTCTAAGGTTGGAGCACATACATAATTACTTACCATGGACACCTTCAAGCAGCCTGTGAAGACATCTTCATATTTACTCTGATTCCTATTTAAAATATTCATGTAATATCTACTTCTTCTATCCCTTTTTAACCCTTTTCTACAGCAAGGAGCAATTCCTTCAAAATTTTCTATGGCTGTTATTTCACACTTTAATGTTCCTCTGTCCTTTGCATCACGCAACCCATGTTCTGTGTGGAATTATGGCAACTTCTAAATGATTGAGCAAGAGGATAATGCAGGAAACTTTATGCCCTTCATGGTATCCAATATCCTTTCAAGAACTGGTGCTTGAACATGTTTCTGGAATAATGTGAGAAGTTGCAGGTGTGCCCAGCATAGGGTTTGGCTGGGGAGTGTAGGTGCAATCTCATCTGTAAATAATAAATATTACTCTTTTAGAAGATTTTAAATGGCATAAGTTACCCACACAGTTTTACCTTCCTTGGCAACATAAGATAAAATGCTGGGGTTTGTGCTTCAGCAACTGAGCAGTGTCATAGATGACCCTCTGACAATTTTATAATGTGATTTTTCATATGTGATGTTAGGGGTTTTGGCCAAGAGGGGCTTTGGCAAGAGACTGTGGCAGTAATCTCCCAGACTACCAGCTGAGTTTTGACAGGGCTTATCTGGCAGATCTGCGGTGTCTACACAAGTGTTTCCAGGCCTGTGGCAGAGTAGATTTCAGTTTGAGCAAATTAGCTGACAGAAAGGATTTTGAAGGTTGCTGTGTTACACTAAGAGGTCTTTGCCATGAACAAAGGAACTGACAAATAGCTTTCCTTGAAACGAGTGCCACCCACAAGCTGTAAATCAGCCAGCAGGGAGGTAAAGCTAATAGAGAGACTAGAGAAAGAATGTCACGTAAAGAAAGCCCATGTTTGATCATCCACAGGCCACTTGGACTCTAACATTGGCACACGAAGCAGTTGTTGAGCTTTGTGGTTTCTTGGTTTGGTTGGGGTTTTTTTAACTCTGAAAAGTTAAACCCCCTGCTGGCAAAGTCTGTCCTAGAATGCACTCTGTCCATCAGCTCTTGTTATTCCACCAAAAGCCTGACTTTCACCTCTTCTTTCACGCTTTCTCCTTAGCTCAAAATAGCTACAGCTGTCCTTTAGTCTTTGGCTGTCAGAATGAGCTGAGCTGTTCTGTGCCTCCTGTAGCACTGTGGGTTCTTCCCCTGAACTGGTACTATATTTTCTTAATGCAACATAGGTAGGAGTTACTAAAAGTCTAGTTTGAAATGTGAGAGCAATGTAAACTTTTATAATATTCAGTAAATAATTCCAAAATTCTCCTTACTGTTGGCAAGTGCTTTAAGAATGAAGGAATGTCTTGGATGTATTTACATTATCAGAGTTTGATTAGTTTGGCTTAGCCAATCAACTGTGTAATACTTTTTATCTGTGGAGCAGTTACTTACTTAATTGGCTGCATGTTTTTGTCTTCGAACACTTTTACTATCCAGGTAAAACTGTGAGAGTAAGACTGGCATTTTAAATTGTTTAGATACACTGAAGTGGAAGATATGCTAAATGTATTTGGTTTCTATCCAGGGCAGTATTTGTAGAGGTGAGTTGTTCACTGGGAATGGCAATTGGAGACCCCATAATGTGGTACAATCCTTGCTTACACCTTGGCTAGGATGTCAGGAGCTTTTTTATTGTAGTGGAACTCTGAGTGAATGGGAACATCTTTCTTGCAGCTGAAAAGGCAATTAATTCAGAATTATTGTGCATGAAGTGAGTGCATTGCATTGCTAAGGTGTGAATTGCTGCCTACAAAAAAGGAATAATTGTACCGTACAAGTCATGTGTGTCTCTTTCTGCTGATGGGCCTCCATCTGAATTCAGCTCCTTCCGTAATTGTTGCTTCATGACTGAAGCACACCAAGCTCCCCGTGAGCAAACCTGTAATGTTTCTGCAGCACTCAGCTTTTAAGTGTTTTTGTTACTCAGTGATACAGAACTAAAGCTGTAGTTTGCCTGTGGAGACTCCTTGTGAGGTGGAGCTGGTAGGTAGTAGCAGTTTTCTTTTGTGTTAGGGTTATAAGGCAACATTTGATTCATTTCATGTCACTTACTGAAAAAAACTATAAAGGACAGGTGGGAAAAGGTTCTGGCAGTTCCAGAGAATACATTGCTGGAGAGGGTAAGTAGTTTTCTCCATTGCTTATTTGCTAGTGGAGAGATGCTTGGCTGAACAAGGGCCAGAAATGGAAGTGGTAATCGTTAAACAAGCAAAAACACCCATTGTGCTCTCCAGAAAAAATCATGACAGAACATACTTCCCAGTCCTGAGATGTGCACAAGGGGAGTGGGACTGCTGCAGGATGAGGGTGCTCAGCCCCTTATAGAATCTCACGTGGTTAAGTGCAGTATTTGTGCGTCTGGGCATGGGAACTGTGATCTGTGAATTTCTCCCCTATCTGCAGAGCTATTCAGACACAACACTAAAGTGTGATTTGAGTGTTCAGAATAGTAGATAGTGGTTAACTGTTTTTAAAAATGGGTCAGAAGTTGCCATTTTCCCCATGAGGATTTTTTGAGACACATTCCTTTGGATTCCAGCACTTGAGAAAATAACTCTCCAAGTTAGTCACTGTGGTTAATTTGTAAATTCCCTCTAATGAATCAATTCCATAGGGAAAAAAAAATTTATTATGTGTCAATTGCCATTGCTTTTTTTTCTTTTTTCTTTCTTTTCTAGGTGAACATGTTTGTGGAAGGATTCCATGATGCTGTTCTTCTTTATGCTCTAGCTTTACAGGAAGTCCTGAAGTTTGGTTTCACTAAGAAAGATGGGGAAAAAATTGTTCAGCAAACACGGAACAGAACATATGAAGGTAAGACTTACTATGGAATTCCAGATTTTGGAGTCAGAAAGATTCAGGTCTTTGTTGTGTGCAGAGTAAGGACCCATGCCTGTTCCAGTCTTAAGTGAGAGGGAAGTAACCATATGAAACCATGTACATTTTTAAGGCTGGGTCACATACCTCACCAGCCTGACTTTTTTTGCCAACTGTCAAATTGTTACTCAGTTTAAAGTAGTCTAATAATTTAATGACCCTCGCTGGTGTGGTAAAGAAATACCAATAATTTTCTCAGGCTCCTTCTTTGTTTTTGAAAAGATTACATCCGCTTGCTTTACTCATGTTCATCTATTAGCTCTGAGATTGCCTCATTTTTTCCCTGTCACTTTTTTATCTTGAAAGCTTGGGAATGGATAGAAGCAAGCAGGTACCAGGGTTAGGATTGTTTTGTGTTTCTCAATGGGACTCCTTTGGGCCCTGGAAGGGTTTCCCTCAACCTCCTTTCAGGAGCTGTGCATGTTATCTCAGAGGCAGCAGCTGAGCACCACTGTGCCTTTCTGTGCCTAATCCTGAACATTATGATTCCAGAATGCAAATGGAACTTGTATGTCACCTTGTGATGCAAAGCAATGCAAATGCTTTTTCCAGGTGAGAATTGTAGTAAAGAAACTGAGGACTATTGGTTTCATCCATCATCTCTTGAAATATTTCCATCCATCTCTTTATAATGTTCCCATCCATCTCATATAATACTTCAGTCATTTGGTGTAGGATTGGCAAGATTTCCTATGGAAATGCCTAAGAGAAGGAAACATTTCCCCTAGATAAGAAATGAATGGTTCATTTGAATGTGTGAGAAAAACCCCAGTAGCCAGGTTCTCTGCTCTAAGAACACACTGGACGTAATGTAGGAAGGCAAGAAGGGCAGCAGCTCCAAACCAATTTTTTATTCTCAAACTGTGGCCTGAATCCAAGGCAAAAGGATACCCAGGGCAGCTTAAGGGAACTCAGGGATTGCTTTAAATGATACTGGTTTCAGTCATCCTGTACGAAGCCCTCCACCAGCTGGAGATTGTGCTTGATGTCCCACTACCTCTCTTCACATCCATGGCTTCCTAAAACACTCTGTTTTAACAGAGGGAATCTAATGTCTAGGGATTTGCCTCTCTCTTTGGTTGTCTTGTATATGAACAGATGCCCCAGTACAGCCTGTGTTTTCTCTACTCCTGTTTCTGTGCTCCAGGAAGCCACCGGCTGGTGTGCCCATGTGAGTCTTTTTAGTATATGTGCTCCATGGGGGGGTTTACATGGTTGATTCTCACACCTTGCATGTAAAATCAGCCAGGAGGAAAAAATGTTGTCTTTCCTCACTTGTGAAAACCAAGTAGTTGTTGGTTGCTGATTTGTATACACTTAAATGTAGCTGCCAAGGTGTTCTGTGAGGGTGCAGATGACAAGGTCAAAACACCTAGTAAGTCATATGCCGTTTCCTCCCCATGGCAGTATTTTGCGGGACATAAATCTGATTTTGGAAGAGGCCTTTAATTTGGTGTCTTTCAATCCAGTTCTTTCAGGAAGATCATGTCCCTCTTTTTTTCCTGTAAACCCTTCTCTGCAGTAGTGTGGTCCATGCACACACCCATCAGGCTCTGCTGCAGGACTGAGGCTTTATCATTCATTTTTAAGTATTCCCGGACTCAGTGACAAGAAATTCAGTTGAATTAATTACATTATTTACATTAATTCAACTGCTGACATTCAGATATCTCAGTTCCTTGGCACCTCATGTTGCAGCCTGGTCTGACCCATCAGGACTCCCAAGGGGATCTGGATGCTGCTTGCTGCAGCATTCCGTCTGCCAGTCACAACTGAGTAGACATCATGTACTTAGGAAGGGTTATGTCTGAGGTGATCAAGGGGTCTCTTACTGCTTGGGTTGTTAGAGACATCCCGGCGTCACTGCAGGGCACGTTTTTGTGGAGACTTATTTTCTGTTCATTGGAATTTCCTCTGAAAAAGTAGCAAAATGTTCTATGTGTATCTGTTTGTATCTCACGTAACAGAGCGAATAGAAAGTCTAGATAAAATCCTTCCATCTTCATCCAAATGCAGTTCTTAATCAAGGTTGTTTCAAAATTTCCTACCTGTGTTTTTTAAGGAAGAGCACTGTAGGAAATGTCAACCTTCCAAACTCCCTATTTTGATTCAGATGGAAAATACAGAAATTAGTCTTTCCTACTAAAAAAAAAAAAAAAAATCCCATAGGAATTCTGAGTTCCAATAATTTTAGTACCTACTTCCAAAAATTTTTAGTTTTCTTAGGCCAGGAAGGTGTGTGTTCCAATGAACACGTCCTGTCAGATTCAGAATCCAAACTGCTGTGTAGGCAAGGACATCACAGTTCCTCATAGTGGGCTCTTCCATTGCTCTCACAACCAAGTGGGTGTTATACCCATTCTGTTTTCCTGCAGTAAGGGAATTGACAGTTGTTTGATTGCTGTGTTGTTATAATGAAACAGATGCTTGGCAACAATCTTTGATTACCACTACATATTTTGAAAATCACAGCAAGTCAAAACATTCCTGACTTATCTAAATCAGAACAGAGACAGGATGAATGAAGGTGCGTTAGTCTGTTGCATGTTCACTACCATTAGGCATGTTGAGGGGAATTTATACTCTGACTGAATATCTGACTTTTCTCTTCTGGTTTACCACCACTGAGAGCCTGAATCTCCACAGCTTTGTGTCTGCTCTGATCATGTGGTTGGTGTAACATGGATATACAGTGGTGCCTGTTTGCCTTGCACATGTATAAATGGCTGTGTTCATTGTCAGGTAGTGGAGGATCACATTTGAGAGTATCTGAGGTGATAAAGCATATCCACAACTTTATGATGTCCTCATCATAGTTAATTGATGCTGTTTGTTGCCTTTTAAGAATGAATTTGACTTAACGCAGCAAGAATTTGGAGCCGTGCTCTTTTTACACAAGGACAAGGATTTAAGAAGAGATTCAGACTGAATCCAAGGATGTGTGACAGCTGGAATAAGTTGCCCTAGTGAGATTTTGCAGTTTCCATCCTTGGAGGTTTTTTGGAGACCACAAACCCTGGTCATCCTTCTATTTTGACCTCGTGGCTGACCCTGGTCTGAGCAGGAGACTGGGCTCTATGTCTACTGAAGCCCCTTCAAACTTAAGATGTCCTATTAGTCTATGATTCCCAGTGTCCCTAAAGTTTCCCAGAAGTTGTAAAGGAAGGAAGTGAACTAGGGGTCTAAGAATATATAACAAACAGCGTTATATTATGTAGTTAATCTTATGTAAATGAATGCTGGGCTTAATGCATATGTAGTGCACATGGTGCCTCTTGTTCATACCCTCTCCAGTATCTCATTAGATGGAAACAACATTCAGCACATACTGGCTGTGTGGGTGCAGTCTGTGGGATGTAGGTCTATGTTCTGTGCAGCACATGAGCTGGACTTCCTTTATTGAGGCACCGTTAGATATTTCAGGGTTAGGCTCTCTGTAAATAATTCACATTAAATATATTTGTGTTTTATTCTTACATGATGGCTTTTGGATTAGATTTTTGTCACGTAGTCTCCAAAAAGTCTCACCCATTTGATATTTAAAAGGAGAAATGTTAAGAATTCAGGAATGCAGACACCGAGATGAAATTACAATTTCTTTTGGAATGCCAACAAAAATGCTGGAAGACTGATGAGATTTCCTGTCATATCGGTCTGTAAAAACCTGTCCACTGTTTTCTTGTGTTCCTTGAAAAGACTCAGTATTTTAACTAATTAATTTTCTAATTCCTCACATACCATTCTTTAGGCATTGCAGGGCAGGTGTCCATTGATGCCAATGGAGACAGATACGGGGATTTCTCTGTGATTGGAATGACAGACCCAGAGGCAGGCACACAGGAGGTAAGGAAACAAACACGATTGCACTTGGCCACTTATGAATTAGCCAGTGTAATGTAACATGACATCATCTCTTTACATGGTGGCTTATCCTTATCAACTTTAAGACCAAATCCTTTCTGCAAAATAACTATCTTGAAGTAGTTATCCAAAGGTTTTTTAAACTTCTTTCCTTTCACAATACATTTTTCTTCACACGATGCTAGCCTTTAACTAAAGGGTGAATTCTCACAAGCTAACTAAGCAATGATAATTTTGAATATGAGAAATTACTGTTTAAAGCAAGACCTTTTATTCATTGGTAGGAAAAAAGATTAATCTTACAGCAGCAGGGATGCACAAGTTATCCTGATGTATTAACACATCAAGTATATGTATTTCAGTCTTACACTGAGGAAGACCACAAACAGGAGTTCAGAGCTTGGCTGGCCTTATTTATCAGGCCTGAGTGCCTTGTTTTCAGTGTCTGAGACATTTTAATCAGGTGGCTCCATATACACCACATAGGTTATTCCACTGGATGCAGAAGGGATGGAAGAGATGAAAAATAGCATCTCTGGGCTAAGCTTATTAATGTTCATTACCCTAACTCCAGCTGCAGCTTTTGTTAGTTGCAAAGTCAGTGTCAGCCTAAGGTTTGCTGGTCTGCCCTGTTTCATCAAGCTCAACCATAAAGCAGCAGTGCATCTGAGCTGGACATTTCCATGTGTGGATTTGAATCCAGTGAAATTAAATTGCTCCTGTCGGTGCTGCAGCAGAGACAACTCAAGAAGCCTTTTTAAAAGTATGAGGATGTCTTTCGTGCTTTAGGGGATAAAAGTGCTTGAAAAAGTACAGCAGTAAACTGCAGACACTCAGAAGGGCAGTAGGAGTACTAGTTGGTTGTGATAACTTCGGTTTGAACAACCTGTATTGATTCTGTTTGTTCAATTCTTTAGCTTTCTATCTTGTTTATCAATTTAATCTCCCTCTCCTACCCTCCTTTCCATTACTCTTTTACTTGCAATGTAAACTATCTTTTACATTTTTAGTGTTACATTTCTTCTTTTAAGGTACTGTTCAATTTCCCTCTGCTTTCTTGTGTGTAAAATATACATGCAATTAACATTTTACATGTGATTACTTCCACTTATCTGCTATGTCATTTCTACTCTTACTCTAAAAATATTTTTTCTTCAGTAACTTACTTTATTCATTTGAACAGTTTTTGTCTGTGTCTGTACAAGAACATTTCTCAGCTGAACTGTGCCAGATGAATGGTTGTTCAGGTAGAGCTGTTTTTCCAGGTCTGTTCACACACTTTAAAGCTAGAAGAAAACTCCAGATTACCTAATTTGACCTCTGCTGTTTTACAGGCAGTCAGGTTTCTTACCCTTGTATGGAGCCCTGTAGTTTACACGGGACTAAAGCTCACGCTGTAACAGGCATTCATTTTTTCTTTGGAGACACTGAGAGAACAGGGACTACCTTGCTTGTTCCCTCAGCATTTGTTCCACTGTTTAACCACTCCTGCTCTTCAAAAATCTGTGTCGTACTTCTGATCTGAATCTGCTTAGTTGCTGCTTATAACTTTTTATTCCTAAGCCATTGTGCATACTTTCGTATTTGGTAAATCCTGCAGGTAGAGGACTCTACTACTCCTGTTTGATAAATTAAACCATCATTTAATAAATAATTTGCTGCCTGCAAATTGTCTCTGAGGTTTTTTCCCGCTACTTTTTCCAGATTACTGAATTTGCCTTTATTTGTGAACAAATATTAAAAACCTCTTTCTTCAAAGACTTTATATTCCAGTGGCAACAGGAAGAGCAATTAGCTCCTTCATCTAGTTCAAAATCTACCTTCATATATCTAACCAGAGCAAATGTCCTCTAAACTCATTGGTTTCAAAATGAAAGTTAAGTGAAAGATTTGAATAGGCCTTGAGTACCTTGAGTTCTAAACTCAGTGTATTAATACCTGGGTTTTATCCATGGTGGGACAAATACACCCTTTGATGTGCTTCTGCCACTGTTCCTGACTACTTCAGTGTCATGATTTTTTGCCTTGCTTACTGTGCATAGATGTGTTTAGTCTGTTTTCAGATTAGTGACTACTGTTGGCACAATTTAGTTCTGCACTTTTGCAGTAGATTCAACATCTTGTCTTAAAAAAAGCCTGGGCTTAACTGTTGAAGGCAGGACTGAAATTCTAAAGTGTCTGTCATAGTTCAGGGGATTTGAAGATTTTAACTGACCATGATCAAGTACCTTCAAATTCTGACAAAATAGAAAACTCCACTCTAGAGTGTGTGCTTGGAAGTCTCAGCACTGAATCTACTTGAAATCATAAAACCTTAGGACCACAGAATTGCTTGGGTTGGAAAGGACCTTAAAGATTATCCAGTTCCAACCCTCCTACCCTAAGCAGGGACACCTTCCACTAGACCAAGTTGCTGAGAGCCCCATCCAGCCTAGCCTTGACCACTTCAAGGGATGGGGCATCCACAGCTTCTCTGGGCAACCTGGGCCCGTGTCTCACCACCCTCACAACAAAGAATTTCTTCCTAACACCTAATATACATCTCTCCTCTTTTAGTTTAAATCTGTTCCCCCTTGTCCTGTCACTACCTGCCTGTGATAAAGTCGACCTCTCTCTGTATTTAATAACCTTCTATTAGTACTGGAAGGCTGCAATGAGGTTTCCCTGGAGCCTTCTGTTTTCCTTGCTGAGCAACCCCAGTTCTCTCAGCCTTTCCTCATAGGAGAGGTGTTCCAGCTCTCTGATCAGCTTTGTGGCCTCCTCTGGACTTACTCTAACAGGGCCACATCCTTCTTATGTTGGGGACCCCAAAGCTGGATTCTTTGCTCCAGCTGGGGTTTCACAAGAGTGGAGGGGCAGAATCACCTCCCTTGGTCTGCTGCCAGTGCTGCTTTGGATGCAGCCCAGGACATGTTTGGCTTCCTGGGCTGTGAGTGCACATCACTGGGTCAGTTCAGCTTGTCAACCATGAGAACCCAAAAGTCCTTCTTGGCAGGGCTGCTCTCAATGAGTTCTTCTCTCAGTCTGGACTCATGTCTAGTTACTGATACTTTCACTTAATTGCATTAGAGTCCTGGGCACACTCAACCTCCTATGAAGCAAGTGAAGAAGGCCCAGGGAGGAAGGAGGAATATCCAAAAGGTTTAAAATCTTAAAAAAAACAGGATTTATGTAGAAGAGAAGCTTGAGGGCAGACCAGATAAGAGCCTGTGAATATGTAAAGCAGTGTTTCAGAAAGGAAGAGTCTCTGTGTCCACTGACAAGTGGGTAAGTAGTGATGGATAATTGCAGCAAAGGAATTTTAGGTTACATGATAGGGAAAACAACTGACAGTAGGACTAGGTAAGTTCCAGAATAATTCCCTGAAGAAATTGTCAAGTTTTCATCTTTGAAGACTTTTAAGAAGAGATTAGATAAATATCAGTCAGGAATGCTTTTACTCAGCTGATTCTGCCCTGGGGCAGTGCATGCACTACATAACCTCCCACAGACCTCTTCAGCCCTCTTCTTCCGAGATTCAGAGTTGTGCCACAGGAGTCCAACTGAGTGATGCTGCTCTCCTGTTTTACTTCTCCATGTTGATAGGAAAATCTTTTCATTCCTTTCTTGTTTTGCACAGGTGATTGGGGACTACTATGGAAAACAGGGGCGTTTTGAGATTCGATCAAATGTGAAATACCCTTGGAATCATGGCAGGCTGCGGCTAGATGAAAGCCGAGTTTCAGAGCACACAAACAATACACCGTGTAAATCATGTAAGTTTAGTGACTTAATGCTTCTGCCCCAGCTCAGGAGAGAGGAGTCCCTGTGTTGATGCAACATAACAGGCCATAACAAATTGTCTTAGCACAGTTGTCCAGCTGAGACACGGTGACTGTCTCTCTCTGCCAACTGCTTGGGAAGTAAAGGTCTGGCAGCTGCAGGTACTGCATGGCCTGAACCAATTCCCTGAATTTAAACCTGACAGCAATTGTGATGCACAGCACAGAACCCTGGAGGCTTTAGGAGTTTCGTGGGGCCTTTTAGCCAGAAAGAAGGATATGATTGAAACCCCAAACAGAATAATCACATTGGTAATTAGCAGCTGTCCTGCCTGAGCTGATGGGAGCAGCATTCTCCCAGCGCAGAATGATTTTCAGTGCTGTGAGAAGGGACTGTGAGTGGCCCAGTAGGCTGAGGAGAAGTGAAGTCATTTGAGTGGGTAACATCTGCAAATTCTGAAGGCTGGGACTACCCACCACAGAGCAGGTGTTGATGTTTTCCAGCAAACTGACTTTCCAGACCACATTGTAGGAAGCAGGACATTGCAAAGGAGATCAGGGTAGGAGGAGACTGGTGCCTCAGTGACAAAGGCTTGTCTTAGCTTTTCACAGAAAAGAAATTGCTGGCCCTGGAGTGAAAAGGTAACTCCAGCCTGATAATTCTTCAATCCTTGGAAAACCTGTGTGTACACACATGATGTAGAGACTGTTTCCCTCTATGATCAGTGTGGTGTAGCTATGCACCCTCTGCTGACATACAGATAAAATCCCTTCAAAGAGACAAGAGTAAATGAAGAGAAGGGAGCACTTTCCTTAATATTTCTCTGTTCCTTTCCACAAACCCTGGTGGACATGGGAGCAGACTACATGCATGTGAAAATGCCATTGTTCTTCAACTGCCCTGCACTTCCCAGTGACAGTCCCTGCTTGGGCTCCCCTTCAACCACTATGTCCCTGCTCTACCTCTGTTGAGATTTGGAGCAAGGTGAAGCTCATGTGGCTTTAACTTGAAACAACATATTTTCAGGAAAAAAACCCCACACAACCCTCAAAACAAACAAACAACCGAAACCCCCAAAACAAACAAATGAAAAACCACCACAAAGAACCACCCAAAAATTGAGGAACTGTTGGATAACCATAATCATTTCAATAAACCCAGGCGATAGAGGTGTATGATGCTAAACCAAGTGAAATGAGTTTGTTTCTGTTATAATGACTCAGGGTATACTCAGTGCTGATTCCCATTATGTGCGTCACTATAATCTCAGTCTGTGTTATGATTCAGACTAAGTTTTTGCAGAGAAGTTTCCTAACAACGTTCCCTTGTATCTCCAGAATTGTGTCTTCATTGGACACTCGTTTTGGAGGCTTGTTTAATCCCAAGGAAGGCATGTACAAAAAATAAATGTGCAGACACTGGAACAGGTTCCCATGGAGTCCTGAGCTCTGAAAGATTTTAGTTATTATCTGGTGTTGGTTACTAATTTCCTACTTGTGTTTTTTTTCCAATACATGAATGCAAACAGTTCTCAATATGAACTCTGATTATTTATTTTTCCCCTTCTCAAGCAGGTGGTCTAGGAGAATCAGCAGTTACAGGAATAGTTGTGGGCGCCTTGCTTGGAGCAGGATTGCTAATGGCTTTTTACTTTTTCAGGTTAGTCCAGTTGAAATTTTGTAAACTTTTAATTTGTCGTCTAAACGTCTCAGCTCCTGGCAGAACATCGCTGATGTGAGTCAGAGAGGCACCATAATAATCTGTGGTAACAATTTCAC
This sequence comes from Myiozetetes cayanensis, assembly GCF_022539395.1. Lineage (NCBI taxonomy): Eukaryota > Metazoa > Chordata > Aves > Passeriformes > Tyrannidae > Myiozetetes > Myiozetetes cayanensis. The sequence continues at coordinate 62,234,848 of NW_026087631.1, forward strand.
CAAAGACAGTGAGCACATTTTGATTGTCGCTTTGTGTTTATCCAAATAATTTTATTAACTTGGGTCTTCATCCTGTAAATACTTGTGATTCTGAATAATGTGACTCATGGAAGTAATTGCAGTGGGTTCCAGACATTGACAGTTGCTTTAGTAAAAGCCCTGGCCTTGAAAGCCTTCTTTGTTTGATACTCCTTGCCAGCACAGTTGTGCAGCCTGTGATTGTGCAAGAGATTTACATCACTTGCCTGGTACTGGGCTTATTTTTTTTTTTTGAGTGTTGAGTGGAATTGTACTGGGAAACAGAGATTTCTGTTTTGGTGTGAGAGATTATTTGGATACCAAAACTGTGCATTTAATGTAATAAGCTGAGGTCAATGTAGGGGGATCAGTGTTTTATTCTTGTTTAAGTAAAATAATTCTTAACACTGCTAGATAGCTGATCCTGATAGAATAAATTAGTTATACTTGTTCAGCACCTTATATATACAATAATTTATCCTCATGATATGGAGGAGAAAAGACATACAGGAGAAAGAATTAATCTCTTCATATAAGAAAGAAATATATACACTAAAAATATATGTTATAAAAAAAGTTAATAAAACAAGCAAAAGCTGCTTCAATTCAGTGGGACACTTCAAAGGTCTCAAAACCAAGGTTGTTATTCAGGTGCTTACAACTGAAATTCTGCAGGGTGATTTTAATCTTGCATTGTTCAGTGCTTATGTAATATGTTGTTTGGGTTTGAGACAACATTAAGGTAGCTGGGACAGATTAAAGACTATCTTTAAAAGAAAAAGAAAATACAAGTCTGAAGGAAGCTGTGGGTACTGTCAGATGGATCTACACATTGGAGATGCCTAAAGACACATGGGTAAATTACATCCTGGACATCTGATTGCAATTGCTCAGAGGAGGAGTAGGGACAACCTTCTTATTCCACCTTTAGAATAAATATCTGAAACATAACGTATCAGGATGCATGGGTTGGATTTTCAGAAAATATAAGTTTAGTAGTTGTATGCCTGGAAGTAATTTGTACCTTTAAAACTGTATATATACCTTTTGATTGTGTCTCTTTTGGATCTGTAATTGTCACAAATGAGTATGCAAACATGTTTTTGAGTGTACATGCAAACTGTTAAAATATCTGGGTAGGAGTTCTGAAATGTAGCTTTGATAGGATTTAAAATTAAACTCCTGTATCTCCAAAATGTGGACCTGTCCTTTCGCAAGAGCTACTGCTATGCATGCTCTGACCCATGGAAGGATCTGACATAAAAATACATAAAGGAAGTAAACAACACAGTTTTTTCAAGTTATTTTGGAACCTGTGATACCCACACAAATATCTAGGGGATATTTTCAGAACATTCAGGTTGCTTCTTTCTATTCAGCCATGCTACCCAGATTGAAACCTTAGAGTTTTGAAAATCATTCTTCCACTGTTACATATGCTCTGACTCTGATTACACATGCAAGTGGAGCAGAGCTTTCCTTAGCATGCAAGGATTTTGCCATGCATCTCCACAGGCAGTAGAAGCTCATGGGACTGGACTAACGCCCTTCGGAAAAATTTGTCCTGGAACTGAGGAGAAGCATAAACGTCTAAAACATAAATGTGAACCGTCTTACGATTTTCGTAGCAGATTTGGGTACCAAATGGGAGGCTGAAAAGCAGTCAGAGGGCTTGTTTGACATAGAAAGTAATGTAGCAGAATTCTTCAAAAGGCCCTAGAGGAAGACACACAGGAAGAGCTGTGTCTGATGCATGAGCATTTCTGTTTATTTCTTATCTGTCCTCTCCTTAAGTCATCATACTACCTCATCTGACATTACAAACATAGTAGCTTTCTCAGGGGGAGATGGGAAGATTAGTTAGTTAATACATAGTTTCAAGGAGAAATGCAACTGACTAGTCAGTTCTGTTGTTTGAACTCTCAGAAAGTGCCCCCCACCCCACATACTGAAAAGAAATTTGTCTTTGATCAATATAAAGCAATGATGTGACACAGTTCACATGACATTTCACAAAAACTCCTAATCACTTAGATCAGAAATTTTCAAAGAAGTAAATGTCTGTGTCTTGGTGCTTTGAGACTGCCATGTAGAAATTAATAGGCATTCTTGAGCCTGAGTAAAATGTTTTGAGGAAAACGACTTTAATCTTTGACCAGGGTTTCACATTCTGCCACATTTCATTTTTCAACTGGCACCCAGCTGTCCCCTACAGGCATTCTTTATAAGGGAAGTCTGTTAGCCTATAGCTGAAAAAGGATTTCTCACTCTGTTCTTCTCCTTTCATGCAGAAAGAAATACAGAATAACTATTGAGAGACGAACTCGAAGGGAGGACTGTAACATGGGGAAACATCGGCAGTTACGTGAAGACTCCATTAGATCTCATTTTTCTGCTGCATAAAGAAGAGGAAAAAGAATCCCATTCTTCCTAGGGGAAAAAAAAAAAAAAAAAGAATTAGAGAAAAGGACACAACCAAAGACATCAGTGTGAAAAGAAGAGGCTCTTGAAGAACATACTCTTTTAAGCAGTAATTTTGTCTTAATTTCTTTCAGAAGCTCAGGAATGATTTACTAATCACATTGTGCCGCAGGGCCTTTCATCTCATGAAAAAAGAAAATTATGCGGTTTGATGTTATAGGGTGTACTTGATATGTAAAGACAGAATTTCTTAAGGCATGTATCGAGGGCAGCAGATATGGGTTTAGTTGATGGGGAATGCCTCATTGTGTTCCTTTCTTTCTTTTTTTTAGCTTCTACCACCTCCTTCCATAATGGCATCTCACCCGTGGGTATCAAATATGGTTTCACAGGTGCAGGTGCTGGTTTGCTGTCAAAAGGAAAAAAAAGAGATTTATTTGGGGTATGATCCTGCATCACTGAATCACTGCCATTGGTTATAGGGGATATGGATTTGGTGTACGGAGTTTAGTTCTGCAAGGGAACTGGCACTTGGGTGTAATTAACTCTACTGAGAAAGTCAGGCAGGTGGAAACACACACAAGCAATTCTTCCCTTGTTTGTGTGGTACTACAATCAGAAGCACTGTTTCTCCCTCTTAAATGCTGGGAATTTTGAAAATCTCTGGTGAAGGATGAGGAGTTTCACTGGTGTTAAAGAGGGAGAGAAGACAATCAGGGCTTGGAGAGGACTATTTAATTCCTCATTCTTATATGTGTTTTACCATGCTCTTTTCTCTCCACTGCCATGACTTTTCAGAGTGGCAAATATAGGCCATGTCGAGCCTGCTCCTGTTCCCAGTGAAGTCAGTGGCAAAATCCCATTAACTTCAGTGAGCACAGGACTGCGTCCAAAACTGTAAATATGAAAGTGTTTGTATAGCTGACGCAACTCAAAAGGGGATCTTTTTTTGTGTAAAAATGACATTCCATGCTACCATTTTATTTTTAGGATATTTTTTATCTTGAATTTTTCTATTAAAGTATCTATTTTTGCTTTGGTAGGATTAAAAATAAAGGAAGAGGATGTTTTGAAGACATATATTTTATGATAGGAGTAGTATGCAGGGAAAGTCAACAGCTGTAAATACATTTTAGAACTAGCATTTAGGGGATGAGAAGTGACTTTGTTGATAGTAACAGACTTTCTTCTCCAGGCATGTGCAACATTCAAGTAGTTATTTAAACAATACAAAAGCAGTTATTGAGTTGTCTGCGTGATGATGGGGCTGATGCTGAAAATTATGAATTGTTTCACCTGTTAAACAGTCCTACAGAAGTTGGTGAGATTTAGCTGTCCATGTGTGTACAATTGAACATTCAAGGAACCACCTTCAGGAATCGGGTGGTAAAACACTGTTCTAGTGCTGACTTTAATCCTGCTGCCATCAGTATCCCTGGGACATCTGCCATTGATTTTACCAGGAGCAAAACTGAATCTCTGATGAATTAGCTACTGACAGGCTATTTTATACTAGACAGAGGAAAGTTTTGCACTTTCTAGTCAACAAATAGAAATGAACAGTACTTACTGGAAATGTGGTGAAGAAGAACCATAAAACATTGTCTGTGGGAAAATTAAGCTGTGACTATGGTTCTAGTGCATTAAATATTTTGGTATTTCATATATCCAATATCCTATTCTGATTTTGTAAGAAAAACTTTCTCTTCTCAGCTGTTGTAGTCAGATTTGAAAATTACTCTCAAAACTGGCTCTGAAGCCTGACTTCTACAAAACTTCTAGTCCCTGAGAAGCCAGGGTACCAAATCTTAGAAACCACTTTGAAGTTGCTGGAAGTGAACGAAGAGTAAAAACTGGCTATGCCTCCTTTCTGATGCCTTTTATTTGTAGATGGACTTTTTTTCGCCCCCTTGTATTTCACTCCTTTCTTAGCATATGGAGAGATTCATACTATCCAATTTTCCAGACAGAGATAGTGTAGAGTTTCCTGACTGTTAGGGCAGCTCCAGGACAGGAAGTAGATTTCCATCATCCCACTGCCAGCTCTGGGCATCTGCGACTTCTGCAAAGGTGCCTTGGGCAGGTCTCTGCTGTAGCCTCCTTATCTCATGGGCACCAGAGAAGGATTTAGGCTAGAGCAGCATTCATACTGCTGTGGAGATGGGGAGAAAAAAAGACTTTGCGATTAGTTTATGGATTTTTTTTCCAAGCAGCTGAGTTTGTCTAGCCCTTGGGCATGCTTAAGGTTTGGGGTTTTTTTAAATACTTTCCAAGGCAGTTTTGATCAACTTCTGGTTTTGCAAAGGTGTGTTTCAGTATTTTACTTTTTTAACTCGTTTTACTACTTTGCCACAGGAAGAAAAGGGAAGGAAAGTTCTTACATATGTAGAGAAAAGAGGGTGTGATTTGAAGCATAAACTTTTTTTGAAAAATTTTTTTTTATGACTTTGCAATGTGAACTAGTACTCAAACAGTCACTTAAGACAGTTGTGTAGATTGTATTTTTCCTGTACCATGCACAGTTGGGTCAGATCAGAACATCAGGAGATCTGATCAGAATATCAGGAGACAGGAGATCTGGCTGGTACAAGAAGTTGTTAAGACTGTTTATTTATTGTGTCATTTTATGATAACTATAAAAAAGTAATATCACTTTTTATTGAAAAAATAATACTGATTTTTTATAGGGTTTTAAATCATGATCTCAAGAAGTGTTTCTATGAGTGTTTCTATGAGATGTCTGTTGCTAGGATGCTGACAGAGGCTTAGCCAAAGCTGTACATCTCAACACTTCCCAAGAAAGGTGAACCTTTCTTGCACATTAGAATATTTCAAATCAATGGGATTTAATCCTTCTAAATTGATCCACACAAATGTGTGTGCTTTTTCCATGGAAGTGTGGAGATTATTTAAGATATTTCACGTAGGTAGATTCCTGTATAGTATAAATAGACTTGCTCGTCTTAGCTGCCTTTCACAGGCCTCTTGCTAATAGTTCCCAGATCTTCTCTGGACCATAGATCAAAAACTGCCTTGGGTTTAGATTATTCAGCAGAGAGGTTCTTTACCGGCTAATGCACTGTGCCTTTCTGGTTCATCTGCATTAGCTCAATGCCACAATGTTTAAGCTTCAAACTCTGCAAGGGAATGTTTAATCAAAATAATAATAATTGATTCTCAAAAGAGGTTTCAAGATCTACATTTTTGGCCTCAGCAAATTGCCCGTATTACAAACATACATCTGTATTACAGAGCAGCACAATGAGACTCTTCACTCAGCTCAGCACTTCAGAACATACTTAAAATATGTTCAACTTCAGCTTCTAAGTGCTTTGCTCACTTGGGACCAAAGGGTATAGTCCTGGCCATGGCTGAACCAAAGGGAAATTTGCCATGTGCTTGAATTGGAGAGAGGTTGGCCCTATAGGCCATATGTTTCCTACTAAATCTAACAGGTGTGCCTGTTAAATTGAAATTGAACTAGCATCTTCATACTTTTATTTGTCAAAGTTTAACAAATTCTGCTATTTTTTTTTTAAATCACCGAATAGTGATCAGCTTAATGGCTGATTCATCTCAGAATCCTCTTCCCAAGGATTCTGGCATTTACCTGACTTTCACCCTCTTAACTTCAACACATAGGCTTCCACTGCAAGTGACAAAGGTGAAGCAAAAGTTTAAAAAGTATCTGTGATTTATTATCCTGAAACCCACAACTTCAGAGTCAGATGCCTAGATCCTTTGTCCTTGGCCACTGGTAGTTCTGGAAGTTTTTTTTATGGGCAGTTTGTGTATCCTAAATTGTCGATGACTACCATCATCACCAGTTAATTACCAGCTCCTGCTGCGATGTACTTCATTGAAGGGCACACCCAGCTAAGCTCTGAAAACATTCAGTCATTGCAAAAACTGGTGAGTGGTCTGCACCTTGCAAGATTGTGGCCAGAATTCACTTTTAATGAAGGGTTATATTAATTCATGTCTGAAAATAAATTGTATTGATCTATTTTCAATTTGGCTTTAAGAAATGCTTTATTGCATTATTGAAAGCTTTTTTTTGAGGGTTTTTTAGTGGTGAATTATTAAGGTGTAGCTAATGCTTTGAAAACATTTGTGCTGGACAAATTAGGAGTCTTCTCCCTTACAGCATATTTTGCTGGGAGGTTGATCTCTGATTCATGTTTTGGCTTGGAGGTGCAATCACACTGTCATGAAGCTGACAAAAACCCTCTCACTGATTCAGTGGAAGTAAGCTCAGGCCCTCAGTGGAGTGTCTTCAGGCTTGAAGCAGTTCAGAGTGAGTTTCTCAGCTTTGCAGTAGAACAGGCTGCATCAGCCTTAGTTGACCTTGGCTCCAGTGCTGCTTTCACCTCATGAATGCCATAATGCTCCTGAAAAGCCAAGAATAGACATCAAAGACAGGAAGCTAATAGTCCTGGCCATAAATTTCTCTGGCAATTTAGTCCACCTTTCCCAGAGCTCAGGACAGTTCCACATCCTTCACTGCCCTCCTCTGTGCCTCAGATTAGCATGTACCAGTTCTAGTTCTTTCAATAAAGCAGTTGAGCCTATTTTTCCTCATTTTTGCCCAGAGTAGAGTAAACAGTCTTTAATCCCCCATTTTTTCATGGTTTTTTGTCTAGATTCAGAAGTACTTTGACAAGAGATAGCCATTTTCCATAATCTAATCCACAATGCTCCTTCTTCACAGACAGTGTTGGCTTTTATGTAATTTGAGGCATGGTTCATTGACTCTGTGCTGCTCAGCTGCCAGCACACTTGATGTTGGCCCATGGCCACACCAGCCACTGTGTGAGATCTAGACCCAAAATTGTCTGTTGGGTTTTTTTTATCCTAATTGTTGCTGCTATAAAATGATGTCAAATCTACCACCATCTTCCCCAAAGCAGGGCATATGGGAAGAGAAATACAAGTTTCTAATGGTACATTACCTTTTCTCTTGGTTAGCAGCATGGCCTACTAACTCACCTCACAACAGTGAGCGATAAAGAGACAAATTTCAGCAAAGTGCATGTTTTGGAGGAGTCAGTTTTAGTCCTTTTTAGAAACAAAGGAATACAGGAGTTACTTTTTGGAATATATTTTTAAGGACATACTGGAAAAAGTTTTGCCTTCAGATACGTTTTTTGTGTCACTTCTCCTCCCCCTCCTTTCCTTCTCGCTGTTGAAAGCACAAAAAGATTTGTGTGTGTGTGTGAAGCCTTTCAAGTGGGAGAATGGAAGAGTTTGCACTGTGCATATCCCTGCTTAGAGACAGAAATGAATTCAAATGGCTTGAGGCCTGAATTTTTTTCTCTTCTCAGATACCTTCTAACATCTGAGGTCTGAGACTGATGAAAAATGATTGTTGAAATTAAAAAAAACAGCTGGTTTTGGGACACCTCAGACCTGGCTGTCTGCAGGGGTCAGCAAGCTGTGTGGCAGACATTAGTAGTGTCTGTTCTCTTCTAGAGAATAACAGAAAGCCTGAGCACTGGGGTTTGCCCCAGTGAAGTCTCGAGTCTGTCATAAATGCAGCTCTCCCTTTATCTCACCCGTAGAGGAAGAAAGGATAAAGGTTAATATTGGTGTTTTTGTGGTGTTACTGCTGGTTTCAATTGAGAAGATAATGCTGCCATGGTTTTGAGGCTTTCTTGGGCTAGTGTTTAATTGTGTCCAGTGTATCATTACATAGACTGTTTTATTATGCTATTACTTCTTCCAGAATTTACCTTCTAGGAGGTCCTAACTGACATGCACCAGATTTACAGAATACAAACCTAGCTTTCAAAAGGAGAGGCTTAAGAGTTCCTTCAAAATCTCTCACTAACCACTAAGTTAATATTCAGCGTCAAAGGCAAAATATTCTAAATAACCTGACACTGTTAAAGTTTGTATGTTAAGCTATAAAACTTCAGAAATATTAGATGGATTCGTTAGATGTTGAATCTTTGAAAGGTTAAAATCCACTGTGTGAACTGTTGCTTGGTGTTTCTGTCATGTGAATGTTTCTAGAGGACACTTGAGCAAGCAAAGAAAATGTACCAAAATGAGTATTTAAGAAAATAATCTCATTTAGTGGTTTCTTTTGTAATCTCAGATGGTATGCACAGGGAACACCCAATTCTTCCCCCGTCCCCCAACTATGAACAAAGGTTTTGCTAATTAATTGTTCACTTGCAGCAGACATAATGAGCACAGGTGTGTTGGTTCATAATTGGGAGTGATCTGGACTTCTTTTTCTCTGAGAGCAGTGTATGAAGTGTGACAAAGGAATGAGCCACCAGTGGTGATTTATCTGGGTTCTGTGGGAGATGGTAAACGTTTCCTCACATATTTAGTAGCTCCCTGATGTAACATTGTGATCACTTCTACAGTATGTGATCCATGGGATTAAAAGACCTGTTGAAAATACAGATCTTTGGGTTAGGGTTAGAAGGGACCTTAAATATCATGTAGTTCCAACCCCTCTGCCAAAGTATCTGCAGCTGAGAGAAGAGGGAAAATGCTCAGGGACTGATTGTATTCCTGTGATGATGCTATTGACTGTATGGAGTTCATTCAAAGATCGAGTTCCTTCTGCACTTATTGTTCAATATCTAGTCTTTTAGAGACGCAGCAGAGAGCTTTTAAATCTCACACAAGCCCCTGCCTAAAATTCAGACTGGGTTTAAGTGGTTCATAGGGCCTGCTCAGGGTATGCCGTGCCCTTAGGTCGGGTGTTTACCCAGGAACAATGTTGTCTTTACTGTGCAGGTCTGAAAGTGCTGAGAAAACTTGGGTGGAGTGGCAGGATGAAGGCAGAGGGTAGAATTTGCGGTGTTTCTTGTGCATAGCTATCAAAAACTAAGAGGACTCAGGATAGACGTTGTGGACATTAACTTTGTCCCCTTTTTTTCGGTGATACTGTTATTAATGTAAAAATACTGGACAACAGAGAAGCCTAGTACCAGTCTAATAGAAAACAAATGGAAAGCTGCACAGTATATTGTACTGATGTAAGTAGAACTATCTGCATATAATGTGATTTTATTTATTGTTGTTTTTGTGTAGAGGAGAGTGCATATTCATGTCTGTGGATATAACCTTTTTTTATTTGTGTAATGTATTTTATTTCTTTTAAGACTTGGTCATTTAAAATATCTACATTCATTGGTGTCCTTTGACTTTTTGTTCTGTGCATTTTCTTTCACACATTTTAAAGATGCAAAAATATCACATAACCTAAATTGTAACAAAATATTTCCATTAAAGACATAGGAATATGTTATCACCTGTTTCTGTGGTGTCTTTTGTCACCTATTCAGTACATTCTTGGTCTGTTTCATATAGAGGGTACTGTCAGATGGTACAGAGTTAATAACAGGAGGGTTATTCTGGGTCTAAGACACTGTATAAACCCCTGCTTTTAATGATGTTTAGCAACTGATTAAATCAGGAATTAATCTAACCTTTCTCTGGGAAGAAAATTCCCCCTAGTATTTTAAGGTCTGGGAAAGGTTTTAATCAGTAAACTCCAAATAAACTTTGGATATTTTTGTATCCTCAGTCATCTAGAAACACAATTAATTATGAACAAAATTATTTAGATGCATTGGAACATTAACTAGGAAGCATTAATTTTTGTAGCCTGCAGAGAGGCAAAACTTACGAATTTTCCTAAGCTACAAGTTCATTTCTTTGAAGCAATCTTATCAAATTGGGGGGATTTGGTCCTGTTTCTTTCCTGTGTTATTAAATACAGTCTTCACATTATCCTGTTTTGTCTAGCCTTCTGCTTTCTGCATGCATGTGTCTGTAGGAGCAGTGTTGCCAGATGTAAGATTTGTGCTTGAGAGTATGCCAGGCCTTTATAATATAAGATAACTTGGAAATGAGTATGAGGTAGAAGTATCTGATCACACTCCTATCGAAACTACAAGTACTAAAAATTCATTGGAGAGTTGTTGGAGAGAGAGAAACATCCTCTGGGTTAACTATGGACCTAAAGCCTTTCTACAGCCCAGGAAACAAAAAAGAGCAGAGTGAAAATACAGATTGAGAGAGGCCCATTTAATTAGGGAAGGGTTGAACTACTTTCCTAGCTACAGTGCCTTTCACTTGTCAATCTCTAAATGTGTCACTACATTTAATTAACTCAGGAAAGAAAAAGAAAAATCATTATTACTAGTTTTTACAGCTGATTAAAAGTCAAAAGAGAATAATTTTCTTGTAGAAGATACTCTCAATATTTGTTAGAATTGAGATTATTTTAAAATCTGCCTTCTCACAGATACGCTTATAATGATATGCATGTTGTACACATGGAATTATTTCTCCTACTTTTCTTGATGGCTGTGCTCTTATGTCTTCATCCCATTGCAAACAGGAGTTCTTTGGAAGTACCTAGTAATTTTCCAATATTTCTCTATAAAACATTGTAAAAAAAAAATGCACTAATGTGGTGGTCCTGACAACTGCAGTAATGCTTAAAGATGCTTTGTGAACAAAAGTGCACATTTTACATGACTCATCTATATCTTCTCTAGTAATTTAAGATTCTAGTCAGGGTAAACTAAAGATTAGTTTACTAATGTTTGTTAATATTTAAATTTTTTAAAAATCAGTAATGATTAATGCTTTAACCCCACTATATTATAAATCTTCAGGGAAGACAGCAGGAAGACAGACTTCTGACATCTTTCCTTCATTGGCAGCAAAGGTGAAAATCAGCTTTCCTAAAATGAGGTGTTCACTCAGGCTTGGGAATATGGCATGAGATATTATTGACTGAATTTGTGTTCTGTGTATAACCCTCGGGCTATTAGTGCACACCCAACACATCATTACCTTCACAGTGAAAGGACTTTCTTCCACTGTCACTAGGTTAATATTTTTTTTTTTAGTAGCTTGTCCTTCAAAATAAATGCTTGAGATAAGTGTGATGAATTGTGGACATGTATACATATATCAATATTTATGAAACAGTTCATCCAAATGTGTTGGGTATCTTTGTGTTCGAGAGCATCAGCCAGTCTGACACGTAAAAATTTCATGTAGTGAAATTACTTAAGGCAATTGATCTTCAGTGGTAGCAACTGTTGGATATCATTTTAGATATCCTGAAACCTAGCTGGACACATTTTTGTGGCTTTCTTAGGAAACTATTTCTTGAGGAACATTCATCACATTTCTGTAAAATTGTGGTGGCCTTTGAGCCAAATCTTGGTCTTGAACCTCATCCAATGTTTTCTTGAGTTGAGAGAGCACTGCCAATAAAAAGTAATTGTACAACTGACAGAACCTCTTTTCTTGTCTCCTATGAATAATTTACAGTCTATCATGCCAAAAAGGGTCTCCCCGTGTACATATACTACTCTTGGTAAATCTTCCTGAATCATCTTAGGGTTGGTTTGGTGGTCTTTAGTTCTCTGCCTCAGAAAAGAATAATCATATTCACCTTTCGATAAGTAAGTGCTCTGCCCAGCTATTTGTTCTGCCAGTGCAGTGGTTTGTTGTCAGTGTCACTTCTTGACATTGCCTTTTAATTTAGACAGTAAACTCCTGCTTTCAAATTTTTGATGCATGTGTATGTAGTTCAGAAATAACCTAATGGCAAAAGTCATAAGCATGAATTTATAATCGCCCAGGACAGGGGACATAGGAAGCTCATGTCTATGTAAGCCCTGTTCTTCTCCCACTTGTGTTTCTGCAGTACCAGAACAATGTCCCCAGCTTGCCCTATTCCTACTGCTCCCTATATGAACGACCTCCAAAGACCAACAGCTACTACTGGGCTGCCTGTAAGCCAGCAAACGGCACCTTTTCGGGTCCAGCAGGCTGATAGCATTTAAACCATATAAAACATACAAGAGTAGCAGTGCTTGAGCTTCTTCCTCCCACATCTTGCCAATTGTTACAATAGTAGTGGCAGGACTGGGGGGAGAACCAGCATCCTGGATTTGGATGAGGTATGGAACTGCAGTTTTTCCGCCTCCCAAGAGGAAAAACTTGATTGCTGTAAGTGGACTGGTGTTTTGCTCTATTCATTTACTCTTGTATAAAAAATGCAAAAGCTGCATTTAAGGATATTTAAGAATAATTTTCCCATAATCTAAAGACGTAGATTACTAGACTACAGCAGGCATTACTCATTTCTTGTTTCTTTTGCTGCAGCAGAACAATTTTTTATCATTATTTAGTCTTCCAGTGGAAAGATTGAGAAAACACAGTAGCACAGGAGCCATTTTCACAGCAATATGGATTTGAGGATTTAAATCCCTCTTAAACCCTGACAGAAGAAAAGTATGATCTGGTGCTTGTTACAGCCCTGGTAACAAGTATTTATTAAAACGACAGTAGTAGGAACAGTCCCTCTGAGTGCGACTTTTGTGTCCTGGCCAAGTTAGATGCCTGAATCAAGGACTGGATCAATGTCTCTGACATCTGAAGAGGGAGGAAGCTGCTGTCATGATGAACGTTTCAGAGAGGGAGAAAATCCTTAGAACACTGTTTGTTGTTGAACTTGCACACGTGTGATATGCCCCTGCTGAAAAGGATTGCCAGTAACAATTGAGTGTTGCTTGGGCAGCCTTGAAGTGTAGAGTATGCTGAGACTCCCCTGCAGTACTTTCCTCTATGTGCAGGAAGGGGGGTCTAGAGGAAGAATTCACAGCCCCTGACTAGATCCTTTCATGCAAGATTTCTTCAAAACAAATGAAGGGATCCCACTTGCTGCCATTTGATTACTGCAGTGTTTCATGGGATATCAACTGGAATAACAGTTTAAGAAATACCTTTTTTTTTTTTTAAGAAAAAATACTTAAAAGAATACATTAGACATCAAAAGGACCAGTCCAATAAAAATGCCCTCAATTAGGTAAGGGAGAATAAAAAACACAGTAACAGCCTGATGAGTACAGGAAATTAAACTGGAGGTCTTAGGCTACTGGGTAATGGCTAGAAAACAGCATATTATATGTTGGGGAGACAAGGGCTTTAGTCTCTATTCACAGGATAGATTTACCAGAGCAGAGAGCTGGCCAGTATCCAACCTCCTACTCTCCTGGGATAGAGAGAAACAAGACTTTCTACTGGGTCCTGGGCAGTTTCAGGGAAGAAATAACTGAGCCTGTCAGGAGGGCACCAAAAGGTTTAAAGAATGTGGACTAGTCCCTGCCTTTTCACATGCCTTCTTAAACAGAAATAAACCTCCAAACCACCTGGGATTCACCCAGCACCACTTATAAATATGAATAACGGAGTAAAGACATTGAACAAAGGAAAATGCAGGCTATGTATCAGGAAAAATTGCATAAGAGTGTGATCTATTACCCCTCGTGCACTCCTCCCAAAGGGGGTGGAGGTGGAATTTCTGTTGCTCAAAGCATTAAAAGCCCAGGCCCTTGGGAGTGTGCCGCAGGAACAATCACACACTGACTGGAGGGAGGATGAGGTGATTTAACTAGTGGTCATTTCCACCTCCAAATCTCTTTTATGCACATGCCAGGGTGCCTTTAGTGACAAGCTGCAGTTCAACGCCAGAGCTGAAAGCAGCCTGGACACAGCTCGAGAGAGTGATTCAGAAGTAGACAGGAAAGGAGGTATAGAAAGAGGGGTGGGGGTGTTAATTTAACTGAGACAAGCCAAAGAGCATAAAAAATTTTCCAGTTCAGTTTGGGATGGGAACTGAGGCTGAAATGAAGACAGAGTGGTTAAGTGATCCCATCATTCCTTAAATATTTATATGTCACATGCCAGTGGCAAGTATGTTAAAGCCTCATTAACACTGCTTTCCTTAGTCAAAGCCTGACAAATTAATACAGATATTAAGGGCTTCTTCCTCTGCCACAGATACCGTTGTTCTGTAAGCCCTCACCAGGAGAAATTCTTCCCCTGCCTGAGATGCAACAAAAGTTTCCATCGGCACTAGCAGCAAACACTAAATTTCCTCCTCCCTACAGCTCCCCCATTTCTGCCAAGGAAATAAAAATGAAGGAGAAGTAACCTTTCCTAATCGTGAACGTCTGCATAAGAGATTATATTCTATTTCACCCCTCTGCATTGTCAGTTGTTTCTATAGTCACTCCTTTCATCACTTGTTTTCACTTTGTCGTTTTTTCCCTTTGTTTCCTCCATCATCCTCTCCAGTCCCTCTACTCCATATGTAACCTATGTTGTTCCCTCTCCCTGCCAGTTTTCCTAAGTGCATTCTTTCTCTTCCTTTAAAGCCATTTTAAAAATTATTGTCTTGTTTTAGAGTCCACCTGGATTGTATACTCCCATAGAAAAGGTGTCGGCCAAGCTGGCAGCCTGATACAGCAGATTTCTGGCTCCAGCGTCTTGCCATTGGATCTGCTGGGCTGTGCTGAGGGGATCTGCATTGTGCTCCCTTGTTCCCAACCTCCTCTGAGTGTTACTGTACCCCCTTATGGCTTCAGGGACTGATACTGAGGGAGAAAGTACCTTTATTGCTATGCAGCTCTGATTTTATTTCTGGCTCACAGCAGGAATATAAATAACTACAAACAACTACATTCCTTCAGAGGACATTGCATCTGTCACCTCTCCATAAGCAGGTAGGGGATAGTGTCATGATTTTTTTTTCTTTTTCATAAAACAAAACACAACCTTCTTTAGGATATTTTGATTTTTTTTTTTTTCTTTAAACTAGGTATAAGAGGCTTCTCTCTGATTTCGCAGAATCTAACCTCCCAGACTGGAAGAATGATCAAAATCCAATTGCAATATTGCAGCCTTCAACAGCATACAGACCACCTGTTGAAAATTAAGGTTATTGTCTGCCAAACAAACAAACATGTCTGTGTCCTGCTAGAACATGATGTACCAAGCTTGGCAGACTAATGTTAACAGGATAGTGCCATTATAGAGGGAGGAGGCAAAGACACGCCCGCACATATCCCATGATGCCAGCACAATTCTTCCTATTCCTAGAGGCCTATAAAATTTGAAGCTGACTGTGTTATCTGTAGACCTAAACAGCCCTGTGATTAGGCAGCAAAGAGAACCACATTGCAGAAGATCTTCAAACACTGATAGTAACTTCGTCTTGCACAAGGGTCCACAAGGGTAAGAAGGTTCTACGGAAGCACCAACCAACACACCCCCCATGGCACTGACAGTGAGCAGTGCTGCCTCTCAAGGAATGTTTTAATCTTCTGGTGAAATGGCAGCTTAGTTTTCCTTGTGAAATAAGTTCTTCAACTGAAACTCTACATAACTTGATCTCTCCTATGACAGATCAAGCATCTGATGCAGGACTCGCACTTCTGTCGCTGATTTGGCCAAATATTGAACCTGACTGTGAGGCAAATGCCACAACTTAGTTGCATCAGAATATGGTGGTTGAGTTAAAAGTCTTCCAGTTGCAGCAGCCAAGGCTTTGAAAAAGTACTAGTGGATTTAAATCTCTCAGTTAAAAGGATGCCCTATTTGAGATACTGTGATGTAATTTGACTTTGTTAAAGCCTCACTCTGAGAAAATCACAGCTTCTCTAGATGCCCATGTATAAACAATGCATCCAAAATCACTAATCATGTGGAAAACAAAAGTATTTAAAAAAAAGTCCTCGCATCCTCTTCAATCCCCAAATACTTAGTTACTACACAAAAAAATCTGATTATTATGTCCTTTTTTTGGTAACTGGTTACTTCTCAGTAGTAGTTTCACAAATGCACATATAGGGGAACACACTGAAATAGCATGAAAAGTGTATAGGAAACTTTGAAATATTGGGTGAATAAAAGAAGAACCACCAGCCCTGTGGATGTAACAAACCTGAAGTCATTGCTTGACTAACACCTGCATTCCAAATGCAATCTGAAGCAGGGTTTTCAATCAAAAACATCATCTTTCAGGTCTGCAGCTCTGGTAACTTTAAATGTGCACATATTTATATTACATTTACACTGCTCCACTGCTCTGAGTGTCATTACTTGCTTAGGTTTCCTTGTGGCTGCAAGGCTAACTGGATTAATCCATGATTACCAAGAAGATTGGTGTCCTAGGTGGGAGGCAGGAAGACGGGCAGTGTTGCAAAACAATTGTTTCCTATTGTAGTTCCAGTATAAAAATCAAGGAGATAATGTTGTACTATGCTATTTATGAATAACTAGTTATTAATAAGTAGACTAGATATAAATCTAGTCAGATTGTATCAATGCATTCTCATGCACAACACACTGTCTTCTGTATGATCGTGCCAGATACATCTGTATCTATATGGATGTATAGATATATGAAATACTGAAAGCATGCATTAGCTACATGGTGGAAACAAAGCTAAGTTGTATATCTATGTGTTATTTTCAAGAAGTCAGGCCCCAATCTTTTGTGTGCCATAAAAATCACACCTGCTCATAGATATATGCATTTCTTTCCAATGGTTGGAGAGAAAATTAATAACTGAGGAGAAACAGCTTTTTGTGGGAATGAGAGCTCTTTTCTCTTCCCAGAACTTCCTTCTTTGCACAACTCTCTTCAGGTTTGTCCTGTTCAGAAAAGGAAAACACAGTTCTTAAGAATAAAGGGCAAGCTTTAGAAATTTTTCAAAGCGTGATCTATCAAAATAAATCTGGTAGAATTATTTTATCTGTCCCACCTTTAAGACACATGTGTGCAGGTTTTCTCACAAATACTTGTGTGTAATTCTATCAAAGTAAAATACATTCAAGGTTGAAAAGCTTTTCAATGCCTATTTCAAGTTATGAAACTGCTTGTTTTATTTTCTATTTATTGCTGTTCTTACTCAAGATTTGATAATCACATCTGAAAAGCTTTATATGTGAGGTTGATTGAAAAATGTACATCCACACTCTGAAAAAGAAAACTCTGTTGAGCCCTGCTATAATGCTTTTGCCTGCAAAATCTGTTACAACTTCTTGAAATAATAAAAAAAAATTGTTTTCTGTCAGACCTTTTTTTAAAAAAAGAAATCGGTATTTTCTGCAAGAGAAAGAGTCCTTTTACTCTTTTCTTTAAATAGCTCTGTTGACAAGCATGTAATACAAAGGAAATACTAAAAGGTAAATATGTTAAGAAGTGTTACCTTCATAATTTTTTTCTGAAAAAGAATCAAAGATTCAAGCAAGAGTTTTTCAGCAAGGTAAAATTTAAAAGAAGCTTTTCTATAATTAAAGTCCTCATTATGCCTTCCTTTGTACCTACATGGTTTCCTAAAGGAATGAGATCAAGAACTCCAGTAGTCTGTCCATCGGTGGCAAGTTTTGAAACAGTTGTTTATTTTCAGCTAGGTTTGGCAGAGGGGTGGATGAGCATGAAATATATTTGGGATTCAGAGATTTTGCTCAAATGGATGACTAAGTACAAGGAGGGGATAAGAATCAGAGGGAGAGAGAAAGAGCTGGAGGTCTCTGCTGATGGAAGGAATCAAAGCTGGGTTCAGCATTTATCATCTGTGTTGTCTTGGTTCTACCAGTACAAATCCATATACTGAGCTAGTGGTCAAGCATGTTGTCCCAGTCTCCTTTCACAGTAACAGGTTTGAATGGTAGTGTAACTTGGAGTCATTACTGTTCATTTGGCATTGAAATAAACAGAGGAAAAAGACAAAGAAAGGGAAGGATAAATATTTCTGCAACACACATCTAAAACACTAATGAGCAGGACTTTGCAAATCAAAGGAAACAAGGAAAAAACCCTTCTATGTTTAAACTGGGAACAACTAACCTTATTTTTGTTTTTCTACAGTTATCTGGAGTTTTCCTTCTTCCTAACATTATCATTATTGCCTTACACTGAAGCCTATGCTAAGTGTGGTTTAACGCTGGAGACAGAAAAACAGAGAGGTCTGTTTTTTGGTATCAGGGGTGTCTTTGTTGTGGAAAGCTGTCAGCTCCCAAATGTTGTCTACATTGCATAGATCTGTATACTTTGGCAGGTTTATAGCTCAGAATCTAAATCCCCAGAGGCTTGCTGCAACTTATAAACCTATAAAGAATTTTTCAGATCAGTTCTATATCCTAATTCATTCACTTATGAGAACAGTTTCATTGTAAGACTTTGAAAAGGCATTTTCAAATACTTGTTTTCCTTTGTCATTCTTACCATAACAGTGATTTGAAACCCAACATGTCAGCTTAGGTTCCTGGACCGTATCTGGATTTCAAGGTAGAATTCCTAAAGTTTCGGGTTTGTTATCTGAGATGCAGAAAAACAAGACAAAAAATATTGCAGTATTTGTTCTTGGCTTTTTACTTGGATTTATTTCTAAATGTACTGCTTGCCCTGTAGGTCAAATGCCTGTATCAGCTGTGCAGCTGGACAAAATACTTCCAGCTGTAAAAGGTGAAAAAAGCAAACAAAATAATCATCAAATTAAACATCTTATTTCATGTTTAGCAGCAGAGTTCAGGTAACCTGAAATATTTTGGTGTTTTTATTTGTTCTCTTGCTGGAAAAACAACCTGGTTTCATTTGATTTTGGTCTGAATCTGTTTCTCTCTGCACATGTTTTCAGCTCACTTAATTACTTGCTGATAAAGCAAAAGTATGAGTAAAAGATCATTTAAACCCACTCCTTCATTACACATCTAAAATACTCCATTTCTTTCAGGGGAAGAAGTAATACAAAGCTTCGCTTTTGACTAGAGATTGTTCAGTAACCTCCAGTAATACAAAATCCTAGCTCAGTAAATTACTTTACACTTTGTCCTAGGATTATAGCTTTTTGGATGGCTGGATTGCTTGGCTTGGACCTTTATCTTTTTTTCTCATCAGTTCTTCCAGTCTTCCGCTCTTAGTCTTTCGTGCTCTCTCTCTCTCCATCCTGTGTGACCTTTTCTTTGTATTATTAAAGTCACAAGTACTAATTATTTTTTTGAAAGACTCACAAAACTGACTCACTGCTTAATGCCAAGAGTAAATTGCAAATAACTCCTGCCACCATTCCAGGGGGCCCATTCAGCACAGAGGTGGGGCCTGCATTCACAATGTAAGATGTACAGAAAGAGGATGGCCAAAGCTTTGCTGTATTCCAGCAATTCCTGCCTAAGCAATGGCCCAGAGGGAGGCTGCTGCAACTGGAATCAAATACCTTGAAGTCTTGAAAGACCTTTCAACATGCTCCTCTTCCTGCTCAAGGTGAGAGAAGATGGAGGCAATTTACTGATGCAGCTGATCCTTTCACTTCCTTGCAGAGCTCCAGCATACCTGGAGTGCTGCCCCTCTGGGACCAGGAGCAGTGATGAAATTAGCCTCTGGAGGACCGACTGCCAAATTATTCAAACAGCATTGCACAAAAGCACATTTCTGACAAGGTATTTACACACCAGTTTATAGTGTTTTCATGCAACCCAAACATCCTTCTCTTCAGTTCTGGTTCATTTACCCTGTCCACAACCATAGCATGTAAGAATGTCCAGTCGAGAGAGACAGTGTGATTATGTCTGTTTTAACAATACACACCATTCTGTGGAAATGGCACCAACAATTAAAATTAAATAATACTTCTTTTCCCCTTTGAAATAACTGATGAAGAAAAAATCTAAAAATATTATCTTAACCTTTTGCTAATATCATTGTGAACTTTGGTTTAAGGTCTCTTTATTTAACTGTTTGAAAAAGGAAATTATAACAAATGTTTCAAGGAACATTGTTCCCCAAAGACGTAGGAACTCTGTCTCCAAGCAAAATACTTAACCACTTCTTGTTCACAAGAGGTATTTTCTGATGTTCTTCTCTGGTCTGAAAAGTTCCAAAACTCACACCAGGAAAAAAAGGGAGAAGCATCTTTATTGAACTCACATTAAAAAAATCCCCCACTTGCTTTGCAGTTTATTTGACAGAGAGATATAACAGAGGATGTGAAAATGAGTTTTCTCATAGGACTACACTGTGGAGTACATAAGCACAAGTGAAGTTAGTAACACCTAGCCATGTTAAATTGCAGTTAAATTAGAGCCTTCTCTTACTGACAAATACTTCATATAGCTGAAGTTTCCAATAAAGACTTTTAAAATTGAATGGAAATAAATAATTCAATGCTGCAAAATGCTTGGGACATTGTTAACTGAATTAAGTTCTTTAATTAGGGGGGGAAAAAAGCCCTACACGTATTATTAACTGATTTTTGCACAGTGCTGAATGTTATTTTTGTCGACATTCTCTCCATGAAATTGATGGAACTGAGTGGGAGTAAAGAGGAATGTGAGAGGAATCATCAATTTAATTTGATTTACTTATCAAGTCACATCCAGGAACCTGCAGACTGGAGAGATTTTAATCACCAATCTTTGGTTACAGTAATAGTATTACTGCCATCAGAGGAGAAGCAAGTGCCTCATGGGCTTCCTGGGCACATTAA
Source organism: Myiozetetes cayanensis (assembly GCF_022539395.1). Taxonomy (NCBI): domain Eukaryota; kingdom Metazoa; phylum Chordata; class Aves; order Passeriformes; family Tyrannidae; genus Myiozetetes; species Myiozetetes cayanensis. The sequence continues at coordinate 62,255,610 of NW_026087631.1, forward strand.
AAGTTCTTGTTAAAAGAACTCAGCACAGAGCTTTTCAAACCTCTAAGTATTACCAGTTGAAACAATTTTTAGGATTTATGTTGCTTCATTGCTATGGATGTGGAGACCATAACCTGGCCTGCAAAATTCAGTTGCTTCTTCAGTTTTCTGCAGCTGTCCTGGACAGTTGCTGGATCTGATATCTTGTGGGAGTTCTCTGTTGAATGCTTTCTGACAACTGGACAGAAAGACCCTTGTTTAATTTTCCTCCTTGCAATGGAAAGAAAATTCACTCTACCGGCTACTTTGAGGAAATCTTGATATGGAGGGAGGAAGAAAGCTTTCAAAGAGGGTGATATTTAGCATTTTTAAAGGTGAGGAATACATGCCAGCCAAACTGTTGGACCACTGCTGGTCAGAATGAAAGACAAAACTGAGGAACATTAATTTGTCTGGGGGTTTCAGTTCTTCCCTTGTATAAGGCAGTAAGAGCAATAACAGTGAAGCCAAGAAGGTCCATCAACTGACTCAAAATAAGGTTTTACTTTTAAGCCTGGATGTGGATGTTTGGTTATTATCAAAGAAGTTCTATTGCTGTAGCTGGGAAAAGAAACCAGGGAGGTTGACTCTTCCTGGTGAGGAACATTATGACTTTTATCATTCTTAGAGATATATGCATTACTCAGAAACAACTCAGATTTTCCAAGGGATCTTTTTATTTCATTATATTTACACTATGTTTGACAGTGGTTAGACAGTTTAAAGAAAGCTGAAAAAAATTTCATCAGACAAAACCTTCCCAGAGGAGGAATTTCTCCCAGTCTGTATCAGCTAGTGATTATTTTGTAACCTGAAGCAAAGGATTCATACATAAACATAAGCCAGAATTTCTATCTGAATTCATGCAGTTATGTGTCTGTGAAAAAATAGCAGTTTCTATGATAGGTTTGCAGAATATTTCTGTCAGATATTTCCGTGCCTTGGGTACTTTTGAAAAGCAAATTAAAAACCATTATAAAGTGAATCTCTGAAAATGGGATGTGACACAATTAAAAAATGGGCTCTCTGGACACTTTTCCTATGCCAAAACACCACAGTGGGTCTAAGTGAAGGTTGCATGGTACACTGCACACCTGACATGAAAAATAGATTAAAAAAAATTGCAGGCTGTACTGACCTTTTACGGCTTTCCTCAGAGAGACCCACTGTAACAACCACAGCATCAAGTTGGCAATGATCACAACAGCAACTCTGTCCCAGGGCAGACTGCTGTCACCTTCCTAATGCTTCAACTCATCTGTGACTCTGTACAGCTCTGAGGAGTTGCGTTTGAAGTCTGGAATACTGAAGGACTACTGCTGACTGGATTTGCATTGCTGGAATAACTACATGACCTGCAGTATTTCCTGCAACTTCTTTTTTCCTCATACTGCTTTGTCTCGTCATGATGAGAACCTCTCCTGCAATTTCATTAGGTGAGCCTGAGCTGAATACAAAACACAAACTCTGACTGGTAAGGGATGCATTCCTCACTCAGATGAAAACATTTGGTCTTAAGGCAGATTTAGAGCTTTCACAAGAGTACACGGTCATGAAGCAAGGCATCTTGGTTTTTGCCAGCACCTTATGTCACAATAAATCTGTCTAGCCATTCCAGGAGGAATTTTGGGTGTGATTTGGATGAAATTTGGATGTGATTATGTAAAACATAATTTTACAGTTTTTAAATACTTCTCACTTTCACATGAGTAGAAAGAAAATGATAGTCAGGACAGCAAGCCATGCAACAGAAAGCTGACCCTGGTGGTGCTGGCCTTAATCAAGTTGAAGTGCTAACCATTTCTCACAGAAATTATTTCCTGTCTGCTGGACGTATTCCCACAGCACCAATAGAGAGCTGGTGTATTGCTGTAATTGAAAAAGCTTAAGTTGTCCAGGAGGCTAGCTTTGTATAAAATGCAACACAGAACATTTACTACCAGATAGCAGAAAATACAGAAATTGATCCAAACATGTCTATGTTATTTTCAACTAAAAAAAAAAAAACAAACCACAAAAAACCCAAAAAAAACACCAAAAAAACAACAACAACAACAAAAAAAACCCAAACAAACAAAAACAACCAACCCAAAAAAAGTTTCATAAATGGAAAAACTAATGCTCATTGCACCATGCAATATGCTATGCTGTCCTTTTAATAACCCTGACTCCCTGACCCTTTCACAAAATCACTCTTTACTCTCTTATACCATGGTAAAGTATTTTCTCATTCTTTCTGATCTCATTTCATTCATTTTCCACACTATTTCCCCTCTATCCCACTTGTCTAATGCCTACTTATACAGAGTTTAATGACAGTTTAATTTCACATGTCAATATCTGCATCTAAGTACATATGAATTACTTTCATATTTAGAGGAGCTGTACACAGATTATCGAGGCACCACTTGTGGTACTCAGGATTCAGTGTATAGCTGTTTATCAGATCTGCTGTGTATTCATTCATGAGTGTTTGGAATGCATTCTATAGCAATTAGACAGGCCTGTCTGTTTGTACTGCTACTAATATAAATTAAACATCAAGCAAATTTTATTAAAAAAAAAAAAAACACATCCTTCTCATGTAAGATTTGCAGAGTACGGATCAAAAGCTATTACTCCATTGTGCAACCAGAAAATTTCAGTCTCAGGTAGTCCAAATCTGACAACACATTTATAGCTCTGCAAGCATCCTCTCAATTTCATTTAAAAAAAAAAAAAAAAGAAGAAAAAAGTTGAAGGTGTTGATGCCAAGTTAAAAGGGGACTCCTGCAAAGTGTCTGTCTTCAGGAAAATAGTCAAGCTACCACTTTTGGATATTCTTGATGTTTCTGAGAATAGGCCATTATGTTCTTCCCTCTGATTTTGGTGCCTAGTAACCCATTTCTGAAAGCTGGAAGCCTGTGGTCCCTGAGTTCAGACACTGTGATTAGTACAGCAGCCACAGACTCCCCAGTGCCTGAGCATAACCTTTCACAGAGTTCCTTTTCATGGGCAATTTGACTTACAGTTCATGTCTTCAGGGATGCACGATCGTGGAAGCAGACAGACACAGGCCTTGAAAAAGATCCAAATCTATTAATCTTTACTTCTACTAGCATACCTGATCTCCAAATCCACACAAATTATAAGCCACCTGTACATATTTGCCTGCTTCTGTTTCCTCCTACTTAAGCAGTTTTTGGGGTTAAGTTATTCTACTAAGGAGCTCATCAACATTTTCTTCTTCCTACTGTACTTTGGCTTTTCCTTCAAAGCACAGAGTTGAAACAAGCTCTCCTCTACACTTTTCCAGAATGTCCACTAAAAAAAAAAAAGAGTGTTCTTTTAAAACTTACTTTATCATGACGAGATGATTAACTTCATTTAATTTCTCTGTCTCAGTGTGCTCAAATATGAAGAACTGGTTTGTCCTGAGCAACAGTTCTCCTCAATGCTAGTTGAATGCACAATCACCAAGAAGTTTAATATATTATAATTAACTTCTATTTTTATCCCTATAACTAGTGCAAGATTCTTTCTTGAAAGAGCTGCTGAGGTTTAATCTAAGTAGGAAGGCAAAAGACAACAGCGAAAGAAGCCAAGCTCCACCTCCAAAATAGATGTTGCAAGCTGACAAAGTCATGTGCGTATGGAAATCTCATTTCACATGGACATTTTCAGTGACCTTTTTTGCTCCTCTATTGCAGAAGTGATATTCTGCAATAACTGTGTCCACATGGCCAGCTGTTTCCTACTTAATTTCTATAACAATGGCATAAAGACAGCAGGGGCCTATTTCTGGGCAGGAATCCTGTGGTGTTTTTTCCAGATGGTGAGCTAGCTGTTTGTGTTCTGGATCTTGTGGTGTGTTGTGATTTCATAGCAGAGCCAGCTGGAATCAGCCAGAATTGCAGGACTTGTGGTCAATCTACACATTTCCACTGGTTCATCTCCTTTTGGTGAACCAAAGCACTTTCAAGCTAATGTCAGTGCCCATGACGGGAACTCTTTTTTCTGCCATGCCCCTAAAAGCCTCTCATGCAAAGGGGCCAAGATCTCCACACTGAATGAATTTGTCTACAGAAAGCACACAATGTTTTAACAGGCTATTTAGCAGCTCAAATGAGGTGATGGGCACCAGGAAGACAGGAATACTAGGCAGGAATAGACTGTTTCTGAAATAATTTTATTTTGTGAGCACAAGTAAAAGACTGAAGGTGCTGGGGAAGGCACAGTGCTGCAGATCTGTCATGCTTAGTGGGGACGAAAATAATGTAAGTATTATGATGATTTCTGTTCTTAGGATCTCTGCCATGCCAATCTTACAGATATGGGAGCAGCACAGCAGCATGGAACATAAGTCATAGAAGGCATGGGAGATTCTTGGTGGCATTACTTTCTTGTTCCCAAGTGATTTTAATGTGCTAATGGCACACCTACTGCACCAAGATTAGGTGTTTTAAAGAAATGTGTTTAAAGAGATGTTTTTCTATGGGTTTTGACAGCCTGGTTGCTCACTATAGAGGCTTCTCCAACACCATAGAGGCTTCTCCAACACCAGAGTAACAGACTCATTATATATTGAATAAACTGTCACATTGCTCCAAAACCCACAGGGATATTCACATTTAAATTGTTGCTATTGTTTTGAAAAAAAACCCCAAAGGACAGCTTACCTACCATTCCCCTTGCTCATGAAGCCTTTAAGCAAGAGTCCTGCAGAAGCTAATACGGGAAGATGTGCTAGTTCTTCCTGAGAAACTACAGGTAGACAGTGGAGTGTGCATTTAAGAGTCTGAGCACGAAAAGAGAATGCTTAAATGGATGATGTGTACCCTACTCCCCTGTGAGTGCCTGCCTGTTTACTCTAGGTTGATGAGAACAAAGGAGAGCATTTTTCATGGAGGCAAAGAAAAGAGGTGTTCCCAGATGGCAACTGGCAATGACAACAGATTCAGAGAGAGTTGTGTTCCTACATGGAACATCCAAATAAAGAGACTTTATTCGTCACATCTTTTAACTATGGGAATTATGCTCTTATGGAAAAGAGAATGACTTTCCCAGAACAGCATATGTTAAGTATGTCACTTTTGGGAGGAGAGGCCACTGTATACACTGTATTTTGCTGATGTGCATGAAGACCAATGCTTTTATCAGCCATTCATTGTGCATTCAGCCTTAGGTACTTTGCCTTTCAAGAATCAAATCAGGTGTTAAAAAAAATATCCTTATCCATCAAACATAGCATTGTTGGACGTGTAAGCTCTATAACCACTGAAAAAGATAAAAGATCTGGAGAGGGTCTGACTTCCTACCACTCCCTCAGTGAGTTCAGCAGCATAATGAAAACTTCAGTTTCAAGCACGAGGTTATGTCCTACCCCCAGCAACTCTGTCTGCCCTGAAGGGAGCTGGAGATACACAGAGGAAGATGCTACAGAGAAAATTTCTTCTCTGAGCAGGCAGCATTCTCAAATACTCACATTTGTAATTGTATTGCTGTATTGCCCAAGGCTACTGTGGTCTCTGAGAAAACAACAGTAATAACTTTGCACTTGTGCAAAATCATTTGTCTCTTCTCTGGTTACTGCCTCTGTTTGCCTCTGCCCTCTGGATACTATTGTGGTGTGGATAAATGGTCTCTTATGTAAGAGCTGTGCTGCCCAAAGTAATCAGATAGATCCTTAACTTTCCTTATCTTCTCCTTTATTTCCATCTGTTTTCACTTTCTTCTGTGATTTTGATAGATTTCTGGCCCATCTTCTTTCTTCTTCCCCTTCTCATTCAGGCCAGCAGTTAGCAATTAATAACAAATTTCAGAACCTTGACTGTCTTGGCACTTTATTTATGATGGTTGTAGAAAAAGGAAAGGGAAAAAAAAAAAGGCTCTGTCTATGGGTGTTAATATGGTAATATTTCCTTACTCAGGTTCCATCAGCTTGCACAAGATGACAGACAGTATTTTCTCAAGGCCAAATTACGAATCTTCCTACAATGAACCACATACTGCTACTGGTTGTGTGAAGTAATGGTCTGGACCAGTGGACAACACTATCTGGCTTTACAATGTGAAGCGTGACATGACACATTCAGCACTTAAGAAATACAGCAATCATAGCCCTCGAGTTTGAGCCAAGGGGAGAGTGAATTGGGTAGGAGAGGCTGGTAACTACACCTGCATGTGTACAGGCAGCCCTTACGGTGTTGGATATGATTTTTTGGATTTAGTATTGTTAGAAGAGACTGTTCACAAGAAAATAAAGTTTGAAAACATATGCAGAAACGAAGAACCAGGTAAATTCCTCCAAAATCTTACTAGAAAGGAAATGCCTGCTTACATGTCATTGCTGTGCATTCCTGCCACGCTGTCCATCTTCTGCACTGACACAGAAAATCCCTATGGTTCTTCACAAGGCTCATGATTCACTCATCCTCCACAGATTTCTACACAGATGTCCTAAACATTTGGGGCAGTCGTTATGTCAACAAGAAATCCTGACTTTCAAGGAGGAACTCCTCATCAGTAATAACTAGGCCATATCTCACTAGTTTCTTTATTGTTGTCCTCCACAATCCTGGATGCTGAAACAGCCACCCAGGTATTGTAAAGTAGAAGAATCACTGGGATGCACAAAGTTAGCCAACCAGGAAGACAACAGGGAATAGAAAAGCACTGAAAGACTGCTGTGAACTACAGATACATACACACAAAGATCAGTCAGCAAACTCTAACCAGCAGAACACAAAAACTGGAACCTTTTTCAATATAGTCAGAAAAAGTCACACCAACTGGCAAGTAAATTCACAAAGAAAGACTGCAGAAAGAGTAAATGTGGAGAAAAGACTAACACAGGCATGATCACAGATATTGAAATAAAGCTCCCATTGCCAAAGTTCCATGAACCATGCAAAAATTTCTTAGCATTAAGTATGAAACTATTTGTCCAATTTCTGTGTATAAGCACTGCACAAATTGGAGCTCAGATTCATAGTCCTTTTAATATACAAGCAATTAAGCTCAGTAATCAGGTACAAAAAATTCAATTCTAAATATTAGCATATAGCCCTGTGTAAATAATTGAGTTTCCACTTGACTAGCCAGCGTTTCTGTTGGATTTCACTTGAGTGCCCAGAGGAGATACAGACTCCTCATTAACAGGCAAAGAAGAAGAATTTATTAGTCTTTGTACCTCAAAGACTACTATGAAAAACACAGAATATATCTATACCTTGATACAGTTGAAATAGGAGATAAGGTTTAGTTAGTAATTTAATATTCTGTTTCTCTCTATTTTTAAATATACAAATACGCCTTTAATTTTTGAAAATGGTTGTGTTGTTGATCTTCAATGTAAGTTAAGGAGAGATGTGACAAAGAGTAAATGCAGGCAGGCTTTAAGCATGTCCAGATGAGGTCCACTTTTTAACAGCCCAAATTTTTCAAGAAACTATTAATTCATGTTTAGGTTAGTAGATCCATGGCACTGTGCTCCAGGGTAAAAACAACTACAGGGATAAAACGAGTTACACTAGCACATACACAGATTCTACATGGCTCATGTCTCCTGCAACAATAACTCACAACCTCTGTTATGGAGATTTGTTACAACACAATAAAGGTGTGACAAGGCCCCCAAAATCACAGTTATCCTTTGATTGAAACTACACTGCCCAGGCAAGCCAATGTCAATGTCCAGATGTGCACCAGTAAAGGAAGTGGAAGAAAAGCACACTGTTCATCTTCAGCTGTGAGGAAATAATTTTTATGCATCAGGTGACAACAATTCTCAGAGGTGATCTCAATATCAAGATCATACTTGCTTTTGACAAAAGGATCATGCTTGGCTTAGATTAAGTAAATCTTGCTGGTTTGGTAAAAAATTTCATATGGATATTTTTTCAATTTTCAGTTTGCATCTATACAAAATAAAGCATTTCACGAAAGGGTTTTGAGTTGAGATTTGTAGGTAGTTGACACAGGTGGAAATTTGCAGCCTTAAATTTGCTTAAAAGAAACCGTGTTGAGCTGACCTTTAGGATATGCACCAGGGGAATCTAAGGCTCACATTTAATGCAAGGCAAAACACATTTAAGTGCTTGCCAATCTCAGCCAATCTCAGCCTATTACTCAGCTGAACTGTAGTCATATGTCTGGGGATAAAGCTTATATACACATCAAATATCTATAGTATCTAGAAACATTAAGTGAGATCAAGTCAAATCCACACATGCTTGACATTTAATTACAGCAAATATTGAATTGGTTCACAGATGTTAAAGTCAGAAAGGATTGCTGTGAGCTTCGGCCTGGCACCTGGACAACAGAGTATAGTCGTGATCATCTGACTCATATTGGCATTAAAAGAAAAGGAACAGTGAGTTCAGTGAGCTGATATATTCTTAGCAAATACAGTTAATTACTTTTTATTGTAAAATTTTCATGCAAAATACCCTCATTGATGAAGAGATCTTAGTTTTCAAGGATTGATGAATTTTGGCAAGGGACAGCCCTAACACAGCCAGGAGTTAAACCAGGGCAGTGAATTGTTGGTGTGAACAAGTAGCCATGGCCTCATAGTTTACCTTCCTGTACCATAGGAGCTGCTAGGCATCCCTGCTGCCAGAGGTGAGCATCAGAGCTCATGGAACAGCAGCTGTGGCTGGGGGAATCCACTGCACCTCTAAGCAATGACAGCTACTCTGTGCCCTCCCCACTTACTGGCAGGAGCCTCCAACCTTCTGCCCTCTTTCCTCTCACCATTCCTCTTCCACAGTGTGAGGAGCTCAATCCATGTCAGGAACATGCCCCTCACCTACACTGCAGCAAATCACAACACATCCTCTGCTGCTAAAAAGCCTTCAGCGCCTCTGAGTCAGGAATATTATACTTGGATCCTTGAAATTAATAAAATGTGTCTTCAGATTGCTGACTGGAGTCCCTAGATCTTAATAATTAATCATTAATCATTATTCATTAATAATCTCGAACTAAAACCTATAGGAAAAAAAAATTCTTTTGGAAGTAATGCCGGACATTCAGATTTCCAATATACTTGGAATTTTGCTTCATGTGGCCCTCAGGTGAAGCATGAAAGGACTAGGATCATTCATGCCACCAACTGAAGTATTCAGAGGACCTCTTACTTAATTTGTATTGCATACAGTAAACCAGAGACTTATAGTATGAGGCCTTTGAATGTGTAGTGTGCTGTAAAGCAAATTCAGACACTAATTGAAATACATGAAGATTCCACCATTCAGTTTTGTGAGCTATTTCCCTCATGGACAGATACTTATCTGCTGAAAACAAGTGAAACCTTGGAAGGGTGGGGATTTTTTGCTTGGCTTCATGTTGGGTTTTCATCCAAACTGGCCTGTGGGTCATGGTGCCTGCTATTTCTGTGTATAGTTCTTTTAAATAAATGTGCATTCTACTGCACATATATATATATAGCATAGAACTCAAATTTTCATCCAGAGCATGTGTTTCTAGGCATAATCTGGGCTTTGGAAATACTTTGGGCTACATGCTGGAAGCGAGGCTGTTCCTTGGCATGCTGCCACATCTCTTTTGATTAGGAAGCTCATGGCTGGATAACTTCTGAAAACAGGAAGGTATGACAGCAAAACTTTATTTTGATTAAATAGCTCCTATGTAAACACAGGAATTCCACTGCCATTCCTGCTCCTTATCCTCAGCAGGTTTTGCAAGGGCAAACTGGCTGGGTTACAGGTCTAGTGGCTCTCTGCTGGACACAGGTCACTGAGAGCAGGTTCCTCACCTAGCTCAGCTGTCACCTAAAAAAAACTCTCAGAAAAGTCATAGCACAGCCAGTGTTGTCAGCATTTACTGTTCCTCTGTGGATCTAGTGATTTTATAAAATTTTCATGGAGACCTAAGGGAAATCTTCCAACATTTCTAATCGTTTTACACACGACATGTCTGCTGCCTCCCCTTACTGCCAGTGGTTTGGAAGCCAACAAAATGACCCGCCTGTTCCCTCACAGTGGGTGAAAACAAGCAGAAAGAACAAAAACAGAGAAAAACAACAGGAGAACAGGAGAGTAGGCAGCCAAAGGGTGAGGGCTGAAAGTGGGACTCCTGGTCTGGGCCCGTCTCTACATGGGCAGCATGGAGGGAGGTCACCCTTCCCGCTGCTGTGTGTGTGAGCGTTCGAGGCTAGATTTTAGCCTTGGAAATCCATGAACACTTTGGAAGTACCATCCACCATAAGTTCAAGTACTAGTAGGGAAAATGAAGAGCTCTAAAATTAGATTAATTTAACACATCAGCAGTGATTTTTGATGTGTGCTTGTGTTTGTTGGAGGCTTGGACAAGGTCAGCAGTCATGAGCAGTGCCATTTCTAAAGCTGGCGGCTGCTGACTAGGAAAGAAGGATTTTCCTGAGTTATTTTTGGTGTATTGCAAAGATTATAGAAAAAATTTCAAAGATGTCTTTGGAATGAAAAAAAAAGTATGCTCTTTCCTGGTTTCTGGTGAAAGAAATCACCTGTCTCAGGTATATTGCATCTCTTCTCACAGGGCAGTGATAACTATATTGGTGCAGGAATTTGGGAGGCTGAGGACACCAAGTGAGCAGTGCAGTCAGGTAGAGTGAGGTGGAAAGTGATTTGAAGACCACGGAATGGAGCTGGGGGAAGCTGCAAATGGTAGTAGTGTTCCCACTTAAGCCAAAGGGCTCTGTTGGAGACCTTCAGAAGGGTTGAGTTCAGATTCTGCTCCGCAGTCACTGAGAAGAAAATGGATCACTTGGAGGTAGCTCAGGCTTAGAGAGTTGCAATGGGGCATGGAGGGACAAGTTCATAGGGTACAGAAGGTGAAAGACACATGGAGTTTTTCAATTATCAGATAGAAAAGCGTCATTACAGGATTGTAGAGCTGTGCCTGCAAAACAGCATGAGAGGCAATAGAGAGCAAAGCTCCCTAGACTATATTGACTTTGGTCCTGTGCTCAGTAGAATCATGAACACTATGGTTAAACATGAGTTGACCTAGGTACTAACTACACAGAGTACATGTAAAAATCACTGATTCATACATTCATACATTCGTATATTGACAGAAGGCAAGCTAGAGAAAAGATGTAGTAATTATTTTATGAAATACAAGTGTAAGAAAATGTTGCAATGGTAGTGGTATGAGCTGTCACTAATTTGCTCTATTTGTAGTTCAGTTTCTCCTAAAGTTCTCACTGAGGTTTAAAGTAAAATATGAAGGATTACTAAAAATATTTGTTAAATAAACAAAACGAGGCATATACATTCAATTTCTTAGAAGGCTGGTTAAATTCATTCTAACTTAAATCATCTACTCCCAAAACATGATAAAATTCAATCTCACACAAAAAAGGTGAATGTTGAACAGATCCTTGGTATTTATGAAGCAATGTTACATTATTTAATTCCCACATTTAACTCACCTTTTAGCATGGAGTTGAACTTTCAGTGTTTGTATACTTGCAATGCATTGCAGTTTCAACAAATCCCTCATTAGAAGTTGCAAGTCTTCATGTGAGAATCAGGTAGAAGAAAATCCAAACTGTATTTGAGAATTATTATTTAAGTTCTACTCTCTCTTGCACAAAGTTCAAGAATATTAGTAGAAATGTGTTATCGTAACCATTTTACTCTTAAAGTCTGCCATTACCTCTTTACTATGCAGTTCATAAATTAGTGGGTGTTAGACTAGGCTTTTGTCATTGCTTCCGCAAACTCACCTGGGCTTTAAGAACAGACAAGCCTGAAAAATTTCTGCATGTCCACCATTGTGGACCTCACAGTTCTGATAAACTCTAAAAAGTACTTTGTACGGATGAATTAAAAATCCATCCTCAAAGTTGCCCTTAATAGTCATATGTTGTTTAAATATACTGTGCAAACTGTGACTCCTCAAAACAATTACAGAGATCAGTTGCCTATATTTCTTTATAAACAATACTGAGATTAATTAGTTGGAATGGCTTCCTTTGCTTCGCCTCTGATGTCATGAAAATGCTATTGCTAGCTCTTCCTTGGACAGAATAAACAAGAGTATCTGATATGCAAGCTAATATAATATCCTTTATTTACATGATTGTAAATCCTGTTAGCTTTAAAACAATTTTGAATCTAGGAAAGAGCCAAAAAGGAGAATAACAAAGGAGAGAAGTGACCTCAGCAATTCCATGCTGACGTATCTTCAGTCTCAGAACTGTCATGGGAAGCTTGTGTTATCAGTTGGCTTGGGAAACCTGAGTGATGGCTCTGCCATTCTGCCCAGAGCCGGACATAAACAACTACTAATTGTTTCAGGACTTCATATCTTTTACCTGTATCTCTGTTAAGCTTTCTGTGTAGCATTCAGAGGGTTTCAGAAGTGTTGAATAGAGCTAATCTTAAAAGAATGAAACCAGAATTTCAGGCCTTCATCTACAAAAGAACTTTATATTCAATATCCAAGTAGTTTAGGCTTCTACTTATAACATCTATGAGTATTTTTTTTCTGTGGTTGCATATCATATGGTTAATTTAAGTATCTAAGTAGGAAATCTAACCTCTTTCAAAAACGGAGGTCATATTTCCTCTGAAAATTTTGTTGTATGATACAAAGATGCCATGAAAGGTCAGCCAGTTGGTGTTGAATTTGTGAGGGAGCGCTACCCAAGCTTAAGCTCAGGCTGGTTATCTAAGCACTCTTACAAGTATATTTTGAGAAGTGTAAGTGTTGTCCATGCTTCCCCATGATATCTACTCAAGAATGAACATATATTATAAAAATTATAAGCATTTAGCACACTTTGTCTATTTAAACATATCTTTTCATCCACATTACCCAATTGAGCTTTGTTATAAGACCAGCTGCTAAAGATTACAAAAAAAAAAGAATCACAGTAGAAGCCAGATCCATAGCACAAGTGGCAAAACTCATAGTTGTTTCAATGGAAATGAGTTTTCAGTCCAGCCTTTGTCAAGGAAGGACTCACAGAGAAGTGGCTAGGACTTTTTCTTGTGAGATGCTGGTTTTGCCTCACCAGTAACTGGTTGAGACCAGGACTTCACATACATCCAAATAGAAGTTTATGATATTTATTGAAGTCTACAGAATAACCCAAATGACATAAGGCTGGTAAGTTGAAATTGTGTTCAAAGATATCCACACAGATTAAAATTTAGTTAGAGCTGATTTACTGTGACTAAACTCATAGTGGCCTTGCCTTATCAGATGTATGAAAGCACAGAAGAGCCATCTTATCCAAGGTCTACCCAAGCTATCTGCCATCATAAGTGAATGCCTGGAGAATTGTGGAAGCATGGCAAACATTTTCCAAGTACAGATATTTTCATTTCAGGAAATTCATAAATCCTTCTTCAATCATAAATCCTGTTCCCAAAGGTAATGATTCCCTAATGCAATGCATAATCTATGAAAGGATGCTGAGGCAATACCCCATATACTGAATTCATCCCATTGGAGAAAATCTCCTGGTCCATACCCCGTGACTGATATGTAATGGTCTCATTTCTTGTAGCCCCCTCGGGAGGTTTGCCTGCATGCGTCCTTTCTGTAGCACAAACATGGTGAGCTACTTTGGGTTTTCTGCAGGCCTGTTCTTGTTCAGTAGGCCTAGTCATTTTTCAGGGAAAGGATAGTGACATTCAGGCTCTGCCTGCATGACTTACAAGGGCTGGAAACCACTGTTCTTGTAAATTCATTCCCTTTTTTTCAGTGAGTGTGTGATTTATGGGATCAGCCTTACCAGGATTAACTTTGCTGAAGTCACTGACATTCATCCCATGATTTGGCACTCTTCCTTTCTAAGAAAGACACATGAAAATAACAATAGGAAAAGTAACTGGTAACTTAATCTCAAAAAAAAAAAAAAAAGAAAAGAAGAAAGAAAAAAGAGCCTGATTTTTGTGTTTTCTTTCTTTCCCCTAATTTTTTCCTTGACAGGAATGGGTAAAGTACCCATGGACCATATATTACCAAAAAATCAGATATTCAAGAACTTAAGCTCTTACCAAAAACCTGAAGCAATATTTATACACTTAAAAACTTGTATTATTTAATTCTGTGTGATAAATATTCTTCTATTTAAAAAAAATCACTAGGAATTTCCAAGTATAAAACTGAGCCTGACGTGGCTGACACGTTAGGCTTGTGAGTAATCAGAAGCTTCAGATTTAAGAGAGTGAAAAAATTAAAATTGGATTCAGACTTTGCTGTGAATTTTCATTTTCCTTCTGGACTCCATGTCCTTGAGTGTGCCTTAAAATGATATCATTTTTGATATATAACATAATTTTGGTAGAATTACCAAAGCCTATGCTATCCGTAAGAATTAACACAAGTATACGTAATTTTATTTAACATGATCGATGTGCTTAATGCACATTAAAACATCAAGAGTTCTGCTAAAGTTCTACACAGTACAAAACCATTTTTAAAAGGGGAGCCCACAGGATATCTGTGACTTTTCTAGAGGAATGGCTAGTCTTTAAATGGATCCTTTATGATTTACCTGTCCTGGGCGCTATGGGCAAGTCTGTGTGACTCCACACTCTACAGCTGGTCAGATAAAACCACTACTGAAAAACTGATGGCTCTGCATTTCCTTGTCACAGTTAACACGGAATCCATGGGCACATTCTCCTCCCCTCCTACCTCAACCCATTTGCCATAAAGCAATTTTATCTTTCTGCTTTGTTTCTCACCTTCTGATCCAAAGGTGAGAAACATTTAGCTAATTTTCAGAGCCCCGTAAGACTTATCAGCTACAAAATCGGATGATAGATTCCAGTGTTTTTATTTGCAAAGAGTGTTGTCCTGAATGAGAGAGAGGAAAACTCTTTATTTACTCTGGTGAACCCCAGACAGCTCTAAATTCCCAAATTTGCTTGTTAAGTTGTTACATTTGTTGTTGTGCCCTTGAGGGAATTTTTTTACTAGGTCTGTAGAGTTGCTGTTTGTGGTTGCTTTGTCTCTGATTTCTGATGGTGTCTTTTACTGTTGTAGTATTCACTCAACAGAGAAGTATAATTTATCTTTACAGTTTTGCTACAGTCATTATCTTTGTAAGATTTAGCTCCACACATGGTCACTTACTCCAGGATGTGAAGGAGACAATAAAGTACAGGCAGAAAGCAGTGAGGGGATTACTAGAAAGTAACTTAAAGGAATACTGCCATTCAAAATGGTGTTCTGTTTCATGAGCAAAGAAGGTACTTTTGGCAGGATTAAGTTCTCTAAGATTTTCAGAAAGCATTTGCAATATGAAATTGAAAGTTGGTGGGTTTTTTTATATATATATATGTAAAACTTGCTGGGTTTCATTCTCATTTTTTCAGACTAAGTTTGTCTGTTTGTTTTAGTAGCAGCCAAGCACGCTAAGGGTTAAGGACTAAGGGCTCTTAATTAGTGCAGCACATTAGTGACCAGGATGCCACAGTTCCATTGGTCTTCTGCATGATACAGGACAAACTTTTCAACTTCTCTACTTCAGTCTTGGAGCTCAGAAGATGCAATACTGCAGACCTAGCAATTTCCACGTGGAAAAACCCCCACCATTTTCTGAGTTTCTTGGTGGTATGTCAAAGACAATTTTGTCTCCAAGAACATTAATGGAGACAAGGGAATAGAACAATACAAATATTGTTCTTTCAAGACTATTGAGTTGTTAAATCAGAGGCAGGATTATAAGGTTTAGTTGGTTGGGTAAGATTCTTGACCTTTCTAATCCTCCAGCTGTGGGTTTCTTCCCCCATCCTCTTTTGTTGCTGGTTATTTTTACCATAATTTTTTTCCATCTCTTCTAGTACATGCATCTATAATTTCATAGCTCCCACACTTAATGAAACACTGACTTCCTAAACACTGCTTGAGGCATCAAGCCTTGTTTGTTTGTTGTGTTTTTTTTTTTCCTGCAGAATCCACTGTAAAATCTTTCACTTGGTTATTAGGTTTTTTAGGACGATCAGCTCTTCTATCCAAAGCAAGTCACTCTAACATCTGATAACTTCTGGGGAAAATAGGTGTTCTGCTTCTTCAGCTGTTTCAAAGTGTGAATAAATGACGATTTGCACCGAACATGTGAGGTCTTTGCATTGCCAATATCAAATCCAATATCAAATATCATTTTCATTATTTTAAGCTACTGGTATTGCAAGTACTATATAACTGCAAAGCATTTGGTCTCAACAACAAAATGGTGCAATAGAAATAGAAAATATTATTTCATTGCTATTTATATTTTATTGTTATAATAAATATAGTAGTGATATCAGGAGAAATATATGTCTGACAGCAGCTTTTGGAAAGTTGATTATGTTCTGGTAGAGCATAAAAACCTTTTTCTCAACTTTGTCTTCCACTGAGGTTAGCAAAAACAACAAATGGGACAGGAAAAATTCTAGGGCATGGTGTACTATGTCTTTTTCAGTCACACTCATTGTCACTGGGAGATGAAGAGTAGGATTTTTAATTCTAAAATAGGAGACAGTAAGGTTGGGCTGAATAAAAAAAATACCAAGGGATTTACATATCATTCTACGTCTTTGAAGCATACGTTTCTAAGCCATGTTAAAAACATATTTCTCTACTCCACAAACTATTTTAAATGATACTTGGATTGTACTATGTCACATTCCTGTAGAGATGCCGATAGCTGAGCTATTCATTACTATTTAAGGAATATTATTTGGCTCCTTTCTGTTTCTTCATCCATCTTCACATCTTCTTCCTTCTGAAATCCACTTGCACCTGATGTTTTTCACCACATAATTTTAGCCAGAGATTCTATAATTTCAGAAAACTCAGTGTATGGGACAGTAATCATCTCAAGGCCATCTGCTCAAGACCTGACATGTAAAAATGCAAATCATTTGAAGAGCAGGGAAGGTGAAGAGGATTATTGCATCACGAATTTGAGTGTCGAGACTGAGGGACAGATTGTGCGCAGTCACAAATCACAGAACTGAGGGCTGATTTGCGAGTGGTCAACTCTGACATACACCGTGAGAGCAGTGAGAGAGTCCTGTAATTGCCATGACGTTCACATTCAGATCATTTTGAGGTGAGCAGTGAAAAACGATGACTAGGATATCACTACTTACAAGCTGTCAGGGACAACCTTACAGGATTACACCAGGGAGAGCTGCATTTGCACACAGGTTATTAGTGCTGATACCAGCTGCTGAAAGTAACTTACACTGTTTTTGGAAACCATCCTTGGTATGCACTTGAGATATTCATAATCCCTACATGGTAACCTTATCTATAGCAATTCAGCCTCATTTGTTACTTTCAGAAAATACCTATACATATGTGTTTATGAACTCTGTAAATAGCCATCTGCATTTTCTACATTGAAGGAAATATTAATTTTTCTTTATCACTGAATTATTTAGTAACATCAATAAAACCTCTGAGCCATTTCACAAAGTTCTTCAGGCAACAGCTGCTACCTCATGGTGTCTCTGAACACTTCACCAAGCTGAGGAGGACAGACCTGCCAGCTTTCACCTGTAAGAATAACCTGGTTTACAGTTTTGATCTTTCTGCAGGAGGAAAGGCTGTACATTTAGTGTCATTCCTGGATCAAGTTAACACTAAAGATGATGAATCCTTGCAACCAATTTTTCATTGATCAGTGTGTGTGCCTTTTGTGAAGGAAAGGACTGGACCACACACAGGGAACATATCTTTTTCCTTCCTACCATTTCTTCTTTTGCTCTGTGTCCCCTTTTGCCTAATCTCCCTATTTTTGTCAGATGAAATCCAAAAGCAATTGAAGGAAGGGAAAGGATAAATATATTTCCTGAAACCGTTAGTGTGAATGAGGATTGATTTAGGACTGTGCAGCACCAAAGTAAGGAAAGGAGACTGCCACTAGGTGAACCCAGTGGAACTACCTCTTTTAACTCCCACATTGTGAAAAAACTTTTGTCTGGCTTCCAGAAATGCTGAATCAGATGCCAGATAAAGTCATGATAACCCTGAAAAGAGGTCTCAGTTAGTATTTGTTGTTCTTGCTTTCGATCTCATCCTGGTGCTCACTGGCTTAGAGAAAAATTTTTTTTCTAAATTTGTTCTTAGAGGTCACTTCAGGCTTTGGGAGATATTGAACTTCCAAGTACTTGCATTGTTTCTGAAAAGGGACAGGAAATGATTTATAAAATATCATTCTTCCTCACAGAATTTGTGCCTGGAATTGGAACAGGAAGACAGTTGTATTTCTTCCAGCATTTCCATCATTGTCATTTCAGCAGCTGAGATAGCTCTAAGAGACTCAGAAGCTGACCTTTTTTATACCTATCTAAATCAAATTCTGGTTATTATTCTCTGGATTCCTATTTGAGGTTCAAAACATTTTCTGCACATCTTTATGGATTGTAAGCTTGGTATGTCAGAGTTAATTTATGAGAAAAGCAGTAAATGTGGGTAATTTTTTTTTTTAAAGTTAAGGAACATATGTTTGCTTAAAGACTTGTGCAGTTTCTTTGTGAACTTTCTTTTATCCTTTACCATGGAAGATCTTCTAACATGTTTGATAACTGGCAAGCTGCCAGCTCTCTCACATAGACCACCCACCCTTCACAATGACGTCAAGGAAGTCCCCAAGTTTGCATTATTCAATGGCAAGGAAGCCTTTGCTATCTTTGACTACACAGATGGTGAGCAAAGGGATGGGAATCTTTGGACTGGACTGCATCCCTTGACTCTGATTTGTTTTCTCTTCTCTACAGAGCCCCGCTGTAACAAAGAAATCTTCTGTTTCATATACTTGCAATGAGAAAAAAAATGCTCCAACTGATGATAGGTGTTTTAGCTTCCAGCTGACTTCAAAGTGCGTCACACCACTAGAAAAAAAACCCAGTTGAAAAATTCACGGAACTTTAAAAAGCCTTTCACAAGTCCTGCTGTGTGATCATCAGGAATGTGCTACCCTCAGCTGAGCTCAGTGCAGGGCTACATGCTTCACCTCTTACCTTTTTACCCTGCTTCTCTTTTCCTAGTGTCGCTGCAGTGCCCCAGTCTATGTCCCTGCAAACTGGTTCACAGGAGCACAGAATCACAGAGGAGTGTGGGTGGGAAGGGACCTATGGGGTCATCTAGTCCAGCCCTGCTGCAATGAACATCTTCAGCTGTATCAGATTACTCAGAACCCTGACCTTGAATGTTACCATCTGTGACATCGAGTGGCAGGAGAGGCTACTCGCAATTCTAATTTCCTTCTTTGTAGTCTGCATCCTCTGCTCTTGGACTCTTCCTGATGTTTTTATGTTGCAAAACTCTTCGAGACAGGATGTTTCCCTTTTCATTTGTTAAGGACCTAGTGTAGAGTAATGATAAACAGGAATCTGAGGCCATGATGAATATCGAGTTGCTGTATTTTCCTGGCATTGTGGAATGTGTCAGTTGCTCAGGTGTGTGGGACTAATGCAAATAAGGAGGAGAGAGACTCCCAACAGCCAAATAACAGCTAATACTTAGCAGTGAGAATTACACTAAAACTGCTAAGTATTTATGATTTTGCATGAAGATGTCCCCCTATTTTCACTTAAGTCAAGACCTGTAAATTCAGATTAAAAGAATTCTGAAAAGCAAAAATGTTTTAAATCTTCATGTAGAGGAAAAATGAATGGTGTAAGGAGTTTAATTTCCACCTGTTAAACCACAGTGAAAGACTGTGGTTGCATCAAAATTTGCCTTCATTCAAACTGGTAAGCACTTAAATGTGTGCTTTTGCCTTTGCCTTCCTCTCCAACTCAAATACGGAAGACACGGGAGGCCCAGTGATTAGGGGTGGATTGTACTGCCCCACAAAACCCTCCTGTGCAAACCAAAAGGCAGGTAAGGAGTATTACCTTAGCACATGCACCTGCCAGCCGAACCAGTCTGTCATCCGAAAACAGAGGCTTCCCCCTGGGAGTGCATGGAGAACTGCATGGAGAACTGTGTGGTACCCCCAGATTCTGTCAGCTACTGCACCTCAGCTGAGAATGTGCTGGTCTGATCACAGCTGGGAGGAGTAAGTTCACTCACTAGGCCTTAAGTCAGGGACTCAAGACCAAGTTAACATGCAAGGTTTTTAGCACCTGTAATAGGGATGGATGATAAAATTTTCTAAATAAACTAGGCAAGCCTTACTCCCCCTGTAACAGTTAGAAAGATTCTAGGGGAAAATACGTCTTTGACTGATATCATATTTCAGCCTTCTGTTTAGAAAATTTCTTTCTGTTAGGAAGGATTCCCTTTCTGTTTAGAGACCTACCTGGTCATTGTCTACTCCTGTTCATTGGCACAAAGAGCTACAGATTAGATCTGCAGAATACTGAGCAGTTAGTGCTCAGTGCAAAAGGCATAGCACGAGAATAAGAAAATGGTAAATTTTACCTTAAAACCTGTTGAAATCTTGGGATAGATATGTGGGGAGAGAACAGTTGGGGACCTAAGATAAAGCTTATGTCCTCAGAATACCTCAGAATGAGGTGGTTTGTTTGAAGGAATATAATAAAGCACAATAAAGCACATCAGCAGTGACTGATGTGCACCAGCATCCCCCTTTTGAACGCTTTTTGTGAAAATTGAATTGTAAAAGCTTAATTTATAGAGTTCACCTTTCGGAATAGAACACATTTTGAAGTAATTTGCTTCAGATGACAGAAATTTTATGAGGCACTAGAGAGCAGAATGGAAGAACCATGATTTACAGTTTATGTTCCAGCCATTAACACATGCTTTATCTTCCTGGACCAAACAGGAAGAATTATTGAAGCCTGTTACATCAATTAGGCATACATTTGAAAAAAAAAAAAAAAATGCTTCTAAGCCTATTACATGGATATAATCCACCTCAAAATCTCTTTTACAGCTTTTGTGCAATAAAAATTTCTTGGTACAAGTAATTGGTATTACTTGGTACAAGTAACACAGCTTGTAAGGGAAAGTCAAATTTACATGCGTACCTTGGACAGATCTAAGTTTTAATATGCATAATTGCATGAGGAAACAGGATTTGCATATATAAGTTTTGTTTACAAATAACTGTGTACAAATTTTGAGCATATTGTTGAAAGTGAGAAGTTTCAGTTTAAATGTCCCTTCCTGAAGGAACACTGAGAAAACCAAAAGATACAGTTCAATAAATAGGCAGTGAAATCCTGAAACAAGTACCTTTACTAATTTTAGTTTCAAACAGGAAGTGAATACAGAAAAGAATTGTGGAGAAACAGGGTCAGAAGACTAAACCCTGTTGGTCTGGATTCATTTCACGTAATTTTAAGTGCTTACTTGAGTTGCCTGTGAAGACACCTTTTCCCTTAGTTTGTTTTCTGATCAGTGGAGGGAAAGGCACCATAAATTGGTCAGCCATCTTTAAGCCAAAATTATCCTTGGGAGTCATCTACCTATCCCTTAAATATAGGCAGTATCTAGAGCAAATGAGCTGGTTACTTAGGCACCTTATGGACAACCCAAAAGTCAGAGGAATGATCTCAAATCTAAACGGATGTCTTAACAAACCTGCACAAGAAATTTGCTTTTCCCTTGTCCTAGATCAAAAAGTAAATAGAAAGCACCATATAAGTTTGATTGCCATCTTCTAAAAGTCTTTCAGCTTGTCTTGAAACCCATTGTTCAGTTCTGCAGGAATCATTATGCAATTTTACATATTGCTTCCAGTCTGTGGTGACAAAAGCGAGCATGATGTTAGGTACTGCCTTTCTACTTTGAATTCTAGTAAAATACCTCCTAATCAAAAAAAAAGGTCTGAAAAAGAGTCAAGAGGGACAAAAATTCTGGAAAAAATGTCGGAAGTATATTTCTATACTATTTGTAAAAGATATTTCAACTTCTGGTGAAACTCGGATGTTTCCATTTATTTTCCTTTTTCTCAAAAAAAAAAAATCCCATCTTTCAAGGAATCTCTAGTTTGGAGTTATTCTATTTTATGAATAAAGTATGTGGAAGGAGATCCAACACTGACATTTTGGAACTGATTTATTTCCACTGGATTGAGTTAAAAATCAGATACGACATATATCATATGCTTCTTCCAAAGAATTAGCCATTCCTTCCAAACTGAGAACTAAGGCAATTATTGTGCCTCACCTAGAAAACAGAAAGAAATATTTCTGAATCCCAGCTGAACAGGACTTTCCATCACTTGAAACAATAGATCAACTTAGCCATTGAGTTACTTTCAAGCAACCATTTCTGTTCTTAAAACTCAGAAGTTGCATTTCAAATCTTACCTTATTTCTGTCCTCAGGCCTTCCTGGCTGCAGTAGTAGCACTCTCACTTTTTTGATAAGCAATAACCAGTTTTTTTCCCTGTGCTTACCTCTCAACTAGGTAAATGCAACATAGAGCACGTGAGCTGGATATATCCACAGGGAACATTCTGGTCTAAAACCAGCCTTGATCCACATTGCCTAATTTCTTAATTAAGATTAGGTAATTAATTAAAATTAAGTGCTTTGATCAGTATGTGAAAGTTTATTTGCTGATTAGAAGCTGAATTGTGGGAGCTGGGAGACCTAGCTGGAAAGAATTTCTCAGGCCCTGTCCTAGACCCTTTAGGCTTCTTCTGCTTAGTCCTTCATGTTTCTGTCACAGGACCACAGAGAACAGTGGCCCAGTGTGTACAAGGGTACAGTCCAGTGTTTGTACCAGTTGTTCTTTCAGAGCAGAACCTGTTTCCCAGTCAAAGGAATTCCATGTCCAATGAATAGGCAGCAAGGCTGCTCTTTTGCTTCAACAGAAGAATAAGAGGATCTCAAGAAACCGGAACTTAAATTTCCATTTTAAGAACCATGTCGGTGATTGCCATAGCAAAGGAAGGACATGCTTAATGTAGCAGGATGACCCTTTCACAACTCCTGTTTTCACATGGAACTGGCCTCAGCTGCTACAAAATGGGGAGCAAATTACATTCCTTTTTGTTTTGGAATTCAAAAACTGCCAGAGATATCCTTTTGCTCCAAAACATGTGACTGGTTCATTTCTCCTTGAGTCATCTCTTGCATCTGTGCCGGCTAAGGATAAATTGTTGGTGTTCTGATTTGGTTGAAATCACATTTAGACTGCCAGAGGCTGTAACAAACCAAGTGGATCAGGTTTGTGTTTCACTTATCCCCAGGCAACCCTAGTGGGTTCAGCAGGTTCACAGGGAGGTGAATGAAAACCAAATTCAATCTGTGTCTTTTTTTTCCAGGGTTATGTGCAATCTGTCACACATGCTTCTCTATTTTCACACAGTTACTCTTTGTATTACACTTCTGCATTGCATTCATTTCAGCTTAGCCACAAACACCAGCTGAGAAGGAGAGTTCTCTAAAAAGTTTGTTGCTCGCTCTCTCCAGATATGATCTATACCATGCTCAGGTTGAATATTTGTTTAGATATGCCCTACTTGTCTCTGAGGAGTATGAACAAGTTGCTTATTCACGTACTCATGAAACTGGTTAAGAGAAAAGCCTGTAAACCAGATAGCCTAGGTTGCATTTAATAATTCTTCAAAATGCATGCTTGTCTTTCTTTTCCAGCCATTGCCTTGTTGCTCTAATGAGGGGAGTTATCAGCTTTGTTTTCCAAAGGCATTAATTTGGGCTGTACAAGTTGGAGAGATATTTTCTTAACCTTAAATAGGAGGAGAGCATAAGTCAGAAGACTCAGAACCTTAGATGGCAAAAATTGATTAATTTGATAAGAGTGATTTATAATAGCCATGGATCTGGCACAGTATCAGAGAAAGCAGCGTAGCACAATCTGATGCAAAGGATTGTTAGGTAACACATGAAGCAAGGAAACTTCAGTTACTTATCTCCAAGGAGCTGGTATGCAGAGTTTCTTCTAAATCAAACAATCCCTATCACTGGGCTGAAAAATTAAGGCTTGACCTTGAGGACAAGGCTGACAGTCTTGTTTGTTGAAATGTACCCTTCATTTTGAAAATGTCCTCCCCTTATATGATGGATTTGATTCCTCACTGGAAAATCTTCTGCTAGAAAGATTGCTTGGGATTCCATGGGAGTTCAGCTGAAACACATCCAAGATGGAGCTCAGAGTCTGTGTACACATACAGCGTATGGAGCTGTGCTGTCTAGAGGGAACTTAGAGAGGAAAATGAGCAGGTGTCTTTCATCTGGAGGGGACTGTGCCAAAGCCTTCCTGTGCCATTTTCTATGTGTGTGAAGACAGGAGTTTTAGATGGCTTAGGGAAACATGCAGCTTGTAGAAATGGTATATTGCAAAAAGCATATTCAGAACAGTTCTAAGGCAAAATATTTGAGGTGTTTGGCATTCCCATTTATAATCTAACAGAGGTGAGCAGGCAGAGCGAAATGCTGTGAGATCTAAATCCAAATCCAAACCTTCTCATCTTCCAGGGAGGACATGGCATTTTCACAGGTTTTTCAGAGGATTTCACAGGATATTCTAAGTTGGAAGGGACCCACAGGAATCATCAATTCCAACTCTTAAGTGAATGGCCCATTTGAGGATCAAACCCATGACCTTGGTGTTACTAGCATAGTGCTATTACCAACAGAGCTAGTATTCTATTTCCACGAAAAAATTGCTGGGAATAAATTGCCCTTTAATCTGCACAAATTAATCCTGAGAAAACAAACATAAATAACATTAGGATGTTTCCATCTATTTATTTTATATCTTTCTATAACTGTGACCCAGACAAAAATAATCTCTTATATTCCATAATATCAAGTACTATAGGTCTAGATCTTTATAGGTATCAGTGTTGCAATCCCACATCCTGGGAGTGGCCAGTTTATTCAGATATTTTCAATATTTGACATAAGATATGCTTCAAAAAAGCAACACTGCTATGAAACTACAGTTGCAATTAACAGATAAGAAGTAAAGGGATGAATATTACCTGCTTTCAAAGTTGCCTTTGCAGATCCTTTCTAGGCAAGACGCACATCTCTCCTGCTCCGTCACGTTCTTTATTCTTAACAGCTGTTTCTTGAATTCCATCACCTGATTCTGGTATAAATGAGGATTTACACTGATGGTAACTCAGTGTGTGGAAATCAGTGGAGGTTCTTCATTGCAACTGCATGTAAATTTTTCCAAATGTGTATGCTGACAGAATAGAAATCACTCCAGAAGCACATGCTCATCCTTACCAGTAGTTGTTGCCTACAGAAGCTCTTCTCATCTCTTGTTTCAGGAGATGTATCTTTGGTGAAATTATATTTCCAATGATAAACAGTGACCAAACCTTTGCTTGCTCCAATTCTCCTTCTTGATAGGCAGTGTTGATTTCTGAAAGCTAGTTATCTTTTAAGGAGTACTTAGTTAGGTATTGTTCTAAATCTGTAGGAAGATTTAGATGGTTAAAGCAGGACTTTAGGTAACAGGACAAAGAAGAAAAACTTTGCCTTTCCTTTCAATTTATAAGTATCTTTTTCTCAGCGTAAATTTTTTCACAGTTCCCTACACAAATGGCTCCCAGATTCAGGTAGCTACGTTCCAAGTAAATGCTAAATATTTTCTGGAATACTAATACTGCATGTGGCCATTCTAGTGCAAACTTCTATTGCTCAATGTCCTGTTGTAAATTTCCAAATTTGCATTTGATTTGTGACTGATTTGTTCACATTTCCTCCACAGTCTCCCTCCAAGGTTTAGTGAGACCCTCCAGAAAAGAGTCAGAGATATTTTGCAGCATTGTGTTCAATGCAATTTCATCAAACAACTCAACTGTCTTAGATATTTAGGCAACAAATCTCCAAAAATCATAATTTTAAAAATACCAAAATAATACTGATTATAAATTGAGAGTGATCTCCCAGAAGAAAATTTCGATTAGTGACTCTATTCAATAATTATTAATTATCTGATCTGACCTTTTTTTAAACTAGATATTCCAAAGCAGAGGAAATTTTATCCAAAAATACATAGTGAAAACTGATGTATATACACAGATTTAATATTAAATTTTGTAATAAAAATACAGATGTTAATAATACTAATAAATACCAAGATACCAAAATAAACAAGAACAAAATACTGTCTATTTCTTATTTTGTACTCTGTAAGAATTATTGTATTATCAGTTGCAATCGTTTCCATCTCAGGAGTCTATAGTCCTAAGAAAAATGTCCAAGAGAAGTGCCCTTCAGCAGAAGTTATACTCAGTATAGTAAAAACATACAGAAGATAGAGAAGTGGTAATAATGAACCCATAGACAAACTTCAGCATGTTAGAGACTTAAATATTTTACAACAACAGTACACTAGGGGGACAAGTTTTACTCTTTCTTCAATCCTGGACATGTGTCATAGTCACAGAAGACACTGCAGCTTCAGGGAAGAAGTACTCTTGGCACTGCTAGTAGTGGATCCTGCTTGTTGCAGGTCAAAAATCACTACTCTTAATCCTCTAAAATCAGAAAGAAACTAACACCTAAAAGTTTTTTGATCTACAAGTTTACTTTTTCTGCTTCAGCTCAGACAGATGGTTCTCTGACACAGAACTACAAATGTTAAACATGAATGTGGCAAGAAAGAAGAAATGAGTGCTCATAATGTGGAAATTGATAACCTCAGGCATCATCAGTCAGAACAGATTGAATACTTTTCTGCTAATATAAAACCACAGCATTTTCACTGCATAAAATGAACTTGCTTCAGAACAAGTGTTATCCAGGTGCTAGCTTATTTTATATGGTACAACTAGAAAAACTGAGTCTCATGCCACAGAGCATGTTTAAATTCTGGTTTAACAGAAAACCTGATTAGTTTATTAAATATTTATTAAATAAAGTCCACTTATTACTTTGAATAGGTTAATAGAATTAAGTAACAAAGTAAAATTAGTGCTTTCTTATTTAGGTGATTTGTATTTAGCAGAGAACTGCTAAAGTGTAAAGTGAGGAACTCCTGTTTTCTCTGGTGCTGCCTCTTCTCTCTTTCAAAAAAATCACTGAATGTTTCACCTATAATTTCCCCCATGCTTTTGTTTAATCTTAGGTGTGCTGGCAGCCCCAAAGGCGAGTGTATCCTTCGGACATTCTTGAGGGGCTGTACTGCGTGGGTGAGGCTTTCAAGGATTTGTCACCTGAATAGTGCTTTTTAACTGTAAACACAACTAATATGAAACTAGACCTGGATTTTTTCACTGAGGTGTCATTCTCAATAGGATGTGTAGTGTGGTGGATACATCTCTTTTTAGGTATGCTAGGTTATAAAATTTACTTCAATTTTAGATATCCTTTTGTCTCATTAATAAAGTTCTAGAGAAAGAAAGATTGTACGAAAAGGTAATGATTGCCTAGTATTCCACTTTTGCCAGATTGTGTACTTAATAGAATGTTTCTCTGGAGCATCTCACCTGCGCAGTTGCTGGAAATATTCCATGATGCCGTCTCAAAAAACTTCAGGAGTCCAGGGCTATTTGAGTTAAGAACTTCTTACTACAGCCTAACCTAAACTTTCCCTTCCTTAGTTCCAGGCCATTGTTCCATTGCAATTGTAAATATTTTCCTTCCTTCACTTAAGATAAACTTTTAAGGAAAACATCAGGCAAACAGAAAAAAAAAATAAATTACCCTTCTCTTCTTCTTTAAAACACTGAAATACCAAGTGTAATTCAAATGTATGTAGCTTTTAATATTTGCGCAAGAGAGCAGTCCATAAGTGGAGGATAATCATACATGTTATTACAAAGGCTGCTAGCTTTAGCTACTGAAATATACCCAGGGACAAAAGTCTCTTCTGATCAGAGGTTTTCAAATGAAAGTTCACACTCCACATACTAGTAGTATGTGGAGAGACGGTTCTTTCATATATGTGGCCTCAACTCTGACATTTTCATTTGGCCACCAAATTAATATAGATGTAGTACAGTTCAACTGTTGTAAAACATTTCATTTGATACTTTCTGGCATTTTCATTAAGGAAAGAGAAAAAAAAGCGAATATTGTACATACTAAATAAAATAATAGGAAACATCAGTTCTTAAAGTAAAAATATAAATACAGAATCATCATTGGTCTGTTGTTTAGTAAGACCCTGAAAGTCCTTTTCCTTGTGCTGAGATAATTACCACATTTTACAAATGGTCTGGAAAGAACACCAGATCTCCACTGACTAATTTTGCAGATGCCCCAAAGAATGTGCAATTAAAGTAACAAGTGAAGAGGGCTTTTACGTATAATTGAATCATTTCACAATAAAATTCATGGAATCACAGTATCAGTATGTCTAGATGGGCAGTCCTATACCTAGAAATATTCTTGCAGGATATGGATGGGTTTCCTGGGGAAGAGTAAATTGTCTTCATGGTAGACAGTTAAGTTGATATGAACTACCATCAAGTCGACAATTCCAAAAGTGCTATTATTATCCTTGGATAAATATAAAGGGGAATATTGACTGCAGATAGCAAAGGCATCCATTAGCTCTGTATTTCGTGCTGTGACTATGAATATTCTGTCCAGCTCTCTTGCCTGAGTCTTGTTACCTGTGTGTTGATAACTTAGACCAAGCTCAGAGTAGGCTTGCAAAAGCAATTGAAACATAAAAACCAATACAGTGGCAGATTCATGAAGTTCAATCTGATTCAAAAGAGTTATGTGATGACAGCAAATGTCAGGCAGCATTCAAATGAGAAACTGGAGTTAGAAGAGAGGATATTAAAGCTAGTCAAATACAGGCTAAAAATGAGCCTTTGGGAAAAATAAAAGCAAAAAATACACCACCACCACCACCACTAGTGTAGCTACTGCTTACACAAAGAGTTGTGAATTCATAGTGGATTCTCAATTCCTGGAATTTTTGAAGTCAATTAATTTCCACTGAAATGGAAATTAATTCATGAGGCCCTGTGCAACTTAATCTAAACTTGTCCTGTTTTGAAGAGGGGGTTGCACAAAATGACCCCGTGAGGTTTCTTCCAGCCTTAGAATACAAATTACTCTTCAATTCTGTGGAGGTCTGATTAGATAACCCTTTTTGTCCCTAAGGTAAGTTTCTACGTGTTTGCAGTATAGTGCAGAGATAGCAGCAGCACTGCAGCTGCAGGGAGCACAGCAGAGCTAATTTATCTAGACATCAGTGTACCTTGTCCTTTCATAACCCAAGGCAAATCTGATTTTCAGTATTCCAGAACCAAGGTGTGCATGTGTGCCAGTGGAATCCAGATGCTTTGCTTGTTTGATGTTAGCCTATGGTTTTGATATTTGTTTGCTAATAACAAACTAAAACTGATTCAAAGTCAAGCACTGGTATAGAATTGGGTAAAGGAAATGTCTTTAAGCCTTTAGGTCCCCTTAGAAGGGGAGGAATTAAACAAGGCACAGTACCAACACACTCTTACCAACACAGGGAAAGATATTTTCCCTGCCCCAGGAGAAGTTAAAGAGTTTGTTATAATTAGGCTGTGAAAGGGCTATAACAAATCACAGGAGTCTAGAGGAACTGCATACAAACCCACATATACATACAGAAAACAGTTGCTCAGTGAGGTATTTCTGGCCCTCCTCACATCTACTTGCAGCAGTTGTGGTTTGTTTTGATAATGTTTACTCAGTAACCAGCTCTGTTGATTTCTGTTACCAGCATTCTGTTGATTTCTGTAGCTATTATGGCTAAAGGTGAGGGAGGAGGACGACTTAAGAATGAATGTAATACTCTTGTACATTTTATGCGGGAATTTGTACTGGACTATGTGGAATAAAGGCAGCCTGCAAAGCATGGGTCCATGTGGAAGAAAGCCAAGCACAGATTCACTGGTGGAGTAGGGGAGGGGAACAGAGAAACACAAGCTAAAGAAGATAAAGGAGAGCTGTAGTTTCTGTACTGTTTCTTTTGCTTACCTTCTTTATATTCCCATATTGTTGTATGGCTTATAACTTTTCTTTGTGTTAAACTCTGGCTTCAGTATTCTTGTATGGTTACTAAACTTCACCTTGATGTTGTATTAATATAAGTTTTGCATGACAAAGACCCATATTCAGCAAATATTTATCTATCCGTTTGATGGATGATGAATCTCAGTGGTTTTCCTTTTAAATTTTTTCTTCTTAAACCCATAAAAATTATCATCAGTGACTAAATCTAAATTAAGTAGAGCAGCCAAAGAACTCCACCTTCCAATTAAGTATGTTAGTTCATGTTGCCTAAATACTAAGAGGGTAGAGATGGTTATTAGTGAAAACATTTACTCTGTTCATTCTGCTTGGCCAAAAAGCCTACTCTTTCTAGATGTGAAAATCAGTCTGCTAGAAGAAGTAAAAACAAGTGAGGAAAACTAAACATTCAGCACCAAAAAGAATTCTCTCTTAGACGAGAATAATGTGCATGCAAGGACCTAAATACCTGTTACAGTGTCTCAGACTGTTGGATGTCTCTGGGTCATGGCCTCAGCTCTACACCTGGACAGCAGCAGAGGAAGGGAAGCAAGTTAAATATTCATTTCACTTGGATCACTTGTCATGCATTTTAAAATACAGCAGAAGTATTTGGAATCACCCTGTACATGTCTCAAGAATATTTTTTTAATTTATGTCTTGCACTGGAAAACCAGCAGATATTTACTGACCCATTGAGTACATGCATCAAAGGGAACCTGAATGTTGACTGAAGAGAAAGATGGGACCAGCAGGAAGAAGAGCAAGGAAACAGGTTCCCAAAGTGCTGCACTGGGGTTAAACTGCTTTTCTTTTGCCTGCTTTGTTATTGTTGTTGTTGTTGGTCATCCTGCAGTAGCAACTGCTGAAGAGCACTGACTTGAACTGAGATTTCTGCAAGAAATACAGGAAGCTGTTTTATATAATGTGTTTTCTATTTTTAAGAAAAGTTTCACATGTCCAGTTTGTTAAGAGAGGATCCTGTACATGGTTTGTTTGAAGAAAATTGGTAAGATTTAATTCTTATGGGGAAGAGCAATAATAACTACCAAAGAAAAGCTAGAAAGGTACCATCTTTTGTGCTTATATGGGAAAGACTGGTGCTAATGGGTGAAAACAGAAGAAAAAGGCAAGAACATGATCTTTCTGTGAGCCTAAGGATAGGCAACAACCCATCCTTATCAATTGTCCTGGCTCATTAAAATGTAAGAGCTCCAGAACCTGTTCCTGCAGCTCATATGGGGCAAACCAGCTGGAAGATAGAACAAGGTTTAATCAGGACTCCATTACGGAGCTCCACAGAAAAGACAGCAGGAGTTTTGCCCTGTAGCAGTGAGAAGGTGAACTTAATAAGAGGAAAGGAACAGCTGCATGAGCACGAAGTCAAAAGACACAATGCAGGAAGTTTAACCAATGGGCTGTGCATAAGCTTCTCTTTCTCTAGGATGGGACATTACTGTTGCTCTCCCTCCCAAGAGTGCTGGTAGATAAATAAATATAGTAATGCACCATTTGGAGGTTCTAAAAATATAAATTTGATAAGAATTAACGATATGCCACATAAGGACTGAATTTCCAAATTCAGAATTAATGAAAATCTCCTAGTAAACACATTAATCAAGATCTTAATGTTATGGAAGAATCTGTGATTACGGACTAAAACTCAGTCCTTTGAGGAGAACACAAACATTTGTCTAGTGGAAAGGACAACATACTGGGTACACTGTGTACTTGTTTTTAAGTGCAGTCACCCTGTATCTCAAATGAGTACTAAAAGCATGTGAGAATGCATATGCTTCTCCAGCACACAAGCTATAACCCGCAGTCTCAACACAAGTGGCATCAAGCTATTTTTTTTTTTTCTTCCCTTTGGCTCAAATGCAGTTCTGCCCTCATCTCTTTGCACCTCTTTTATGTTCATTATACATTTACACAGCTGGATCTTGCTCGGCACTGGCTGTTCCAGCCATGTCCACTGCAGGCCCTGCTTCCCTTCCCCTCCTGCT
The DNA here is from genome assembly GCF_022539395.1 of Myiozetetes cayanensis. Lineage (NCBI taxonomy): Eukaryota > Metazoa > Chordata > Aves > Passeriformes > Tyrannidae > Myiozetetes > Myiozetetes cayanensis. The sequence goes on from NW_026087631.1 coordinate 62,287,495, forward strand.
TTCACACCTTGGGGTCCTTCACAGAAACACAGGCAGGCTTGCAAAAGCACTCTTGTGTCTCCTTCCTTGGCTGCACAGCCCATTTATTTTAGACAATGTTACTGCTTCAGATGAAGGAAATGAAGAGTGTCAAAGTGTTTCATGGTGCTTATGTCTTCATAAGCACAAGATTTGCTGACTAGAGAAAAAGCAAATGGAAGGTGAAATCCTGTGTTATAGAAATGAGAATTAAAATAATTACAAATATGAGCATTTATCTTTCTCACCAAAACCTGAAGAATGAATTCTGTGCCCAAAAACTTGGCTGGTTTCTTTTTTACAGCTACTCTAGCTAGTTTAATGAGAGATACTACTTTAATTTGCAAATCATGTCCCTTTTCCCTTTGCCCAAGACAGGTATTTTCCTTGTACACAGGTACAAATACGCTATTTGTATAAATGCTCATTAAGGTTTTGTGAACAACTCTCTGCCCATATATCAAAGGACACCCGACAATTATATTTTTTAATTTAAAAATTTAACATAATATTTGATATCCCATACACAAAAGCCCCTGCCTTGTCCTGCTCTCACTACATGGCTGCCAAGACTAGGTGATAGGGGTGGGATGATTGTTGCAGAACGACGACTGTTCTGAGAATTAGGTTTCACATACTGTAATTTTTCATTTTGGAATGCAACAACTCACAGTAAGTTGAGCTGTCTCTGAAAAGAGACCACGATCCCCCCATGCAATCAGGCCCCCTCAGATGCCTTCACAGGCAGTTGAACTCAGGGTATCTGTTTGCTGGCTTGTTTGCACTTGGAGGCTCAGGCTCCATAATGCTCTAAGGAGCATTTATGGATAGGACATTCATGTTACCTTTGTATAGCATCACACTAGCAACAACAGGTATTTTCTCCTGAATTAGAGGGCTAAATGAGAAGGAAATGAACTAATGTGCTGGGCACATGAGTGCTAAGGAAATAGTTGCCATAGGAATGGTGACTGCGGGTAGTCATTCATGCCTTTCAACTTCATCAACTAGAAGAAAAAAAACACGGTATGGAAGCTCAGATTCAGATCAGTGTAAAAGCGGGAAACTTCCTAAATTCAAGGAGGTAGCATCATCCTGCATCAGATCATAGACTGACCAGCATGCAAGAGGAGAAAAGGCAGAACACCAGAGAAACGCAGAATGCCCACCAACTGACCAGTGAGCTCTAAGGCTGAAAATCCAAACCCTTGTTGTGCAACTGTGATTTGAATGCACCAGGTCTGGAAATGGTTTAACAGTCCATCCACTAAGAGAAAACTGGCACTCATTTCTTTTGAAGGATAGTCTTGCTGTAGACAGTGGGTCCTGTGCTAATAGGAACAGTATGAATGGAGAATATGTAGGTCATGAAGCTGGTTACACCTTATCCCACACGAGTCTGTTCCTCCTCTCACTGAAAGTCCATGCTCAACAATAGTAGAGCTGCTCAAAGGCTTTGAAAAACTGTCAGGAAGGTATTTTGGTAATTAAAACAAAAGGTAAGCACAGCAGATCCCCTCAGGCTGGACCTACTTATGGGTCTTGGATTCCACTGGAGAGAGAAGAATGAAATGTTAAGCTGTTCACCACTGAAGCACAGTTCTACTGCTCTGGAGGAGTAAATGGGAAGCTGTGATATTGCGTGGAGCTGGAGATATATCAGCACTGCAGCATGAGCCCAGGAGGCAGGATGAAGGTTCCCAGAATATTTCTCTCGCAGTCAGTATGTGTTCACTGGGATCAAGTTGCCTGTAGTTTGACAGTGTGGGGAAAAATTAATCCTTGTGAGGATGCTTTTAATCACCTAATGTGGACTGTCAACTCTAAAGAACAAAGTCTGTGAAATTATACACTGTGAAATCCGGACTGTGCAGTCTGAATTGCTTAATTTTAATGTAACTTGGGAATCTCTGTAGTCTGTAGAAGTGTAGCTATGCAATCACAGATGTCAGTGAAGGAAGTGGTAATTATTTTCTATATTTAAAAATTCCTTGGTTTTTTTTTTTTTTCTCAAGCTTTTTCTGGAGAGCAATTTCCAATATTTTAGGTCTTTCTAGATAGCATACTCTAATATTGAATCTGCTTTTTTGGCAATTGGTTATTTCTAATTTATCATTAATTTAGGACTAAGCAATACATGCTACAAGAACATATAAGCAGTTCATCGTCACTTTTGTGATCAAAAGAAAGAGAAATGTTAACTCAAATGCCCTATGAATATATAATCTAAATAAGTTTAGAAACAAAATTTCCAGACTATTTAGCAACACTCCCTGTATGAAGTTTCTCATGTATGTACATCTGACAGGAAAAGAAACTTAATAGTTTCCAAATGTAATTCTATACTGAGCTGTGGGAGTTGATATATATTGCTCAGTGTATCTGAAGCAATGAGTTTTTGTGGTCAGGAAAACTCTGCAAGGATTAGAGAGATATTTCAGCAGTGACAGGGCCAAAACAAACAAATACAAATATTTACTACTTTTTCTAATTCAACCTGACAGTTACTGTTATCAGTAACTGCAGAATGTGGAGGTGACAGATTTTGCCACTGGAGGAGCAACAATGACTTCATGGAATGATAACTGGTCCGAGTTTTATCTTTTAAAAAGATGTGAAAGTCTCTCATGGGTGAGAGAGCACAGATAAAAGAAAAGGCTGTACTTGTTCTGTGGGATCACTGTATATCTAGACAGAGCACAAACAGCCAGGTAGGAAGATGCACACACCTTAGGTGCAATGTGGCCTTAGACAAAAATCCAGGGAGTCAGCATGTTTCAGAAAAAGAAACAAGCTATGAAGCAGAGCAAAAGGCTGTTGTACCGAATGTTAAAGAAGTTTACAGGACATTTATGTTGCCTTTGTATAGCGTCACACCAGCAACAATGGGTATTTTCTCCTGAATTAGAGGGCTAAATGAGAAGGAAATGAACTAATGTGCTGGGCACATGAGTTTTAAGGAAATAGTTGCCATAGGAATGGTGACTGCGGGTAGTCATTCATGCCTTTCAACTTCATCAACTAGAAGAAAAAAAACACGGTATGGAAGCTCAGATTCAGATCAGGTGTAAAAGTGGGAAGCTTCCTTAATTCAAGGAGGTAGCATCATTCTGCATCAGATCATAGACTGACCAGCATGCAAGAGGAGAAAAGGCAGAACACCAGAGAAATGCAGAATGCCCACCAACTGGCCAATGACAGTGTCTTTTGTTCTCCTCTTTCTAGAGAATTACTGACATTTATAGACATTTAAGAAAAATTAAGTGTAGTTACTCCTTCTAAACCATCTAATTTTCCGTCATTTACACAAAATCTGAACTGTTCTGCATGTGCTGCCTGGTATACAGAGATGGACACATAGCATGTCCACTGCTTCCCATGCTATGACCACAACATACTCTGAACATCATCTGAAGTTCCTCTGAAATACCATCCTAGCTTCATCACACACTAAGTAAAGTTTCACCACATCCAACTTCAGGAGTCTTCAATGAAAGTTCTGTAGTCTGAGCTGGCTGTCCAGGTCCCCTTCTTATCCAACACACAGAAACAGGCACTTAGGGGAGCTGGCTGTCCAATCTACATGGACGTCGTCCTGCAGGTGGCTTCAGCAGTAGCACTACCTGGTACTCCATCATCTCTAAAGGAAACCTGGACGACTGGCTGAGGTTCACCTTGCTGCACAGTAGAAGATTATGTTTGGACACATATCTTACCTCAGATATCAGAAACTGATGCTCTGGTGTTTTTTGTGGATATCCCTGCCATGTTTTCCTTTGCATGGCTTCTCAGGTGCTCCATGTGACCTTCCCTTCTGGAGCAACCCCAATGCCCAGCTCTGTGTGTGGGCTCACTGCCACACATTCTGCACAGATAATGCTGTTTGTATTATCTGTCCTTATGGAATAAGTTCATCTGAGGTTTGTGGGATTAGGTTGGTCTAAATCAGAGGAATATTGCCCCTTGCAATAATTGTTTGCTCAGAGTATTTACCACAATAAATCGATAGATCAGCTCAATCCTTCTGTTTATAAAAAGAACATTAACTTATTTCCTAGCTGGCCCAGGAATATAACAGTTTAATTCTTTCTTTTTCTTTTTAATTTTTCAAAATCTTTTAATTCTTAATTAGTTCCATGGTGATTTCAAATTTCTCCAGACACTGAAATGTTTCTATATCACATTTACATTAAAGATAACAAACTAAATTCTCAAAAATAATTGCTGTCACAAGTATTCCTGTCACAAGATCTGGCAGGTGTTTGAGGTTATCTATCTAAAGCACATGCAGAAGAATTATATAAGAACATAGGAAGGAATGAACACTTACCAGTAATCTGGTTTGAAAATAGTAAATGTTGATCCTTAATTGGCAAAACACTCTTCCTTCTTTTTCATTAGTTCAAATTAAAAATGGGGGTTTATGCTATAAAAGAGAACATTTCATTCAGAAACAGTAGTTATTAGATTAAATTACCATTCTGGGCAGTTTGCATTCTTTTCCAAACTTTCAAAGAGTAACTGTCTTGGCACTTTCATGACAAGGGCAAAACCCCATGGAACTTCATGGGCTGTCACTTCTATTGAAGAACAAAGAAACCTCATAATTTATATATAACTGAAAGGATAGAGAGTCGCTCTTGAGTTAAGCACACCTTTGTTCAATGTGATCAAGCACCTTTAAGGTACAAAATGTAAACCCGTAGGCCTTCCTGCCAAAATATTTCACATCCAAGGCAGTTTTTGCCATAGTTTTCAGAGCTCTTTATACCTTTGATGATATTTTCTGACAGCAGCTTAGTAATGTTTTCTTTTTAACTCCAACTACGTTTGGTATGAGATATGAGGGCAGGATTATTCAGAAACTCATATTGTGGGGGGGTTCATTTTATCTTCAAAGAATGTCAGTAGGACTAAAATTTGCAAGTCTGAATTATGTCAAGCAGTAGGCAGAGAACAGAAGGTGGGTCAGCAATATGCCATTGCCATGGAAGAATAAACAGCATAGCATGACTGACAGTACAATAGTTATAATTTACCATGCAAGAAACTGCATATTCTTTTAGGCTTGATTATTTATCTGGGAAGGTTGAAGGCCGAAGTAGCACTTAGTTATTGCTAGAAACTTGCTTTAAACCACATTCCAATAATGCTTTTTTAATAATATGAACTAACTTTCTGCATTCCTACCTACCTTACCCCTACTGTCTTAAACCATTTAATAGAGTCATGATGGCTCAGATGGCCTCTTACAATCACTCACAGACTGTTTGCATCTTCTGCAACAGCAACCCCACTGCTCTTTCTGCTTGGAATACAACTAGAGAAATTGCTTTTTCCTACGTAGGATTGGATTTGAATATAGACTTTACAATAATCTGTATAGCAGCTTCATTGTTCTGTTTCTTAGGCTCCTGATCTTAGTATTTCAGTTGCTTCTTATAGGTCAGAGTTTAGAATGCAGTTGGCACCATCCTACCATTTGGTGCCCCAGCTTCTGGGAGGTTTTGAGAAAGATCACATCAAAAATTCCCTCTGTATATTTGTCCTCTCCCTATTGAAACAGTTTATCCTTTTAAGTAACATTCATGTTATAATCAAAAATAGTGAATGCAAGGGAGTGATTCAGATTCAGGTTGTAGGCACAGTATTTAGATGTCTAAATGCAGGTAAGATAGATATCTCAGGTCTTGTTATTATCACTAAGCCTATTTCCTAGTTTCCTGTTTTATAGGATAGTTCAAGTAACAAAATAGAAGAAAGAAGAAATGAACTCACGTCTCCAAAATGCCTTGTCAGTCACTTGTCTGCCATGACTTAAATGGTATGTTCTTCCTTTTATATACAGATGTAGGAGTAAATTCCCAATTGATGTCTCTTATTCACAGCAGCAGAAAATAAAAATAAAGTAGCCAGAGCTTTGCCCTGCATTAGGCAAACGCTTATATTGACAAGAAGAGCCTCACAACAAACACGAAAAAAATGCGTTTTGGTTCATTCATTTATGGAATTTTCTTATACAACAGCTATTGTTAAGAACATGGATGAGTCATTAGGCTTAAGGTAGTTTTGAAGTTTTTTAGGTGTGCATAAATAGTTATAGTACAAAGTCCTCATATTTATTTTAGCAAGAACTCAGTCCTATCAACAAATTCAGTGCATGCAATCAAATATGACAAACTATAATTTTTAAAGTGTATTTGGGAGAAGTATGGGTTCATAGCTTAGTGAAAATACAGACATGAGAATAGTCAAGATGGAGTCTCAAGGTCTGTAGTTTTAGTTTTATTGCTTTTAATAGGTACTCCAATATCAGGGTAATAGAGTAAGTGGATAAAAGAAGCTTTGTAAGTTCAGCTATGAGTTTGAAACTATGACAAAGTTTACAGTCTGGAGTGGTATATGAAAATAACAAAAGAAACCAAATCACTTACACTTGTTACTGGCTGAAATTACTATGTTTTCAGGTAGTTTAAATACACAGTGATAAATGAATATATCTGAGATTGTAAAACATATTATAAAGATAAATTGAGATTATCTCCTGATAGGAACTTAGCAAGCAAGTACAATAATTTTTTTTTTCAAAAATATTGAATTTAATTTAGATCACTGCAAGCTTGATCCAGTTCTCAATCATTACTTTGGTTTAAGATGGTGTCCTTCAGCTTCACTGGGCTATGGACCAAACCCTTTATGGATATAGCAACTCTTCCAATAAGTCAAAACTCACTTGCATGCCCAAAGCCTTGACTGCTTCTTTTACTCATAAAAGTTACTCTTAAAAAAGGTACTATTTTCCTCTAAAAACATGGTTACTGCAGTCTGTCATCCACCACAGTGGATAAAGAAACATAAAGAAAAACAAACTGATCTTCTTTCCAGACCTGATAATTATTTTACAATATTGTGAGATTTTCTGATCAGTAAAGGTTATAAATTATTTGCATTGTCAAAACTGGCTGTTAAAATTCAAATTTATTATTTTCTTATGTTAGTGAGAGTACTGCAATTTTTCATAAAATATCTAGGACAAGAGAACAATTGTCTGTGATATATGTACAATCCTCCAATCCCTTAAAGAGAAGTTGTATTTTCTTTGTGGTTCCTATTGGTTCAAGCAAAACAGCTCTCTACCTAAATGGTTACCACTGTGGCTATTAATCACACCTTGCTGTTCATAAATAATGAAGATTATACCCCAGTGGATGGTAACCTTTAATTAAGAAGAACGCTGTAAGAGGACTAGAAGCTTTTTGTGGTTTAGTTGGCATTTCAAAATAACAGCTCTTCATGTCCTCTTGAAAATCATGTTTTAGTGCACTTTGTGTAGTGCCTGGTACATTTTAAGAAAGTGGTTTGATCCTTTAATTGGCTCTTGTAGCTATTTTTTCTCTCTAACAAGAAAAGTTTAGCTTTCTGTTTTTTTACAAAGAGATTTCTAAAATCTGCCATGTAAAGTAGCATACTTTATGACATGGTTTTGTGTCTTTTTCTTCCTCTGACATGCACGTGTGGCAAAAGCACAATGTGAAAACATTCTCATTGTAATCATTCCCATTTAGGCAGCATGAAAGACAGAAGCTCTTGCTAGGATTCTGGCAAAGACAGAAATACTACTACATTCATGTTTAACGTAACTTCTTTACCGTCAGGCAACAAGAAATAGCTGTCATAACTTTCAGAATACAAAGTTTTTCCCTGTTTTTTAAGATTTGCACTATAGATTACAAGTGTGATAGAATAAATCAGTTCAGGAAAGTGGATAGCTCTAAACCGAAATGTCTCCTCACTGGAGTTGTGATGTCAAAACAAATATTTAGCTTTTGGATTGTTTCTATTATTTTTCCTACTTAAGCAAAGAAAAGACAGAGGCACTCGCTTTCTTACTCCACTAAAGATAAAGAAATACAGATACTGCGGTCTTTCACAGAAACTTTGCATTGTTCCTTATTCTGTTGTTTTAATCTAAAATCAAAATAATGTTAATTGAAAGCATATGGCGGCTCTTTATACATAACAGTTCTTCATAGACCAAAACATAACAGTCTAGGAACAATTATTTCATACCTTGCAGATAAAAGAAGAGGTTTCTTACAAGATTTGTGGCTGTTTTACAGACTTACAGTAGTTTGTTCTTTCGTGTACCTTGGAAAAGCATTTGAAATTTATAATCAACTCCAGAGCTGAGTTTGACTGTGATTCTTTGAAATCCCCCCTAGCAGCTGAACTCAGTTACAGAACACTGCTCTGTCCCTCCTCATGCAATGCCACTGAAATCAGGGAGTGGAACAGAACATGTGTATGTCACCATCCATGTTAAGAAAAAGCCTGAGACAGCTGGAAGTTTGTGCAATTTAAAGTGGAAATATACACTGGCTAACAATTGGCATCTACATATAGGCCACTTAAGAAAAGGAGAAGGTAGATGGTTGTATATAACCCAGCTCAGGAAACAGACAGAAAAAGCTTTGAGAGAGATGACTAAAACTCAAAATGCAGTCAATCCATTTACATATAAAAAAATAAATCTGTCCTAGTGTTTCCCCTTGAGTCATGCATACGTACCATATTTAATCTAATATACTCACGTTAAAGACTTCTTCATGAACAGAGATCGCAAACCTCTTCCCTTTCCTCTCTGAAGTCATGCTGGCCAAGAGGAGCATCAGTCAAAGGCCTGCTCATGCTTAGTAGTATGATTGCTTAGAGGCAACAAAGGGTGCTAAAGATTAATCAACCCATTAAAAATAAAGAAGTGCTTACCATAATCTCCAGAACTACACCAAGAGCTGTTACTCTGAAACAAAAGCCACATTAGCTGCTCTTCCTGTCTCTTTCTTACTCTGCAGAATTTAGGAAATACTTCTCTCCTTGTTACTAAGACCAAACTACACAAATACAGTCATGGTTTCTTTTTGTCCAGTTTTATAAACACACAGAAAAAGATTCAAAATATAAATAAAATGAATGCAATGGTAATACTAAGATTTATGTATCTGCTGATACTATATAAGACCACTTTACTCATTAAAAATATTTATTAATTAGGCATTTACAAGAGTATTTTTTCTGAAATTTTATTGAACTAAGAGACTGATCTTATTCTCAGGGAAGTCAAGACCTTTTGCTCCTGAAGTCAGGGCTGTGTAAGGGCCACAATTTACTTTAACACTTTAGTCAAATTATTTATTTGCTAAATAAAATGTTTTAGTAGCCAAAAGTGTGTATGTGATGTATCCACTGGCATCAAGTCATATAGTATATTAGTAATTTTCCCATACTATTTCACTATTAGACACTACGAGCACATTTCTCTGGTTATGGAAATCTGTTAAGTGTTCAAGGCTTCTCTGATGATTTGTAAAACAATAAAATCAAAGAAGTAAGTTCCCTGATGGCTTCTTCAGTTAGAGTAAAACTTGCAGTGGATTTGACCTTGGAGACTGAATAAACAAAAGTAAGAATTTTTAAAGAATAACTGATAGTATTGTATTTCTGATACCAAAGAACCTACAGTAAAGTCAATGTATGGTCTAAATATCAAAATTTTGCTGGCATATAGATCTGGCTACAGAGTAAAACTGTCTACTGGGGAAAATTCAAACTGAGGTTTGAATGCCTCGGTTTCAGTTTGGAATGCCTTATCAGCTGGAGACAGAACAGAATGCCAGCAAAGGCCCAGGCGGAGATGCAACCAGATCTGTACAAGCAAGCTTTAGCAGCTTCCAGTATGACCTGGAAGGGATGAACATTAGGGGAATACTGCCTCCTTATGCTGATCCACCAACACAGTCTGTGCACTGTCAAACAGCAGTGCAGAGGATTGTGGAGTTACCTTAACACTTGTACATCAGAAGAGGATGCAGGTAAAGCCACTTTCTTCCTGTTGTAGTACTAAGAACAGAAAGCTGCTGGCATCACTAAAAGAAAAAGTGTTTGAGACCTACAAGGTAAGAAAAGTCATGTAAGGTTTATACATATAATCCCTCTCTCATGTGAAATGGTAGGATCTTAGAAAAACAACCCAAATATTTTAAATAGAGGGACTAATTTTTTATCCGGATGGAATAAACAGAGGGAAATAAAGAGCAAAAATGGTTTCAAGCTTAAGGAAGTCAACCTACCCAAACACAGGAGAGTAATCTGCTGGAGAGAATTCAAACTGAGTTTTGAATGCCTCACCACCTGGCTGATGCCATTGGGGTTCCCCTTCAACAGTCACAGCTGGCACTTGAGAGTGAGACAAATACTAGTTTGTGAACTCTCTTAAATACTAGACCTATAACAGAACACTACCAGAACTGTGACAGAAACATTCAGAGTCTTTCTTTTGTTAGTTTTCAACCCACCTCCTTGCATGAAAAGATGCCATTAATTGATTATTGTAGTATATTTCTGAATCAGGTGGCTGACACTGTAATTCTGAGTTTTGTACCTATTACTCAGTTTTCATCACTGTTATTTGCTTTCTTCCCTTCAAACTCTTTTAATCTTGTCATCCCTAGAGAAAGGACAATCTCGTCAGGGACATTACTCAGCAATGCCAACAACACTGCTCTAACAGCAGTAATCATGAATGTGCAAAACACACAACCTCTAACAAGGATTGAAAAACTATGATGTACATGAATCCGTGCCAGTAAAAGAGGTTAGCTTACATTATTCATGGAAGAGATGGACCTTTACATCTGAAAATGTCTTTGAGACAAAATGATGTTGCATGTCACCACCAGCACCACTGTTTTAAACTGATTCCATGGTTATGTGTTTATTCAAGTGAAGGGGTACCTAAGTCCTCAAATAGTTGGAGAAGAAATTCCACTTATCATGACTAATTGGAGAAGAATTCAATTTTTTGGATTTTATTACTTTGGAGTAGTCAGTGTCTTCTGAGCTTTGTACAACTAATTTTGGACATTGTTATGAGCGGACTATTTGGGTTTGTATACTGTTTCCAAACCAGAGTTCCTCAACCCAGCAGTGCCAATGAAGGTCCATAATGTTCACAGGGTAACATTCCCAAGCAAAAAATGTGAATCAGTCCAACTGGAGTGATTCAACACTATCACTGTTAAACACTACTCTATCCAGTAGCTCATCTCTGACAACAACCAGTAATGCACAGTCAAGGGGAAGAATTTTATAAAGAGGTGAGGTGTTAACAAGTTTCTTCTGTAATAAACTCTGTTTGCTGCTGGCAGCTGGGAGCTCATGGACTTTCTGAGCCAGGATTTTCATCTGAACCACTGAATTCATCTAATGTCTACTTGGCTGGAAGAACAGCTGGAAGAACAACTAATTTTTGAGTACTGTTTGTATGCTAGAATGGTGCCACCACAATGCTATATGGAAAACTATGCTGAATGCGCCATATCTTGAGTCTCCTTTTACACAGCCTAAAAGATGTTTTCTGATTCATTCACCTAAAGCATTTAATAAAAAATGAGAAAATCTTTCATAACACCCAACCAAACCCTCACTTGAATTCCAGAGACCTTCAAAATTCTATAGTAGAAAAAGAGCTAATTCAATATTAAGTGGAAAACAAACTGAAAGTATTTCCTGAAAACATGTATAAGTATGAGGGATTAAAAAGTAACTTAAGAAATGGTTAGCACCAGGTACTTCTTCATAGAAGAACTTCAAAAGATAGAATTGTAATTGAAATCTTGAGGGAAGCAAATCTACTAAAGAGGCAGTAGTAATTTGAAGGTATGAGTACTGTTAGATATTGAAGATGCAAGTTTTGTTAGATATTGATTAATAAGTGTTGACATAACAGGCAATGTTATCTTTTTTCATGGTTTCCTTCATTCAAAACCAGAATATATGGAGTTTCTGCTCTATTTTAAAAGAGTTTTTATATATATATATATACAGACATATAAAATTTGTTCTATTTAATCTCCAGATGAAAGTAAGCAAAGGATAAGGACCCTTATTAGGAAAATATGAGGTGTTTAATTTCTTTTTTCCCCCCAGTATTTTCACTGTGACTGTTTGTTATCAGTATGACTGCAAAGGCTATCCCAGGTTTTTGTGTCCTTTCTTTGCTCCCCATGGAGACTTGGATGGATTCACTCCACACAAAACAAACTTGTTTCTCCACCCATCAGAGATAACTTTTGTAATTGTACAAACATCAGAGTGTAAATCCTGTTCTGATAAATTAGAAACGTCAATTCTGTGAATGAAGCTTCACAGTATGTTCTTTTGAGCAGTTATAAACAAGATATGAATATTGTATCTGACATAACAAAATCTGTACCTCATTCACAGCTTTCACAAGGAAAATAAAACCTTCACATCATTACACAGGGGACTTCTTGGAATTGCAGTTGGAGATGATGATTATGCGGAAACTGAGACTTATAAATGCTTTATTGTTTTGATGGAAATCATCCAAGAAGGCAGATAAAAGACTTAAGGAGAGCTAGCTAGGAAACAAATCAGAGACCTAAATGACCCTACTGGAAAAATAAATTGTAGAACTTAACATCTGGTTCTTGCAGTTGTCAGCTCACTCAGCAAAGGGTCGGACTGATTAGCTGCTTGCATACAGAATATAGGAAAGAGAGTAAAGACTACATCATATCAACAGTAGCAGGCAGTGCCAAGTAAATGCTCATAATCTACAGAGATAGCAGCACGTAGCAGTGTTTGGATATATAAAGTTTGTGTTCATACTTCAGTGTGACCCGTCTTCACTAGTGCAACCATGCAAACAATAACTGGTAATTAGCTGTTTTTTAGGGAAGTGAATATGGAACCTTTAGCATAACACCAAATATTCAGTAGCAAATTACCTTGGACTTTGCTGCAAACTTTTAACAGAGGTCAGGTTCTTTCAGGTTAGGAACTGTTCTTCCAAAAGTTTCCAGTCAGCTTAGACAGCAGCTTACCAACTTCTTTCAGAACAGTAATTTGATGGAAAACCACAATCAAGACAATGGGTTTGAAGAAGATTTCTGCTTGAAACAAAGCTCTAAAATTAAGGAGGTGGGAATCCCTCCCAACACAGAAGAGAAATTCCTTCTCTAGCATGCCCTGAACATGCAAAAAGACTAATACTTTATATAAACTGTATATATATCATGCAAGAAAGAGAAGGTTTAGGGAATTACTAAGCATGAGGAACCTGAGGCACTATCTTAAAATGAAGCTTAACGCAGTGCAAATCCAGGTGTATATTCAGTCTTATAAGGGTCTTGTGAGGTGTGCAGCATTGTATAGCATCAGGGACACACTGTTTACCTGCTTCCAGATCCAAGCTGACCCTCCCCAAATCACTATAGGTGTCTATCCTGGACCTGAGAGTTATGGGGGACAAAGACACAAGGCTGAGACATGAGTTACGTATATTAATTGCCAGTACTGGCAACACAGCGATTACTCAGCATTGGTGATTTTTTTTGAAAACACAAAAACATTTTCTTTGTTATTTAAGGATGAGTTAGTGAAGTTCAAACATGTTTACTTTGTTACATAAACTACAGCAATGTGCTTGAAGCTTGTTTTTGACCCCTCTAGTCTGCCCTTAATCCAGGATGGCAACTCTAACAGCAAACAGCAGGTTACCTGGAGGTGCAATTCCCCATAGTCTGGTGGAATCACGGTCTTCTTGCATGACTAGTTATTCTCACTTTCAAACCTTCAGCATATTTTGCTTGCAGATAAGTGTTGTTCCAGCATAGAAACTTGGCACAGGAGGAGTTTTTTTATAACATTCTCTTTTGTGAAAATAAGTCTCTTTGCCTAAATATTCAGCAGCAAATTAGTGGACTGTTTTTTGATGATGCAGTAATTAATGTGAACAGGAGCAGGGTGCTGAACACACTCCCACAAGCCCATCCTCCCCCTGACTCACCCCCCTGCCCAAATACATAGCTATTTGACTGCTATTCTGTCAAGCTTCTTGACAGTGAACATCTTGAAAGGCTACTGGTAAGTCTCCAGACCTTTCCCATTAAAGCCAGGGCAACCAAGCCCAGAAATGCAGGCTTTCCTTAGGACAGTAGTAAAGAGGACTAGGACTCTCTTTCTACCCTGGTTACTTTCTGTGAACCGTCACCCAGATGCTTCAATAGGAACTGTATTTATTTCCAACAGCTTTGACTTATAAAGCTACTACCTTACAAGGCTTTTACCTTTTTACAAACAGAGCTATGTTTCATTCTTTATATTTTTTCATTTCTAATCAAGTGGGTCTGAAATACTTCATTCAGTTCAAGGTGCCTCAATATACTGTAGGTTAAATCTTGATTTATGTAATCCAGTAGAATTGTACAGTCAATTGGGGTAGAATATGGCTACAATTATTTTTTTTTTTTGGAAGCTCATATATTCATTATCTTGTCATCTCCTATAGTCCCTAAAATAATCCTCTTTTCCTCAACAGAAAAAAGTGCTGCTGCTCATTTTAACCATCAAGGCATTTTTAAGGCCATCACAGAGCCCATAAAAAGAGCACTCCTGGATATTTGAGCTTGAATATCAGGTAATCAAGTACAACTTTACTCAGCTCTGGTGAGGCCGCATCTTGTGTCCAGTTTTGGGTCCCTCACTGCAAGAAAGACACTGAGGTGCTGGAGCATGTCCAGAGAAAGGCAACAGAGCTGGGGAAGGGTCTGGAGCATGAGTTTGATGAGGAGCAGCTGAGGGAGCTGGGGGTGTTGAGTCTGAGGAAAGGGAGGCTCACTGGGGACCTTATCCCTCTCTACAACCATCCGAAAGGAGGTTTCAGTAAGGTGAGGGTCAGTCTCTTCTCCCAGGTAACAAGAGACATGACAAGACAAAGTGGCTCAAGTTGTACCAGGAGAGGTTTAGATTGGATATTGGGAAAAAATTTCTTCATGGGAAGGGATGTGAGACATTGGAACAGGCAGCCCAAGGAAGTGGTAGAGTCACCATCCCTGGAGTGATTTAAAAGACATATAGATGTGGCACTCTGGGACACGGTTTAGTGATGAACTTGGTAGTGCCAGGTTAATGGTTGGATACAATGATATGAGAAGTTTTTTCTGACCTAAACAATTCTATGATTCTATAACTTCATGTTCATTCGTTGTGATTACTGAACTTGATAAATCTTTGACTTGGATGGAACATATGAAACCTTTACATTTTCTTCTTCTATTTCATAGCTTGAGCTGGGCAATGAAATGGAAAAAAAGTTGATTTAGTGAAATACTGTCATGTTTCAGGGTCTTGCACTCTTTCCATTAAAATTCTTTTCTAAAACAAAAGAATGGCATTTGATTAAACAAAATAGCTACACAGACTTCTCCATATGTTATTTTCTCTCAAGGTGGATGCATATAAAGGTCTGTATTGCATTAAATAGGAAGTGAGTGTAAACATGACATATGGAAGTCTTCCAGATGATTGAACTGTAAAAAATTATTTAATGCTGCAAAATACTTCTCTTCTCTCTTAGCTAGCAGCATGCATTTTATATAGAGACAATACAAAACTTTTCAAGTGTTTATTTTAAAGAAATTTAAGAAGCACTTTTAGCTGAAAAAAAATCTCATCATATTTCTGCGTAGCTGTATTGGGATTCTTACTAATGTCAAAAGAAAATGAGATCTAACTCTGAACTCATTCAGTCAGTGCATATCAAAATCAATTTCACTGAAGTAACTGAAATTCAATGGGTACAGAAGTTATGAGATTAGGGTCAGTTCCACTGACCTCAGCACAGCTACCTCTGATCTGTCCCAGTGTGAGATCATTCAGTCCAGTGTGGACAGACTTGCACATTCAATTTAACTCCAGGAATGGGCTTCAGATGAAAAGTTTAAATCCACATCCACACTTCTCAAAAATAAGGTCTTGATTTGGGGCTTGACAGGGGGAAAAATAGAGGCTGGTTGCAAGTTCAGAATACTTGGATATAGGTGAATTTCTAATTAATTTATTTTAAAATCAAATGTCTGCAAATCGGCATGTTTTTTTATATTTCAAGGACCAAACTATATGTCTCTGAATTCTGTACAGGAAACTAATATTTAAAAAAGAGCATATGCTTGAAGTGTGAGGAAAATTATCTGCTGTTGTGGAAGAAATACAGAACTCTGGACTCAACTCTTGGCAGATAAATACCTTTTGATTCATCTATATACCAAAACCTTATGCTGACATTAAAGAAGGACAAGATGAATAAAACTTGGTTTTTAACTCTTCTGAGTGTTCTGCATGAAGTAAGATAACAAAGCTGGCTAAAGCGGTGAAAGGATTTGCTGTGTATAAGTGAATAGGATGGTAACACGCAGAAATGTGTTTTTATTTCCTATAACCCTTGAACCTTCCCTATTCCTACACCTATCTCCAAAGTACACTGTTTTTTGAAGTTTAAAACAGTTTCAAGTATTTTTCACTTTTGGTTTCTAATTGCAACTAAAGTGCCAAATGTCTTAAGGAAGGCTGCTCTCTCAATTAGTCAAGATGTTTGAATACATTTTAAATCCACATAGAAACACAACTTAAGTATAAAGCCTATATATGTCACCTTGTTACATTTGTTTGTTCCATTTCTTATTTTCAAAGCACATCAGCAAAATCAGGAGGGCAACAAGATTTCCTCACAGTATCATTGTTAAGGATTCTTGCTAGAATCCCATAGAAGGAAAAGGAAAATAACTAAATATAAAATACAGCACATCTGCCTTTTTAGCCTGACCCAAGAACAGCCAGATATTGAAGTGAATTCAAACCTGTTCTCTCATTCTCATATGAGCTTCCAAACAGAGGAAATTAAGAACAAAGTAGAGGTTAGGTGATGGTCTGGTCATGACCATATAATCATAGGAAGATAGGATAGGGAACGTGCTGCAGTCTTCAAGAGGTACTACAGTACAACATAAACACAGCATTTTCCCTGGAGACACTTCCTTAATGTATTTAAATGTTAGGAAAGTTCTGAAACCCACTAGAACTTAAATTGGTGAGTGTTTAAATTCCTGGAAATTCATATAACTGGAGAGATTAAAGACCTAAACCCAGACAAAAAAGCCACCTACAGGTTAGGAGTTGAGTGATAGGCCAGCAACCTTCCCTTAAAAAAATAGAAATATGATAAGGCTGCCATTCTGACAAACAGCATGATAAATACAGATGACAGAGTTTTGTTCAAAGTCTCTAGGTTATATTTCATGGTACAAAAAACCTATGAGTGTATACAGTAACTACAGACCCAGCCTGGTGTGTTTTTTTCAATTTGCTTACTTTCATATTGTAGCAGTAGGATGTATAATTTGAAATAAAATAAGTAGGTGATTAAGATGTCATATAGCTTTACTTGATTGCTGGTTGTTCCTTTTTTCCCTCAAAGCTTCCATGTAAAGATTTAAAGATAGAACAAAATGCAAAAAGAAAATATTATTCCAACTGAGGTCTTTGGTGAATGTAGATTGTTTGCATCTGTTGTGCTGCATGAAACTTCACAGAACAGCAGATCGCTGAGAAGATCAAGAGTCAGCAACTGATCCCAACAGGAACTCCACAAGTGTAATAGAAGGGTCCTCTGAGACTGTCTCACCCTGGTGCAATTATCTCCTGTTACTAGACAAATGCTGAAGCACATTTGAGTCACTATCAAAACGAAATGTCAAGAAAAAGCTGAAATGTTTATTTTCAAAGCTGGAGACTCTGCCCCAGGAAAGCAACCTTCTGAATGACCCTGTTCTTCCTGACTGCATCAAATGACAGAAGTAGGTGTAAGGTCATGTCATCTGATAGGTGCCAGAGCAAGGGGGTGACATTTCTGCACCATGAAATGGGATTCACAGAGGTTAACTATTTAAAATATCCCATGAATCTACTAGGATTCTGGTTATACTCATGATTTTAAAAAGGTTTCTGGGAGTTTAAGACACCCAGTGGATGTGAAACCAAGTCTTTGGGGAAGGTCCCCAAAGAACATGTCCCCACTGAGTCCACGAGACGGAACCACATCAGCCTTGCCAATCCATAAGGGACATCACAGACCTTGGAGAGATGGCAGCCTGAAATTAGGAGCATCATTCCTGATCCAGTGGCACCTGTCAGCAGCCTGCATTTCAGCAGGGCTTTTTCCCCAGCTTGCCCTGTACTGGTTCTGCTTCTCTTCAGGATCTGAGGGCAAAAGCTGATTCTTTCCCTCACATGGATCAGTTACAGGTAAGATTTTTTTAATTGATCTGTTTTGATTTATACAAGCAAAAGTAGGACAACACAATATTGCCTTTCATGAGGAAGGCTTTGGGCTGGGATACTGTGGGGTGATTTTTCTATAATTTTGTTTTAATGAAATTTACTTGAATTTTGAAGTTTTCTACTGTGAACTCTCCTGAATTCAGCACAAGGTTGTAAAGAATCCTTGAGTTTTTAAACTACTTCTTCACTTTCTGGACTTCTATTAGAAGGAGGTCCAGGAGATGGTGTTCCATCAGTATTAAAACTGAGGAGAGTGAACAGCATTTGGATGTGGAGAGAGGATGGGGAGACCAGTATGACTGCATAACCTGCATAAGCACCAAGGAAAGAAGCTCAGGCTCTAGACACACAGTTATAATTCATTCAGCCTAGGCAGCTGCCTATCAACAGAAATCCATGAAGTTTCCAAAGCAAACATACAGAACTGACAAGATGGTTGAACGAAATCTTATGTCACATTTTGGCTTAACTCTTTCAAAGCGCTCATTTTAAACTGAAAGGTATTTGCTTGTTTTTTCCACCGTGTTTTATTATTTGCAGTAACACAGCTGGAGAAAACCAGTCTTTCTGGGATGATGGAATTAGTATTGAGAAACAGAACTGTTTGGCTTTAGATCACTAAGCTGAACTGGAAGGGGCAAAGGATGTCAAGATTTAGTGGCTGTTCCAGGCCACATATAGAATTAATTAGTAGATTCAATTTTGTTCTTGGTTGCACAAAGATAAAAAATACCACTACCATGACTTAAGCCTTTTTGGCAATCCCAAAAGAGAAAGATAGGTCAAACTTGAAAGCAGAAGAGTGGGGTGGGGTGCAGTGGGAGAAATTCCCTCTCAGTCCTACAGGTGCACTATCTGAGCCAACAGTGGAGCACTGGAGGTTTGTGCTGCCACAACACCAGCTGGATCTCCTCTGAGCTTAACCAAAAGACCTGGATACACAAATTCAGGTTGGAACGGCCTGAAAACACCTCATTTAAAGATAACAGATCTCCATTGTCTGTCATCAGAACTCCTGAGTTTTACCAGGCCTCCAGTGGGTCCCAGGAAGTTGAACTAGAACGTACTGTAAGGGGAGTAAATCCTGTCTAGCTCTAAACAGACCACTAAGCACAGCGCACTTTCACTATTTTTGATAAAAGGAACATTTTCAGCACATTTTTATCAGTGCCTGGCTTTTATTTCCTCATTTGTAAAGTTCCTGATATTAAGTTCATCTTAAGGCAAACATTCACTGTGCACTGATAACAAACTGGAGACACTCTGCATTTGATAGTGATAAAGTAACCCCTTTCTTCCACAAAGTACAAAAACATATTTATTTTAGCTAAGTTTGCCTAGGAATTAGTGCTATTTGTCTTACAGTGTACAAGGAAGAAAAAAAGGTCATTAAGCTACAGCAAAGAAAAATCTATATAAAATTTTTACATGTGATATTAAAAAAAATCTCTGAATCACTTCTATCAATTCTAACAAGACAGAAATGTAAATGCTGAATATTTTTCATGTGAAAAGACCATAATTGTTGACTTTACATGTCAACAAATGACTGCTTCATTTTAAAAAGAAGCAGTCATTTAATATTGGTAGTAAAATGCTTCAATTTTAGTTATTAAAATGAAGGAAAGGGAATTGCAATGAATAGCTCACTAGCTGAATTTTATATTTTATTTTGTATCTTACAGATTGTTCCTAACAGATCGCTATTTCCAGGAATGTCTCCATTGAAAATCAGGCCAAAATTGTGAAACTATTCTTATTCAAATATTTTTTGAACCTAGAGGTATTTTTTCAGTGAGGACAATAAAAGAAGTATTTAACACTAATACGTCAGTGCTCTTACATATTTATAAATAACTATAATAAATATTTATGTATGCATGCTTTAAATATGAGATTTCTTGTGTTTAAATGGAATTAGAAAATAAGAGTTAAGGTCCAATTCTTGATTCAGCATACACAGGAATTAATTTTCTTTGAATGCTTTTTCATATTTACCCTAAGTGTGCTGTCTTAGTTACTACTACTGAAAATATGCTTTCTTGAGAGAAAAGTCAGAAGAAATAAAGAAATATAAACTAAATGTTTAATTCAGTTCAAAATTCGAGGCACAAAAAGGTAGTTTTACCTAACTCGTATTGAAAAGATGCCTTTGACTGGCATACATTATCTAATCCTACTTATTTAAAAAAATAAAGGTGCTTTATGGCAGCTCTATTGCCAGCTCTCTGGCATTAGACTACTTGCCAAGTTTTTCTTGGCTAGCACTATGGATAATTATTTTTCAACTATGTGCATTTTAGCACTTAAACCACAATATTTACCTACATAACAACTATGGAGAGAGTGCAAGTTCCTCAAATCAGTGTGGCAGAGCCATTTTTGTGAGCAAAAGCCATTAGGATAAGATACCAATATAAATGATAACTATTTCAAATGTACAGATATTCAAACATGTTGTAAGCACAGAGTTATGCTTTAATATAATTTATATTAATCTCTATATATAAATTTATACATATAATTTATATAAATATATTAATATATTTATATTAATTAAGCCCAGTATATTTCTTTAATTCTTGTTGTTTTAACAAGTTGCCAATAAACCAATAAACAACAAGTGCTATTAGCAATCTGTGTTCTACAGTGAAGTATGTTTTTGTCCTCTAGGAAGCAAACAAGAAACTGATCCATTTTTCACAGCCCTGTGTGTGGCTTCATGCAGTGTTCTTTGGCTAACACAAGCTATATCAGCAGCCTGAAGTTCAGCTTTCCTTTCCATCCCTCAGTGCTGGAGGATGAAGAAGAGGACTACCCTTAATGACTGTATTTACCTACTGGATCCAGACTATGTGTGATCTTGCCACCTTCCACATACAGAGGAAGTGATCAACATCCAGCTTTTTAAGGAAGAAGCACTGGCTAGTTCCCAGCAGCTCTCAAGTACTTAAATTGTCTCCCATAGGACTCCAGTAGGGCACAAGACTTTATGTTTGCATCAATTGGTTTATTTGAAAACCAGTGACCCATCTTTTCATAGTCTACATCCCAGGAATGCATTCAAGTGAGATTTGAAACAGTGGGGGATTTTCTGTTATTAAACCTTGGAGCATTAAGTGATTGAGGCCAAAAAAAAAAAAAGAAAAAAAAAAGAAAAAAAAAAGAAAAAAAGAAAAAGAAAACCAAAAGAGCCCATTAAACTTTCCAAAGTTTCTACTCCTCTAGCTGCCACCTCACATAGCTCTAGGGGTAAATATTGAAATGCACTGGCATTCAGTAACTAAACTGATGATACCTAGAGGGAATGAGTTGTTTCAAAAACATTTTTAATTTTATTTACTTTTAAGGTGGTTGTTAAGCTCCTGCACCCATTCCAAAAGGTAAATCAATTGGGAGAAGTTGTGTTATGTGAAGGTGACAGTCTTGAGTGATTCTTGATTGAGTCATGGCTAAAGGGCAAATATTTATGTTTGAATAATGTTTGTTGCTATAAAAAGCAAGACTGATCTTGATGGGTGGACTACTTCTTGATTTGGAGGCTGAAGGAAGAAGCTGTGGTAGAGAGGTGTGCCTGTTCCATATTAGTTATCATCTGTTGCACTGCTGCTTGTGAATAAAAATTGCCAAGATACCAGTCTGCGTGACCCAACAGAACCACAGCCTAATTCCATTTGAATGTGCCCACTATTTTTCAAAGGATTGCCAAGGGCTTTGCTAAACAATTTTTAGAGTATCTTTATGAAGCTTTCTCCATAGATCTTTCTTTCTAATTTTTTAGTTTTCTGTTTGGTCACCTGAATCTTGTGTTGAAAGAGGAGCGAAATTTAACCTTCAAAGAGAGGCAGCGCATGATTTCACTATTGTGGTCATGTCTCAGGGTAAATCTTGTGACTCTTTTGCTACCTCTGATAGGAGACAAGTTCCTTGTCCACTCAGAGTCTGAAAACCTCTCAACTTTCACAGACCCACTCCAGCTGTCAGTACACTTTGAATCCCAGAGAACCTTGGCTGGCCCAATTACTGCCCATGGTAGATTACAGGAAATACAGAACAGCAGTATTGTGCACTGGGTATTCTTCTCGTTCCCAAAATTAAAGACAAAGCTGGGAAGAAGAAAGATCAGATTTCTGCTATCATTAATCATTTTTGCTAAAATCCACAATGCCTCTATGGTTTGTTAGCATTCTCTGAAAGAGTGGAAAGTTGTCCAAATAATCATAACTGAATAAGGTTTTAATTCCCTACTAGTCACTCCGTAAACTGAAATTGGATTTTACATTTAAGTAGGGATTCACATAACAGGTTTACATAATTTCGTTAGCCAGATAGTTCTCTCCTTATGAAACACGGTGAACAAAACAAACAAAAATAGCCCAACCTTTATTTCTCTGTTTGCTTTTTGATGTATTGGCAAGCTGGGACATTTTTAGAGCACACATAAGCGCTCCCTATAGACAGATTTCAGAACTGTTCAGCCTACAAAAACTAGGGTAAAGGTTCAGGTTCTGATACTTGGCTTTTGGTGCTTCTATTTTACAATATTTGAGAAAGGTAAAATCGCAGTGGAGAGGTAGAAATCTGCCTGCTTCCTCAGTCCTCTTCTGTTGTCTGCTTTGGAGGCTCAGGCTGGCAGATCCTTAGAGATGTGTGGAAAGGTGACCAATGCCTGTAGCCCAACGATTTCTTCATAATTTTACAGAAAAGAGAATAATTTCCATGAACTGGAGTTCTTACAGACAAACATTCACAGGGAACAGAAGTCTTTGGTTAAAAGTGGCCCTTTTTTTTTTTGAAGACCAGTAATGACAGTTTGAAAAAAAAGTGGTTTTGCACACACACCAGCCTAGTACAAAGCTAATGACCCAGCTCCGGGTCTGTTGTTGGAATTGTGGTGCCTAAATCGATAAATTCTGTCATAACTGCATGGTTGGCAAATGTAGCTTTCTGAGCTTACTGGGACAGCCTAGACATAAAATATTTTGTGGACAAGTGTTGGGGTTGAGCCTATCATCCACAAAGTGATTTTTGACACAGGTTTTCTCCAGAACACCACCCTCATGAAGGGCTGACAGCAAACCATTGCTCTTGGTAGCAAAACTAGTTCTCCCATGCGAAAGGTCACAGGGCCTATTCTCTAACCCTGATGATCCCAGGAGATTCTTAGTCCTCTTCTCCTTATTGGGCCCCATTTGTCATTCTTTTCAGTTCTGGACTCTTCGTGGTATCTACACGCATCCACTGAGACATCTGAGAGCCAGGCTCTTCTTGCAGCCACTATTCTGTCCCTTGCTGGCCTCTCCCTTCCTCAAGAGGCATTTACGTCTGCTCCCGCACGAACTAGCAGCACTGGGATGTGGGAGCAGGCAGAAGCATCAGGCCCGTACATCTGAAGCCATGAGTTCAGCTCATGGATGAAGTGGCAGGCACAGCATCCAGGAAAGGTGCTACTGCGCTCGGGGAACGACAGCAGAGCCTCCACAGCCAGCAGAGCTGAGACATTGTCAAGGGCCCCTGTAACCCATACAAAGAAAACCCATCCCAGACAGAATCCTGGCACATCTGTACCGCTTCAAAGAGTTATACAATTTGAAACAAAAGAAGCATTTTTAAGGCCAGTAGGGAGGATTATTCTGCCTACATAAAACATGTCATGCACTGTTTGCACAGACATTTATGTCTTAGTGGCGCTGGTGATATAACTTTTCTTTTTCAAAGTATGTGCATGTGCTCTAACAAGAGAGAGTTACTGGGAATGGATAACCAGCTGGAAAAATGTGGTCAAGGTAAAACCTTTCAGGTCCATTCACGCCTGTGAATCAATACAGCTTTCCATTTTATGATCCTGAGTTATGAAATATTCGTGCAAAGCATTAACAGCTAAAGCAATCCAAGAGACAGTCGATTATGCCAAACTCTAATCACTAGACAATAATTAGGCTGTCAGTTACAAAACACAGCATTTGTGATATTTCCAAATGAAGCAACAGCCAGTGCCATGTGTCAAAAACAGGGATTGGTTCAGACAGGTAAGAGTCTCTTCATTTGACAGTTGCCAGCTCAACTTCTGAGCAAATGAAAACCTTGTGCCATTGTGCTAGTGAATCCAGGTTTGACAGAAGAGCTTACAGACACATTCTCAGCGAAAGCCCACAGATAATGAAAGAAATATTTGCTAAGAATACAGTAGAGATTTCCCCCCTGATTTTCAACACAATGACAGATTATTACTCATCCCATTATCTGAGGTCTCAAGGCATTCCTTTAACACACACATGACAGAAGTTAAACATCACAGCATCCAGAAGAGTTTAGGGAAGCTTGCTTTATGTCTGTTGGATGTGAGATACATATTAGGTATATCATTTTTTAATAGCCACCATGAAAGTCATGCAACAGGACCAATTTTTAGGGGTCAAAGATTAAATTAATTGTACACTAGATTAGGGGCCCAAAGTACACTTAGCTGTCAATGTCTCTGTATTTTTTACTCCTAGGATTCTTTTACTCACATTTACCTACAGACAACTCCCCAGAGGTTGTTTGCTGGAAGAGGAAAATTAAGATGCACTTAAATCATTGCACTTATGCACATTGTTCTGCATAAACACTGATAAAGAAAACTTGTAAGTTCAAATGCAGAAATGGTAGCTGATGCTGACCTCACATCCATGGTGACATAAGCAAAATCAATGATATTTTACATCCAAATATGCCATTTAGGGCTCATATAGCAGCTTGTTTGTGGCTGAACTGCCCAGCGTGACTGCAGGAAAAATATCTCACTACCTACAGCTAACCACTGCAGCAGGTGTTTGACACATTGATGATGAAATCTTTGCATTTCCAGAGTAAGAGTTATTTGCTGAAGACATGGATGCAAAATTTCTCTGTGGCAAAAAACCTAGTTCTATAATGGGCAAAATGGTCCTTCCTCAGTGTAGAGAACTGCTGTTTTTTTCCTGAAAACATCCATATGCACCTGCAGGTTTCATTTCAGGTAGCAGAAAAACTCAACATGAGAAGGATTAACATTCAATACTTGAAAAGGAAAGGCTACTGAGGATCAGTATTATCTCTTTTCATGCTTTCATTATAACTTATGCAATATTTATTTTTTTTTCTTACAAGGTCACACAGTCATACAATGGTTTGGGTTGGAAGAGTGTTCTCCTTCCAGCCCTCCTACCATGGGCAGGGTCACCTTCCACTACACCAGGTTTCTCAAAGCCCCATCCAGCCTGGCCTTGACACTTTGGGGAATGGGGCATCCCTCACCAGCCCCTCCTTGTTGGTGAGAACGAGGTCCACCATAGCACCTCTCCTCTTTATTTTCTTGTAGAAGGAAGTTATCATCAAAACATTTCAAAACCTCCTGAATTGTTCATGCCCTGTTGTGTTGTCCATCCAGCAGATATCGAGGTGGCTGAGGTCCCCCACAAAGACCAGGCTTGTGAAGGTAAGGCCACTGCCGTCTGTCTTTAGAGGGTCTCTTGCAATTGGTCTCCCTGGTCAGGTAGCCTGCAGCAGATCCCCACTATAATAACACCTATCTCTGCCATCCCTTTAAGCCTGATCTGTACTCTCCTGATTTTCTCCTCATCCATTCCCAGGCAGAGTTCCATGCACTCCAGTTGGTCACTGACATAGAGGGTGACACCCCCTTCTTCTCTTCCCTGTTTGTGCTTCCTAAAGAGCCTGGATCTATCCATTCCAACACTCCAGTCAGAGGAGCCAGCCTGCCATGTCTATTTGATGCCAGTGAGATTATAGCCCTTGCAGGCATGCCCACATCTCTAACTTGTGTTTATTTCCCATCCTGTTCGTGTTTGCGTAGAGGCATTTGGGTTGGGGCCTTATTAAGCCAACTTACTGGTGGGAAATCACTCCTGGAAGTGTGCATGTGACATTCTTAGCTTTTATTTAAAGAAGTGAAGTAGACTTAGACAACTAGAGCTCCTGCCTGCAGATGGGCTTGAATGTCTAACCAGAAATGGTACCCCTCAAAATACCAGAAGACAATGTTTCTCAAAATGCTTTTTGGACACCGATAGCCAGTTCTCAGCCTCACAACCCTTTGCACAGATGCACATATGCTGTACATATCTGCTCATCAATGTAGACTGAGTTCACCTGCCTAATAAATACCGGGAGTGCTCTCCCATTTGATAGAAGACAGCATTAATGCTTTGCCAATTGCTGCCATGAACAACCAGCTCACACACTGTAACCATTCTTAAGGATAACAGATCCATCTCTAAGCCCCAGCAAGCTGCAGGACAGTATGAGCAATTTTACTGCCGTGCACAAGACCAGCAGCAGTTGCTAACGAGTCTGTGTGGTTCTCAGAAATATTTATTTGGAGAAACAGACACTCAGACAGTATACAGACATTTGTGAATTTCTTTTCTGTTGTCAACATGCCTTGTACTTTATTACTCAATCTAGAGTCATACTAAACTTAGGCAGGCATTTGGCAGCTATGTATGAGTAGATTCTATGAAATCCCAGATCAATTGGGAGGGGTAAATACTGCAGAGGACAGAAAATACTACTTGGATATTTAATTAAATTGAAAACATGACCAAAAAAAAAAAAAAAGACTTTTTCTATAGCATTTAAACAGCACTGATATCAGCATATGCAGCTGTTTTGCAGTGGTGAAAGGCACTTATGCTCACAGCACCATTTAGTGACATAGGCTTATATTGTCCTATTTTCCATAGAGCCAGATAGTACACACAGAATTCTCAAATCTTTTACAGGTATCCTAAGCCATCATTCTGCTATTACAACTAGAAACATACAGTGCAAGCATTTCTGGGGAATGACTTACTGCCAAATGAGGACAAAAGGAGAAATGTGTGGAAAGAAAGAGAGATATTGTAAGAAAGATTTTGAAAGAGACAGAGATAAGATATTTAACATGACTTTCCAGTGCAATATGGTAGCAAGAAAAATTTAATTAGAAACTGCAGGGCATTAGGTCATGGGGAAGACAGGTTGTATAACCCTCTCCATATGGTTCTTGTGAGACCATACCTAAAACTACGTTTGGTTTTGAGCAACTTACTGTAAGGGTGGTTGTGCCAAACTGGAATGGATTCAGAGAATTGCACAACAATAATTAAATGGCTGAATTTATGGGGAAAGATAAAGCAGCTAAATATATACACAACTTGGCTATGAGATATCTAAAGGGAGACATTAATTGTTTGTTAGTACAGTATTCAAAGACTCAAATGCCAAAGAGGCTGAAAAATCATATGAATTATTTAGTGAGAAATTAGGAGGACCTAGCCAAGGCTAATGAAATAGTCTCCAGTAACAGTGCTTGAGAAAGGACTTGGCCTCACCCATGTAATACAAGAGAAGTCTTTGGTCTGTCTGCCACATTATCTGTCTACAGGTTTATTGAGAGAACATGTGTGTAGGCCAGGGAGCAGAAAGCAATTAATTTCGTGCAATTTATGCTCTGGATGAACAGTATGACTTTAATACGTAAACTCTCCAAATGCTTGTGGGAACAAAGTATTTGGTATGAGGACTACAGCACTTAGCTATCAAAAAATGGAAGTTTCTGCACTGCAACTCACGTGTGGGCTACACATTCACTGCAAACTCTGATATTAACCATTCTGTTACTGATTTACATTTGCAGAAAGTACATATGCAGTATAACTGAATAAATTTAGAGTGTTCAGTGGGTTTAAAAGAATGTACTATGCTGCCTACTGGATTTTCCAGCATAAGAAAGAAACCTCCAGAGGCTTTTCTTACATTTTCGTATGAGATGGATGAAACTACACAAACACAGAGACCCCAAACTCATTTAATCTCCCCTCATTCCCTGGCAAAGATTGTATAAAACTTTGGAGGTCTTTGGTTCTGCTAAAAAAATAAGACTTCATCCATTTCCGCTGTGCTGTTACGGTTTTTATCTATGGTGCTTTGTATGGAAGTTGCCAAACAACATCTGTGTTGCTCATGAAAAACAAATGAAAATGTTTTCAGTTTGTTTAGATCAGCACAAAAACATATTTTCACTTTAAATAATTCTTGTTCTAGCATCTATCTGATGAAGAATTGACTCACAAACACATGAGTCAGAATTGCTCCTGGCGCTTTGCTGCCTTAGGTGAAATACCAGCCCAAATACCCATTCAATTTTTGTATTGTGTTTGACAAGGTAATTTAAGAGTGTTTTCTATTCAGTAAGAATTTTGTGAGATAATTTGTCTCTTTTGATTTTGCAGTGCTTTCTGCTCTATTGTCTTCAATCAGATCCATGTTTCACCGTCTTTCTTCCTGTTAGACTTGTTTCCGAAGGCTACTACAATTCTTTTTGCCATATAGCTTCTCTTTTTGCATTTCTTCTCTTTTCCTTCCCACACAGTGTTTTATTGCAGTCCCATGTCTTGAGGTCCAGCCATCATAGTTGCAACGTATTGTCACCTAATGAGCCCTAAGGTTCATGGATACACTTATCCTTGAAGGAAAAGTACTCTGCACCTTGGTGTTTTAAAGCCTGTGATGCAGAAGAAAAGTGAAAATATCTCTAAAGAGGGAGAAAAGGCAATAGTTTCAATCACAAAAATGATTCTTCACTCATGTATTTTAGTGTCTGTGGACTTTGCCCCCTATCTTTGAAGTGCTGTATCTGAAAGCAGAGTTCTTGCAATACAATGTACTGGGATATATGAGCACTCCTTCTCTCTCCTTCACTTAAAAATAGGCAGGAAGGACCATCAGGAAAAGAGTTTCCTGAACATATTGGTTCTGCAGAATGAGCTGAGACACAACTGATACAGGTCCTTAACACACAGATGTCACCTTTGAAGTATTTGCTGGCAGAAAAGCTCTGTTTGGTCCCAAACAATTTCGGTTTAGCAAAAGCTCCCAGGTCCATCATCTAGAAGATAAGGATGTGAGATGGATGTGACAGCACAGATTCCTGTTATAAATTTAAGGTCAGATGCCTGAAACTCGTATGTCCTTCAAACAGGAGACCTTTCCAAGACCTTTCAAAAAGCTACACTTCTTGCAATTCCTGCAAAAGGGTCAGAAGCAGACAAATTTCATAAAGAATTTGTGCAAAGAAAGCTCTTTCCCTGTCCCTTGCTGGGAAGCTTCTCTTGGTGAAACCTATCAAGCTGCAGAAACCCTTTGAAATAAGAGTTCAATTTTACACTGATATTCAGGAACATTTTAAATAACAAGAGGTGAGATACATCTATACTATACATGTTTGCATATGCATATAAGTACGTATATGAATGTACAATATAAACTTATTAAACCTCTTGAGTATTCATACTATTAAAAGAGTGTAGTTTAAAATTTAAGAAGATAGTACATTCAATCAGGGTTCTTCTCTTAATGCTTTGTCTTGCTTGTTTCTGGGTCTATTTTCCCAGTCTATTTTCTACTGTTTTCATCAAGTGTTTTTAGGAAGATATCTTGTGTGAATGTGAGACCTTAAAATTGCCAGATAACCATATTCAGACTGTCTAGGGAAACTGTGAAACCTGATGCATGAGAAATAGGATGCAGACGGATTACAGAGAAACTAGAAAAGTATCCAGGAGTTTGGGAGTGTAGGCATATTTTCCAAGCACCATAGAGGCACTTAGCCATGGTCTAAATGGAATGTGTTACTCCTTGATTTAGTTTTAGAAAAATACTCAAGAAAATTTGAGGCCTCTTTGGGACACACTAATTTTTGGGTTTGCAGTTGCAGCTGTCCACAGAGATTAAGGAACCTGGATCAGTTCCAGCCTTCGTTTACATGGGTTGAAACAACAAAATTCTGTTTGCTGTGTCACATGGTGGTGCCTTTAATTAAATGCATGAATTTGTGTCCTAACCACTGACATTGAGACAAAGATAGAAATAATATAGGGTGGTAAGCATCGTTAAGCTTCCTTCCTGTTTTTAATTTAACTGTTACAGTAAACTTTGGATATGGAGGTGCATATATGACTTTCATTTCAGTAGGAGACTTTGACCCTAAACACTGCTTCGGCTGAGCAGGTTCCTGCAGCCTGCAGAAGCACATGAACCTGACATGTACACACGCAGCAGTTAAGGGTGTCATCTTGTATCGTTCTTAACAGCACAGTGAATGAGACATCGCCATTTGAAACACTCTGAAACAATAGTTCATCATACAACTCCTAATATATACAAAAGGAAAAGAATACAGCAAAGGCCTGCTGATTTTGCCAATCAATAGACTTTCCTCACGGGAGTAACTCTGTTGTCCTCAGTAGGAGGGAAGTACCCTGCAGTGCCTGAAGAATGCAAGAAGCATTCCAGAAATCATGTTCATTGTTAGCAGTGTTCGAGTTCTATTTGAAGGAGTGTATTATAAAAAAACAAATAAATGTCCCAACTAAAACTTCACCAGGCACAAATCTCTGTCGAATCTCTATTATCAAAAAATGCCTGGTTAGAAGTCAGCAGTGGAAAGACGCAGTTTCTTACCACTGTTCGTTCCCAAACAAGCCTGCAACAAAACAAGGGATGTATAAAACCTTTTACTGCCTACCAGCAGGTACCATCAGCTACTACATTCTAGGCACTGTTAATGACATCACCAGGGACCATGACTTAGGTCAACAGCTTGGCAGGAGGTGCTGGCAACTGTTAAATCAACAGCAATCAAAACTGGAAAACCAACATGCTTGCTACCATCAAATTTAAAAGAGAACTTATTGTGCCTCAAACACAGCAGCAGGTTTAATAGAAAAGTAGACATGTTTATGGTTTCAGATTTACAACAAGACTTATAAAAACCTTATTACTCAGAAGCCAGTCTGCCTCCCTAGAAACTAAGAATGTAACTTTGTTGAGAAGCAGGATCTGTTGACACAAATGTTTTGCCTAAGTTTGCCATTGTGGTTAACCAAAATACATTTACTAGTGAGAAGGTAAATAAAAGCAAACAAGATGCCTCTTATATCACAATACAGTAAGGTTCAAATTGACCAAGCTTAATGCTATGGCATAAATATGCTTAATGTTTATGGAATTTTTCTAGAAGCTATTTGCCCTGTTGGGCTTAACGTCTTATATGAGACGTACTGAATGGGAATGTGTTTTCAGCATTACCCATACTTAAAGACCTCATCAAAAATATTCAGAGGAGCTGCCATGAATGCCACAGTTAACCATGCTGCAAATAAAATGGGTCATGGTCACTCTTAGATTAACATGAATAAATCAATCTTGTCCCATTTAGTATATGTACACAGAAAAATTAACTGACAAATAAAATTATATCAGTATTGGAATCAATGCTGTAAATGTAAGTCAGTTGCACAGACTGTGCTGAAAAAACACAGTAGCTCTTTAAATGCAAAAGAACAGAGAAAGTGGGAGAATCAGCTCTGGTGTTTGAGCTTCTGTTCAGGGAGACAGGGTCTTTCACAGCTGCTGGACTGCTTCTCCAGTAAGTAATCAAAAGCATGCCCAGCATCATCTGATGTTAATGGAGAGACTCCAGGCAACAAAGAGCTAGATGTCCAGCCTTGGATTGTTCTGCTGCCATGAAATAGACTCCTGATTTTTGTCTTCCTCCTGCATGGAAGAGAAGAAAGACAAAAAGAGGAAGAGGGAAACTACTTTTAGAAGAAAATAAGGCCATAGT